>NC_135232.1:647661037-648008120 GCF_051348905.1 Ranitomeya variabilis | reverse complement strand
CAGAAAAGATGAACAGAAATATGAACAATTCAAGCAGCATTTTTCTGTCAGTCACTACTCACAAAACATTTCCATAGTCAACCTTAGGGAAAGTAGTCAGATAAGTTGCCCCTGCGATGTACTATGCAGCAGACTGTCATGACATACATACAAGAAGAAGTCTTACATGCCCACCTCAAAATAAATAAAAGCACACAATCTAAAACAAACAAACAAAAAAAGAAAACGATGAATCAATGTTAGATATGCAATTGTCTCTAGTTTAAAGTGACATTGGGAAATTAGATTACATCACACCCTGGAGAAGGGGAATACTTTTTGTGTATATGTGAAATAGAATAAATATCTAATATATAAAGCTGAATGTGTGTATGTGTGTATGTATGTATGTATGTATGTGTGTGTGTGTGTATGTCCGGGATTGGCATCTGAACCGTCGCAGCTACAGCCACAAAATTTTGCACAGTCACACGTCTGGACCCCGAGAGCATCATAGGCTATGTTGTGAGGCGAAATTTTAACCCAGCGCGTTCCAATTCACCAAACAATTTTGCCCCTATCTACATAATGGGGAAAAAATGAAAGGAAAAGTGTTGGAGGCAAATTAACAGCTGCCAGATGTGAACAAGGGGGACTTAAAGAATGAGAGCGATGGCGCCAAAGAGTATATACTGTACAGTTGCTAAGGTGGGGCCCCGACATGGGATAATCACCACACCACCACGGGGATATGAACACACACACAAAATGCGCCACACACTACCACGTGCTTGAACACATATACCACCCTCAGCACACATTTCACCACACATACACCAACCTCGCCACATAAAAGTCGAAACACAAAAGTCACCACTCAAAACTCGCCACGCGCAAAACTCTCCACATGCAAAACTCGCCACACGTGCAAAACTCACCTCATGGAAAACTCGCCACACGCAAAACTCGCTACATGCAAAACTCGCCATATGCAAAACTAGGCTCACGCAAAACTCGCCACACGTGCAAAACTCACCTCATGGAAAACTCACCTCATGCAAAACTTGCACACACAGAAAAATTGCCACATGTACAAAAGTTGCAACACATGCTAAAGTTGCCTCACACAAAACTTGCACATACTCAAAACGCACCACACATAAAACTCGCCACGCGCAAAACTCGCCATGCGCAAAACTTGCTGCACACAGCTTGCTACACTAACCTGTCACATGCAACTCGACACACAAAATGTTGCTACACGCATGTCACCACACAAAACTCATCTCACAAAAGTCGCTACATGCATGTCGCCACACGCAACTCAACACACACAACTTGACACATGAAACTCGCCCTAAAACACACACAAGTCTGGTATTATCCTTCAAAAATAAAAATCTGATTTAATAAGCTGACAAACTACAAGAGCAACAAATGTACCATATAGGAAATACGGCAGCTGTCAGTCACATGACCTGTCTATTATGTGTATGTGTGAGCTAATATATACTGCCAGGGGGTGGGCTTCCTGTTGGCTGGGGATTTATCAGGCTGCCAATAGCAACCAATCACAGCTCAGCTTCTATTTTGCTACAGTTAATTAATCTGAGCTCTGATTGGTTAATATAGGCAACAAAGACATTCTCAGTATAACAAAGCTAATATATGTTGTGAAATGCTTCTATTAGCTTAGTTTTTGCCTTTTAATAATTACATTTCTATCTATTTGTTTTGTGGTTTTTGCGTGCAGAATAAATTTTTGTTAACACATTCTATTTTGCTAACAGCAGTCATTAACCCGGGCGAAGCCGGGTAGTACAGCTAGTAAAAAATAAAACAAATTAAACAAATGTAAGCAAGCGTAATCATGCCATCAATGGTTAACAAACTGGGCAAGTTGGTTTCATTGATTCTTTTATTTTGATCCTAGATTATAGGCCAGATGATGTGGAAAAGAAGAAAAAGTTACAGAGCCTGCAATTCCTATAGATAGAAAATGCTAATTTTGGTTTTGTTTAAAATCTCCCAACTCTGTGGTCTGAGGGGGCAGAGCGGTCAGGAGGTTTCCACGGAGGGAAATAAAAAAAAAAGTTAAATTACTAGAGAGGCATACCTCATACTCCGATTCCAGGGTAACATCTTTGTCTTTATTTTTGATGACGCCTGCTACTGAGGGCTCCACCTGCAAATTAAAGAGAATTAAGTGAAGAAAGCCCACCTACATTGTGACCACAGGTAATGAAATACAAGCTTTATCAGAAGGTATGTATATACCAAACCTCAGTATACCAAATGTTGACCTAAGAACGCTATAGTGGGCACAAATCTGAAACAACAGCAGAACCCCAAGTTCCAGCAGACAACAATTCCAAATAGTCAATGAAACAAACTACAAAATGTTCCATATAATATATTCATATATTATATAGAATATATAAAACGTTGTCCTTTTTACCACTCTGTTGGTCTCCAAGCTTCATTTCTCCTATTGTTTTACTGATGATGTCATGAAAAATATGTTTTAATATACTTACCTCATTTCCTGCAGATACTGGGCCTTCGTTCTTGTTGCTAGATGATATGGGTCCTCCCGACTGATTATGTCAGAAGAGAGAATTGGGCACAGTTGGAATTTCAATCCTTTTGTTATCTCCTTTCTCCCTGTGGAAAACACATGATCGCTTGATGGAGTTGTACTCCCGTATCTGGGTGGGTAGGTCGGTCGAAGAACTAGTTGCCGGCCTGCCGAACATTCAGCTGACAGTGATCTCATGGTTATTGCCAGCTTTAGACCAGATTTCAGCTATAAGGTCACTTGAGCGTACAACATGGCAGACTGCTATGCGATAAAACATTGCGAGAGGATTGGCGAACAGAGCGCTGACATTCGGCTCTTGCTCATGGTAGGGCTTGAGACTAGTGTCATTAGCATCTTGCATCGGATGCTACAAGCTAATGTGACCCCGGCCTAAGTTTGTTTTCTGCAACAGGGACCTAAACCTACTACCCTCCCTATCTACGATGGAAATCCATGCAATGTAAGCCATACCCCTTTTTCTAAACTCCAACCCAAATTAAAACGGAGCGGGATGAGGACACAGCTGCAAAAGGACCAGTAATAAAAGGATTATTACTTTTTTTTTGTTTTAAATAAGTTTAATGTTCCTTAAATTTAGACTATAAATTAAAATTAATATTTTATTCTAAACGCGAGTCCTTGGAGTCTTTCATAACCCACATAGGCTGCCGTTGTATAATATATGTATTTATAACAGTAATGTAATTAATATACGCCGAAGATTACACCACATACATATTTATGGCTCACCGCCAACTGCTTGCCTATAAAATGGCATTAGATCAGTCTGTTTTTACACCTTACATTAGCCAAGCAATAATAGAACAAGAATGATTAGTTAACTGAATTTATCACCAAATGAGTTTTACATGTTAATTGCCCGCTTTTATAATAAATGAGAGAAGGAAGACTGGAGCTCTTTTTTTCATGCAATATTTTTCCTAATTTCCGAGATAATCATCCGTGCACTCCAGCCATTCCGATCTGCTGAGTTTTTACAAAATAGATCTGTGTAAGAATTATCCAGCAAAGTGTGAGGAATCATTATGCTGCAGCCAAAAAGAAAAACACAATCCGACAAGTTTTATACACTACAGATTTGGGTTTTAAAGCTATAAAAATGAACATAAATGAATACACCGCAGTGTCTCGTGCAATAAGAATCGGACAAGTCATTTGATTTTTTTTTTGTCTATCACGTTGTATTATTCCTTTGCTTAGTTATTTCTGTTTCTGGGAAAGTTGGCTGTCATGGTATTAGGCCTCTTTCACACGTCCGTTGGTCCAGGTGCTTCGTAATTCAGTGAAGAGACATATCGACGGATGTTGTGCAAGTAGTGGAAAACGTGTGCGACGCATCCAGTGTTATGACGGATACATCGACAGAGTTCCTGCCTGCATAGAGAGAGAGAGAGACAGACACACACTGACTCGAAAAATCGTTCCAGGCATGCTCAGAATGGAAAAACGGGATACGTCGCTGGATTCCTGTGTTTGACGGGCAGCGATGGATGCGTCGCTGAGCAATTTTCCGACGTGCAGAAAAAACGTTCCTCTGAAGGTTTTCTCCACCCGACGGACAGCTAATTTTCCCACGGATTTAGTGCACGACGGATGAAACGGATGGCCATCCGTCACAATCCGTTGCTAATACAAGTCTATGGGAAAAAACAGGATGCTGCAGAATAATTTGCAGGATGTTTCTTCAAAACTCGACGGATTTCGACGGGAGGAAAAAGACGGAAGTGTGAAAGAGGCCTTACTGGGTCAAAATCAAAGATAACATACATAGGAATAATCAGGACCTTATAGTATAGATTAGATGGCATTCATCCACGGATCAGATGGCATTCATCCACAGATACTGAGGGAGTTGAGCTCAGTAATTGACAGACCGCTGTATCTTATATTCTCTTAAAACAGGGGTGGTGCCACAGGATTGGAGAATGGCTGATATGGTTCCGATATTTAAGAAAGGTAAGAAGGTGGATCCAGGAAACTACCGTTTGGTAAGCCTGACATAGTAGTGTGCAACATTTTTGAGGGCATTATAAGAGATGACCTGCAGAAATATAATGCAGATAATAGTATAACAAGTGACAACCAGCATGGATTCATGAAAGATAGACACGACCTAACTAACATGTTGGGATTCTATGAGAAGGTAAATGCAAGTCTGGATGTAGGTAATGCTGCTGATGTGATTTATCTTGATTTTGCAAATACATTTGATGCTGTACCATATAACAGCCTTATACTGAAGCTCCATAAGCAGGGACTGAGGGAAACCATATGCAGATGGGTAAGGAAATGACAGGAAACACAGTCATCATAAATGGTACATTCTCTAAATGGGATATTGTCAGTAGTGGGGACCGCAGGGATCTGTACTGAGGGCAGCAGGGGATCGCAGGGATCTGTATCAGGAGCAGTGGGGACAACAGGCATCTGTGCAAAGACCAATTCTTTTTAACCTCTTTATTAATGACCTAGTGGATGGGATTGAGAGTAAAGTGTCAGTCTTTGCTGACGACACCAAACTACGTAAAATACTAAAATCTGACCTTAACATTACAATTTTGCAAAACGATCAAGATAAAATGTCTGAATGGCCAAGCACTTGGCAAATGAGATTTAATGTAGATAAATAAGGATTTTTGTGTACTCACCGTAAAATCCTTTTCTCCGAGCCATTCATTGGGGGACACAGACCATGGGTGTATGCTGCTGCCACCAGGAGGCTGACACTAAGTAATACAAAGAAAGTTAGCTCCTCCCCTGCAGTATACACCCTCTTGCTGGCTCCCAGCTAACCAGTTCGGTGCAAAAGCAGTAGGAGATCAATTATAACATATAAGCGTATAGCATGTAACATTATAAAGGAGAGTATAACATATCAAATGATAAAAACAAGTACAAACTAATAATAGGGAGGGAGCTGTGTCCCCCAATGAATGGCTCGGAGAAAAGGATTTTACGGTGAGTACACAAAAATCCTTATTTCTCCTTCGCCTCATTGGGGGACACAGACCGTGGGACGTCCCAAAGCAGTCCCTGGGTGGGGACAACATCAGATCAGGCCGTGTAACCGCTACTGACAAGTGCGCCACCGCGGCCTGCAAAGTCCGCCTGCCCAGACTCACATCTGTGGGAGTGTGTGAATTATAGTGCTTCAAGAATGCATGCGGACTGGAGGAATACGTAAGCTTGCGGTCATGCTTGCCGACGTCTGGTGCCTAGAGCCCTCAGACAGGGAGATAGGCTGACATCTAGCACGGAAGGACTCCTGGATGGTGAAAAGAATCCACCAGGCTGACATGGCCGATGAAACGGCTAAACCCTTCCTGTGACCGTCAGGAAGCCTACTTACCATCGAGAAGCCCAAGTAAAGTGTCCAACCTTAGGGAGGACGCCGTCATTGATACGTACCCGCTCGGAGCACTCACTTCTTCCAGATTATGGAGAACCCCTTCTGTTTTGTGGACTGTAGCCGAAAGAGATGAGAGGACGATGCCCCTGCAACAGTGGGAATACAAAACCGCCTTGGCAACGAGGGAAGGGGATGGCTTGAGGGCAACCTTGCTTTGATGGTAATAAGGAAAAAAGACTGAAAGAAACAGAGCGGCGAGCTCTGAAGACTCATCAGGATGACAAGAACGCAGAGAAAAAAGGGGAGTGACCTTCCCTGATAGTAAAGTCTTTCTGGATCGAAAAAAGGAGTCTACTGTAAGATCCCCAGGACCATTAAGGTCCCACAGATGTAACGGTACGCGGTAGGGAAGAACTACAGGTGAAGGCTCCCTGCGAGAAAGACCATAATTCCAGTTTTGTCGAAATAAGACGGAAAAATACTAGCACCGCAAGCGAGAAAACCTGACATGGTCAGTGCGAGTCTCCCGGGATCACTGGGGCCCTTTCTGCTTCCAAAAAGATCTCAGACGTAGTGGAAGAGGGGTTATGGAAATTGGTACCATGGAAGAACAGAGCATGCACTGCGATGGTCTTGGATCTCGAGGCCAAACCATGAACTGGAGTACATTGGCGTTCAGCTTGGATGCCATCCGACCTACATCTGGAGTACTCCAGTGAAGGCAGATCTGAAGGAAGACTTCCGAGTGAAGTTCCCACTCACTTGAGGAGAAACCCTGATGGCTGAATGTCAGCTGCCCAGTGTTCTACTCCAGGGATATGTACTGTTGAGATCACCGAATGATAGATCTCGGCCCATCAGAGAGTGCGAGGTACCTCGGCCATGGCGCTTGACTGTGGGTACCTGCTAGATGATTGACGTATGGCACAGCCGTGGCATTATCCAATTGAAGACGGATGGTTGACCCGCCTGAAGGCAGTGGACCTGCTGTAGGATTAGCCGTACCGTTCGGATCCCCAGAGAAATGATCGGGAGAAGACTGGCATTGGTATTGCCTAATAACCATTGGACCAGGAGAAGGCTCTGGATGAGGAAGGAGCTTAGAGACTACCTTTGAAAGCCTGATTCACTTGCTGAAAACGAGCGGAGCGAAAGAAACTTCTTCCATTGTCGTCTTTTTCCTCAGAACCCTCCTAGCGAATTGAATGAACCGAGGGAATGAGTGATCAAATGCACAAGCTCCCTGTTGAAGGGCCACGACCTTGACTCGAGAGAGAATTATCATCCTTCTTGTGCAGGATCATCCTCAAAGAGGATCTGCTGGGCTGGGAATGAGGAAAAAACTTGTCTAAGTTTAGCTGCTAGCCCAAGTGAGATGGGTATTGCAAGTGATATAGACGACTCAGTGTAGTCCTTGAAGAGCGGCTAGAAAGTCGACCAAGTAGGGCAGGACGACCATGCTTCTAGGGTGCAAGAAGCACATGACAACCGCTATGACCCTTGCGATCACTCTGGTGCGGTAGCCAGGCCGAAGGGCAAGGTCGTGACTTGAAAATGCTGTTCGCGAATGGAAAGGCGAAGAGATTAATGTAGAGGGGAAAAAATAGGCATGTGAGGGTAAGAACCCCGAATGTCGATGGATGCCAGAAAACTCCACTTTTTTTTTTTTTTTTTGTTGAAGTAATGGCTGAGCGGAGGAACTCCATCTGGAAAAGGAGGACCTTGTGAAAGGTTGTTAGAAGTTTGAGGTCCAGGAATGATCTTACTTTTCATTCCCTCCTTTTTGAAACCAAGATTCCTTAGATCTAGACTGTCCTGGACAACGCTTCCACTGCTGGATGGGTCTGTAGAAAAGATACTATCCCTTGTTAGTCTCCCACTCAGAAGATTTGAATCGAAGTAGTTAATGTCTCTGACCAGGAGACTAATGGTCAAGCAACCCATGTGGCGGCTAAAGAAGGGTAGAGCGCTGAACCCGAAACCACAAGACGGAACGAACCAGATTTACTATCCGACTGTCTGTGGTATTTTAATTGATGATACATCGGGCAGGGATACTGGTAGGTATACCACAAGAAATTCTACCCGATTAGTCTGCCAGGTGGCAGAATGCGGGGCTGCAACCAGCAGGTCTCTTGCCATCGTCGTGCAGAGTAGAAAATTAGGAACCCTCGATCCACCATCCTTTTAACAGGGACGTGGAGAGGAATCGTCCGCTTTCTTGCATCATCCGCTAAATAGTGGTGATACAAAGGGGGGTGATCGGACGCCAAAAATATGTGCCTCTGTACATCCCCAGAGTTGAGGTCCCCGGGTGGACAGGGCAGGTTGTATGGCATTAGGCCTGGATGCAGAAGAGGATACATGGAGGCGACACTGCATGTGTTCGTCTGTTGAAGATGTGTGTGTGTGGGGGAAATCGGTGCCCTTTAAAGGATCCGTCGCCCATAAAAAACAGGCCAGGTATGGCAACCTACTTAGAGGCTTCTATCCAGTGAATCGCTCGTCAATTTGTTGATGGTATAAATAGGAGAGTGCAAATGGTCCAAAAAAATGAAAGAAAAAAAGGAACGCACTTACCCCTGTTCAAGAATTGTTCACTTTATTTGGACATACTTAAAAACAGATTGCAGGGAGGGATAGAAGCAGCTCTGGACAACGGATGTTTCGTGCGTGCAAGGACCCGTTGAAGTGCTTGCACGCACGAAACGGCCGTTGTCCAGAGCTGCTTCTATCCCTCACCCCCAGTTTCATACAGGATATATGTGGCTTCCGTAACCATCATAGTGTGAAGTGGTTAATCTATTTATGGATTACATTCAGTTGGCAGTGCGGATTTGTGTGTTTTTTCTTACCTTCGAACTCATAAATAGGAGAGTCCCTCTTTTGCTAAAGCACTGGCAATCCAAGGCATTATGCGATCCATATTCAGCGTTGTTCTCAACAATTCATAGGGGAGAGATCAGGAAATGAAAACTTCCGTTTTCTAGACGCCTGTACGTTTTCCTAGAACACTTGCGGCCCCTGCTAGCCGACGGCTCCCATGTAGGAGAGGGACCATGTATATCGGTCCTGCGAGCACTCCGAGCCACAGAGGTATCACAAAGGGAATCAATCTCTTGGTCAGAGAAACTATGGGTTGTGGTTAGGGGATGAGCGGCAGAAGGATCCAGAGCTCAGTTAGGGTGACCAGCTTCGGATTGGTGATGTGCCCTTAAGACCAGTAAATACTGGTCTTGTGCCTTTAGGAGGAGGGCATACTGGTCATGTGCCTTTAAGAACCAGGGCCTACTGGTCATGTGCCTTTAAGAACCAGGACATACTTGTCATGTACCTTTAAATCCAGGACATACTGGTCATGTGCCTTTAAGACCAGGGCATACTGGTCATGTGCCTTTAAGACCAGGGCATACTGGTCATGTGCCTTTAAGACCTGGGCATACTGGTCATGTGCCTTTAAAACCAGGGCATACTGGTCATGTGCCTTTAAGACCAGGGCATACTGGTCATGTGCCTTTAAGACCAGGGCATACTGGTCATGTGCCTTTAAGACCAGGTAATACTGGTCATGCGCCCTTAAGACCAAGGAATACTGGTCATGCGCCTTTAAGACCAGGGCATGCTGGTCATGTGCCTTTAAGACCAGGGCATGCTGGTCATGTGCCTTTAAGACCAGGGCATGCTGGTCATGTGCCTTTAAGACCGGGGCATTTTTCAAGGATTACGCCAGAGGTGAAGCCCCTTGAGGGGAACTAGGTACTCTGGGAAGAGCCGGGATCAGCGGCGGCGGAGGGCTCCTGAGCTCATTTGAACTAAGTACTCTGGGAAAGGTGACCGGCTTCTGGCTGGTCATGACTTAAAGAGCAGAGAATGCTGATAATGTGCCCCTTTTAAACTAGGGAACCTTTAAGACCAGGGAAAGCTGGACATGTACCTATAAGGGGCATGTGTCTTTAAGACCATGGTATGCGGTCATGTACCCTTAAGACCCGTGCCTTTAAGACCGGAGCTTGCTGGACAACCACAGATTGCAGGTCTTAAGTATTAAAAACAGGGAACACTAGTCCCTTTATGCTGCCGGTGCGTGCGGGGGAGGGGTGCGGAGGGAGGATTCTCCTTACCGAGATTCTGAGTCCCCCATCTGGAATAGCGCTGTCTGAGTACCGCCGGTGCGATGCAGCAGCCACTTCCAGATGAGCTCGTGTCCGGAGATGTCAGGAGGATGAAGATGGCCGCCGAGAATTGAGTTTTCGTCCTGAATGAGAGGCGCCTGAATAGGGGGCGGAGCCTGAAGTGCGGCCTAGCATGGGCAGAGTTCCGGGTTGCGGCCTACACAAACCCGAAGCCGGGGGCTAAATTTTGAAGCCAGCCGGCGCCGAACGAGGGAAAAAGCCGCCGGATGCGCAGAGCCCTCCAACCGCTCGAGTCCTGGCACTTACCCCAGTATGCAGCTTTGTTCAGCAGGTCAGAGGTAGAAAAATATGCTGTGCTGTTGCTGCTGTTTGGACGGTGCAGAGATAAGAAAAGTCCTCAATCCATCGTCCCTTTGGCAGGGAGGAGGAGAGGAACCGTCCGCCTCCTTGTACCATCCGCTCTTAATAGTGGTGATGCAGTGGGGGCTGCTCGGACGCCACGTTGTAAAGTGCCTCTGAACAGCCGAGGGTAAAACCTGGTGGGCAGGGCTGAATGTCCGGCAATAGGCCTGGCTGCAGAAGAAGATACTGGAGGTGACACTCCAGTGCTCGTCTGATAAGGGAGGGGGGAGATCGGTGCCCTGAAGGGGCCCGTCGCCCCTAGAATCAGCTCAGGCAGTGGCTTCCCACGTCGCAGGAGAGGATACGGAGAGGTAACACTCCCGTGCTCGCCTGTTGTTGGTTCGGGGAGATCGGAACATGAAAGAATCCGTCGCCCCATTCGTCCGTTGTAAAAGGTAAAAGTAAAAAGAGTTATTTGGGTCTGAATAGCAGACCAGTCGGTGTGCCTCCTACGGACACTAAGCAAGAACTGGTTAGCTGGGAGCCAGCAGAGGGTGTATACTGCAGGGGAGGAGATCACTTTCTTTGTATCACTTAGTGTCAGCCTCCTAGTGGCAGCAGCATACACCCACGGTCTGTGTCCCCCAATGAGGCGAAGGAGAAATGTAGAATGCACCTGGGACAGAGTAATCCTATCACTGCATATACATTAAATGGGAGAATACTGATGGCTACAGAACAGGAGAAGGACTTGGGTATTTTGGTTACAAGTAAATTGTGCAGTAGTACTCAATGTCAAGCAGCAGCTGTAAAAGCAACCAAGATTTTAGGGTGTATAAAAAGAGAAACTGGCGATCCAAACATATTGCTACTCCTTTATAAAATCGCTTGTGAGGCCACATTTAGAATATGGGATCCAGTTTTGGGCCCAACATTTAAAAAAAAAAAAAAAGAAGCATATTCAGAAGTTAGAATCAGTTCAAACACGGGCAACTAGATTATTACAAGGGATGGAAGGCCTCTCATATGATGATGACAGGTTGGAAAAGTTGGGCTTGTATGGGAAATAAACATGTGGATAACAAAACATTTGTAATGGCAGTAATTTTCCGGGAGAAATACTTCATTGTGTAGAACAGTTACAAGAGTGCCAACACCTTCAGCCATGACGGTATACCACAATTCAGAGCAACTAAAACAAGTTTGCCATCGAGTAAACTGGGAACGCAAAATGACAACCAAGCTGGACACAACTAAAATGGGGGTTTGACCCAACTTTTCTACCTATTTTTGCGGAAATCTGGCTATATAATTTAGTAGATTCGCAAAAATGTAAATCACATGTACGAGGCTTAGTTGCGGCACAAGGATATACAGCGCCTTGCGAAAGTATTCGGCTCCCTGGAACTTTTCAACCTTTTCCCACATACCATGCTTCAAACATAAAGATACCAAATGTACATTTTTGGTGAAGAATCAACAAGTGGAACAATTGTGAAGTTGAACGAAATTTATTGGTTATTTTACATTTTCAGTTTTTGAATCTCCACAAAAAGCGGGGCGTGCAATATTATTTGGCCCCCTTACTTTCAGTGCAGTAAACTTACTCCAGAAGTTCATTGTGGATCTCTGAATGATCCAATGTTGTCCTAAATGCCTAATGATGATAAATATAATCCACCTGTGTGTAATCAAGTCTCCGTATAAATGCACATACTCTGTGATAGTCTCAGGGTTCTCTTTGAAGCACAGAGAGCATCATGGAGACCAAGGAACACAACAGACAGGTCCATGATACTGTTGTGGAGATGTTTAAAGCCGGATTTGGATACAAAATGATTTCCAAAACTTTAAACATCCCAAGGAGCACTGTGCAAGTGATCATATTGAAATGGAAGGAGTATGATACCACTGCAAATCTACCAAGACCCGGCTGTGTCTCTAAACTTTCATCTTAAACAAGGAGAAGACTGATCAGAGATGCAGCCAAGAGGCCCATGATCACTCTGGAAGAACTGCAGAGATCTACAGCTGAGGTGGGACAGTCTGTCCATAGGACAACTATCAGTCATACACTGCACAAATCTGGCCTTTATGGAAGAGTGGCAAGAAGAATTTCTCAAAGATATCCATAAAAAGTGTTGTTTAAAATTTGCAACAAGCCACCTGGGAGACACACCAAACATGTGGAAGAAGGTGCTCTGATAAGATGAAACCAAAATCAAACTTTTTGGCAACAATGCCAAACGATATGTTTGGCATAAAGGCAACACAGCTCATGACCCTGAACACACCATCCCCCACTGTCAAACATGGTGGTGGCACCATCATGGTTTGGGCCTGCTTTTCTTCAGCAGGGACAGGGAAGATGGTTAAAAATTGAAGGGAAGATGGATGGAGCCAAATACAGGACCATTCTTGAAGAAAACCTGTTGGAGTCTGCAAAAGATCCGAGACTAGGACGGAGATTTGTCTTCCAATAAGACAATGATGCCAAACATTAAGCAAAATCTACTATAGAATGGTTCACAAATAAACGTATCCAGGTGTTAGAATGGCCAAGCCAAAGTCCAGACCTCAATCCAATGAAGAATCTGTGGAAAGAGCTGAAAACTGCTGTTCACAAACGATCTCCATCAAACCTCACTGAGCTCGAGCTGTTTGCCAAGGAAGAATGGGCAAGAATTTCAGTCTCTCGATGTACAAAACTGATAGAGACATACCCCAAGCAACTTGCAGCTGTAATCGCAGCAAAAGGTGGCGCAACAAAGTATTAAGTTAAAGGGGCCGAATAATATTGCACGCCCCACTTTTCAGCTTTTGAATTTCCACAAAAATTTAAAATAACCAATAAATTTCGTTCAACTTCACAATTGTGTTCCACTTCTTGTTGATTATTCACGAAGATTTACATTTGGTATCTTTATGTTTGAAGCATGATATGTGGGAAAAGGTTGAAAAGTTCCAGGGAGCCGAATACTTTCGCAAGGCGCTGTATATGTGATGTGATTCTAAAGCTAAATTCCCAGCAGAAATCCAGAAGGTTTTTGACATGGTTTGTGTAAACAAACAGCAGGTGCAATAAGTATTGAACACCTCACCAATTTTCTAAGTACATCTATTTCTAAAGGTGCTATTGAAATGAAATTCTCACCAGATGTCAGTAACAGCCCATCCAATCCACAAACGTAGAGAAATCAAAAGCTAGATGTCCATAAATTAAGTTGTGTAATATTGAGAAATTACGCAGGGAAAAAAAAAGTATTGAACACATGACAAAAAAAAAAAGATGCAAAAAGCCATGAAAAGAAAGTCCTGACACCAGCTAAAATCTATCAGTAATTAGAAAGCAATCCTGCCACTTATTGAAAAATAATATCAGCTGGTTCAACTGTTGGCCTATAAAAAGGTGTCTCATTACCAAGGTGCCACACAAGAGACAACTTATGATGGGCAAAACCAATGAGTTTTCACTCTGGCCACTAAGCCTAACAGTAGACTGTTTTTTTAAAATTTTAATAGCAGTAGATAGGCTCAGACTATTTGATTGTATAGAAGTCATATGTGAGCATGCTCTTATCTGGGTAAAGGTAGCTGTGAGGAGACATCACCTATTGTGAATGGTGGATCCTGCATTAACTACTGTACATGGAGTTACCCGTCAATGTAATTCTTTTTAAAAGGAGCGGGTTGGCTTTTAGGATAGCCATTGTCAAACACCTTAAAATGGTATTTTGAGTTAATAGATAATCCCCCCATCAGGAGCCCTGTTAGCTAGAAGGGAGAGAAGCTGCAATCAGGATCTCTCCCTCTAGAGTACACATGTCAAACTCTGGTCGTCGGCCAGCAGGGTGATTATATTTGGCCCTCCCACTCCCGCCCGGCATCGCACTTTCAACTGTATCGGCATCCTGGTTGTGGGGGCCATTATTCTGCATAGAGGACCATGTGGAGCCCATTATACTATATGAAGGACTATGGAGGTGACAATCATACTGTATGGAGGACTATGGAGGTGACAATTATACTGTATGGAGAACTATGTGGGGGCCTATTATACTGTATGGATGTCTATGTGGAGGTCCAACATACTATGTGGGGGAATCACAGTTGCGGCATCATACTGTGTTAAGGTCAATATATCATACTGTGTTTGGGGGTCTTTTCTGCATCATACTTTATTATCTGTATTTATTAATTCAAGGATTTTTATCCTTGGTTACTACAGATTTAAATTAGGCCATTGCGCTATGTACTTTTAACTAATCAACATATATTATTCCAGTTCGCCCCATTTGTGATTGTGTTTATTTTATTTTAAGATCTATTAAATAAAATGTACTTTGTTCGTGGGACAACCCCCAAGTTTGTTTCCATATAAAAGATTATTAAAAAATGTCTACAATTGAGGAGGTTTTTCCTTATCATATATAACAAATATCTGGGTTGGCCCGCGACTTTGTCCAAGTTTTCAATTTTGTCCCTCTGTGTATTTGAGTGTGACATCCCTGATCTAGAGGAACTATCATGTCCTTTCTTTACACAGACTATTCACTTATTTAAATGAGAACAGTGCTATGCTACATTTCCTCTATGCACTGCAGGCGCAATATTACCATTTTTCTTCATCGTTCAGGATGAATGATGAGGGTCCCAGTTGTGGGACAACTTGTGATCAGCCATACTTTCAGGAGACCCTTATAAAAATCTATATTATATAGTATATCTCCAAAGCGAAACCTTCAATGATCAGGTTTGGTTCCTTGTCATGTGTCTGAGATATGGATAAAGTAATCGGTTGAGTGTGATTACTGGCCACCTCTATCAGGGACGCGACACTCATCACTTCTTGTGTACGGCCATGGATTACATTACCGCCTGGCAGTTTAATTTGGTAAAAGATGCAGAGGTCAAGTGAGAACAAGAAAAAGCTTGACAATTTCCAATCATTATCTGATGGGCACAGATCGTCTACTCTACACGCACTTGTTTAGATGTACATCATCTTTCTGAGGCTGTTGAAAAGGAGCGATGTCACTGCACTATGCACATTACTAAATGACAAGACTATCTGGCAGGCTGGCGCGCCAAACAACGGGGTAAAGTCAGGGTAAGGGCCGAAAGAAAATGAAATAGTGATAGGAAGCATCTCACCTGCCACTTATTAGACTCACGCTGGGCTGCAAATGAAAATTAGCTCCGTGTGAAGCATCTCCAAGCAACATTGAGAAATATATTCAAATTTATACAACATAGAAAATGCCGGTTTGTTTTTTTTTCCCCGATGGGTACATTATGTATAAATGTCCATCATTTATATAAACACAAATAGAATGCACTTTCCTTGACGCTCACATTTTATGAGAGTTTGAGAACTCAGCTATTAGTGGAAATCCTATTGAAGTCAATGCAGAACAGTGCACATGCATGGCCAACTCTCCAATGACAGCAGCTACCCCAAGTTTTGCTCCCTTCCCCATGGCTGGATTCCTCAATGCTAGACCTATTGTAACCCAGAAAGCAACTCCAATGTCAACATCCAAGGCCTTTTAAGGCTGGTTGTATGTCACTTGAGTATTCTGGTGCTTGTGCACCACTGTGCTGTCATGCGTTTTCCATAAGTCAACCTACATTTCCACCTGGCTCTGCCCCAGCCAGGTGGCAGATTATCTACTCCGCTGCTCTTAACCGCTGTCCATCAACTATTACAAACTCAGATCTGCTAATCTCAATTCTGCTGAACCAAAGTACCGGATAACCATCCCATTTCTGCTATTTGTGGTGCTATTTACATCTTCAACAGTGCTGAATTAAGATGACTTAACTGGCTACTCTCTGCTATTCTTGTGTGGGACTGCATTCCTGCAACAATATACCAGTTTGCCTACAGATTTCTGCTGTGCCTTTGCTGTCCGCACATTTAACTCTGTTGCAACCAGTGCTTCCAGTTCAGCTTATCCATCTGCCATCCTGCATTTTCAGCTGAACTGTCCCTCACTGTTACACATGCCGTCTGGCAAATCCAGCTTTGCTGTATCATCGCCTCCAGTCTGCGCAGCTCTCCCTTACCTATGGGTTAGACGATCCACCTCACCAGATGAGTCTATAACACTGGGGCACACTACACTTTCAAGTCAGCAGCAGGTCCTACATATGCTATTAATGTCTGAGATAAAAAGACCGCTTACAAAATGCTTTTCTGCTATGCAAAAAAAACTGTTAATCAGTTCCCATTCTGAAGGACTGTTTTACCAATTACAATTTTAAATTTTCCCTGTCTAGCCTGTTGCGAGACAAACGTGATGTCAAGAGTGGGTCACGTCCTCCTGGGCGATCTGGGGGTAGAAGATCACTACGTATTGCAAACAGTAGATCTTCCATTTAGCTTGTGTGTTCGTGTTTGTAATTTCCTTTTCCTTCTGAAGAGGTTAACGACCCTTTTTATGCTGGGAGAAGGGACTCACACACTCAAAACCAAGCAACATTCACAGATAAATCCACCATACACCTTCTCTTATAATAACCAACAACAACCTCCAGCCATGCAGCATAAGCATCTACATAAGCACTACAATAAGTGATAGCCAGGGCCCAGATTATATTAGGAGGTTAGAGTGGCTAAGGCTGGTTTCACATTTGCGGTTGTGTCCGCAGCATTTCTGCCGCATACATCCGCATGCGTCTTGATTTCCTATCTTTAACATTGTAGACGCAGGTGCATGCGTTTGCCTGCGTTTGCTTACTCATGCGTATTTTCACGGTGTGTGGCTGGGCGCGGCTGACGCACCATGTTAGGATTTTCTTGGCGTCAAATTTCCGCCGCCATACGCATGCGGACGCTTGCGGAAGGAGTGCGTCAAAACAATGCATTACAGTCTATGGGAACACATAGGAACGCAAGGACTTTGGGGTGGTTCAGGACCCCTTTCCCGAATCACGTACAGTTACAGTGTGACATTTTCACTGGCCCCACATTTTTTTGATCTTGATATGGATCCAGTTGCTTACCTTGCGAGACAACTGCAGGGTCTGTGCCACGACTCTTTATCGGGTTGTCCAGGACCAGGGGCACGTTCCCTGTGCCTAAATCTACGGGTGCCCTAGCTCGCCCTGTTTCCCGGGTTACTTCTCAAAACCTAGAAAATCAGTGATAAATCCACCAAATGCCTTCTCCAACAAAAACCAGCAACAACCTCCAGCCATGCAGCATAAGCTCTCTCTCTGACAATGAGTGCTAGCCAGGACTTAGTTTATATTAGAGATGGAGTGGCTAACAGTGCACAGCTGACAGCCTTAACGCTCCAACTGAGCAGATTAACCCCTGAACTGTATATAAATAAATAAATTTACGCTATTTAATATGAAGATCAAGTTCTTCTAATCAAAGCAGGAGTAGGAGAAATCAGAGGCTGCGGTCTTTTGGCTCCTCTCTGTCTTGAGCTGTCTGACCTACGGTCTAAGGTTTGAACACAAAAAAAGACAGCTGAACCGCAACCTAAAATGGCACTCCCGTATAAGTTTTCTGCAGATCGGGACAAATTTGCATTCCATGAAGCCTGTAAGCCCTATTTCATGTATCGTCAGTGGTCATCTGGGACCGAGGTACAGAGGGTGGGGATTGTTGTCTTCCTTCTTCAAGAAGACCGTTAATACTTGGCCTTCTCACTCCTATCTGACTCATTGTCACTCTTGTCAATGGATTGCTACTTTGTGGCTCTTGGCCTTGTTTATGACTACCTGGACCGAGTCTCCCCTGAGGAATCTAAACTACGCAAGATCCTGTAGGAAGACCGACCGGCAGAGTAATTTTGTTCAGAATTCCATAGATGGGCCACTGACACCAAGTGGAATGATTCTGCCTTTAGAATTCTGTATTGTCAGGGCCTGTCTGAACGGTTAAAGGATGCATTGGCGCAGTTAGAAACAACAGCATCATTGGAGGCCACCATGGCTCTTGCTATACGTGTGAATAGACACCTGTCTCAGGCGCCCTGGTGGAGAGGGAGGGGACAGCTTAGGGAATAACAGGAGAACAGTAAGGCTGGTGGTTCAAACTACCTCATCTTAAGGCCGGGGTTAAACCTAACGTATAAAAATACGGTCCGTTTTTTTTTACAGCTGAGATACGCCGAAAAAGTTCCTGAACAGTGATTCGTATTCAACGCGAGGATGTGATTTTTTCTCCAAAAAGTATCCGTGTGTTATTTGTATGGCATCCGTACGGTGAGCTCGCCGGCTTCCAAAAAGGACATATAATGGATCCATGGGTTCAAATATTCGTGAAAACATATAAACAATAATTATATTATTTTTATATATATATATATATATATATATATATATATATATATATATATATATATATATACATACATACACATATACACACAGTATATAGTTTGATGGAGATCAATTGCGAACAGCAGTTTTCAGCTCTTTCCACAGATTCTTCATTGGATTGAGGGCTGAACTTTGACTTGGCCATTTTAACACCTGGATACGTTTATTTGTGAACCATTCCATTGTAGATTTTGCTTAATGTTTGGGATCATTGTCTTATTGGAAGACAAATCTCCCTCCTAGTCAGACTCCAACAGGTTTTCTTCAAGAATGGTCCTGTATTTGGCTCGATCCATCTTCCCATCAATTTTTAACCATCTTCCCTGTCCCTGCTGAAGAAAAGCAGGCCCACCACCATGTTTGACAGTGGGAACGGTGTGTTCAGGGTGATGAGCTGTGTTGCGTTTACGCCAAAAATTTCGTTTGGCATTGTTGCCATAAAGTTTGATTTTGGTTTCATCTGACCAGAGCACCTTCTTCCACATGTTTGGTGTGTCTCCCAGGTGGGGTGTTGCACACTTTAAACAACACTTTCTATGGATATCTTTGAGAAATGGCTTTCTTCTTACCACTCTTCCATAAAGGCCAGATTTGTGCAGTGTATGACTGATTGTTGTCGTATGGACAGACTGTCCCACCTCAGCTGTAGATCTCTGCAGTTCATCCAGAGTGATCATGGGCCTCTTGGCTGCATCTTTGATCAGTCTTCCCCTTGTTTGAGATGAAAGTTTAGAGGGACAGCAGGGTCTTGGTAGATTTGCAGTGGGATGATACTCCTTCCATTTCAATACGATCGCTTGCACAGTGCTATTTGGGATGTTTAAAGTTTTGGAAATCATTTTGTATCCAAATCTGGCTTTAAAACTTCTCCACAACAGTATCACGGACCTGCCTGTTGTGTTCCTTGGTCTTCATGATGCTCTCTGTGGTCCAAACAGAACCCTGAGACTATAACAGAGCAGGTGCATTTATACGGAGACTTGATTACACACAGGTGGATTATATTTATCATCATTAGGCATTTAGGACAACATTGGATCATTCAGGCTATGTGCACACGTTGCAGATTTTCCTGCGGATTTTTCTGCACTAAAAAAACGCAGCTCTTGGCAGAAAACGCAGGCGCGGTTTTTGGTGCGTTTTTTGATGCGGTTTTTAATGCGGTTTTCTCTGCAGATTGTCTGTGTGTTTGACACAAATAAAGCTTGAACTGCAGTGGGGAAGAAAAAAAAAAAGAAATGATGTCATTTCCTTGTCCAACCCTTTTCTTCTTCCATCCTCCATTTTGGTAATAACACACCAAAATGAATGGACGTATTTTGAACAGTGACAGCGCTCCGCAGAGTGCTGATCGTAGCCTGCAGATCCAGCTCTGCACGCCACACCGGATGGTAATGAGGGGTTAATGCCACCTTGCTATTGTAAGGTGGTATTAAGCCCGGTTAATAATGGAGAGGCGTCAATAAGACGCCCATCCATTATTAATCCTATTAAAAGGATAAAAAAATATATATGGGGAACCCAAAAAAAATGACATAGGGTCCCCCTATATTTTTAGGCCAGAAAGGCTAGGCAGACAGCTGTGGGCCAATATTTGTGGCCTGGGAAGGGGTTAAAATACCCCTGGCTGTTCCCAGGCCATGAATATTAAGCCCACAGCTGTCTGCGTAGCCTTTCTGGCTCTCAAATATAGGAAGAGCCCCCCCCAAAAAAAAAAGTGTTGGGGTCCCCCTATATTTTGAGGCCAGAAAGGCTACGTAGACAGCCGTGGGCTTATATTCATAGCCTAGGAAAGGGGCCATGGATATTTGCCCCCCCCCCGGCTACAAATAGAAGCCCGCAGCCGCCCCAGAAAAGGCGCATCTAAAAGATGGGCCAATTCCGGCACTTAGCCCCTCTCTTCCCACTCCTGTGTAGCAGTGGGATATGGGGTAATGAGGGGTTAATGCCACCTTGCTATTGTAAGGTGGCATTAATCCCGGTTAATAATGGAGAGGCGTCAATAAGACGCCTATCCATTATTAATCCTATGAAAGGGTTAAAAAAACAACAACACACACACACTAGAAAAAAATTATTTTAATGAAATAATGACACCCACTTTTTGACCATTTTTTTATTTAACTCTCAATCCATCAGAAGACCCTCGACCTGAAAAAGAAGTAAAAAAAATAAAGCAAATTCATACTCCTTGGCCCTGTCCGCAGAAATCCATCGAGGGTCCCACGAAGATCTGCCATGGAGAGCAGACACATCCAGAGATGTGTCTGCTCTCCACGGCTGCAGCAACACACTGACAGGAGCTCCGGCTCCTGTCGGTGTGTAACTGCGCATGCGCAAGAGTTTACCGGCGTTCATTGACCCCGGTACTCTCGCTTTACGGTAGTGCTGTGTGGGAAAGTTCACACGCAGCTGTTTTTCCAGTAAACAGAGAAGCCGGCGCCACTGAACTCCGGAACAGTACGCGATACACTGCTAGGAGCTACGCTCCTGGTAGTGTATCGCCGGAGAGCAAGCGATCGGCGTGGGACACTCGGTATTGGATTCTGCGGACAGGGAGTATGGATTTGGTTTATTTTTTGGGGACTTTTTCCCTAGGGGACCGAGGGCTTCACGTACCAGTGTGCTGTATAGTGAGTATATACTCTATGTTAAATGTTGTATGTAATGTCTGTCATGTATGTTACGTTTATTGTATGTGTATTGTATGTGTTTGTGTTTTACTGACAATTGTGCTGTCGCCGGACACAGGGACAACTCTCCCATCCTAATATCGGATGGGAGTAGTAGTCCCATACGGTGACTTAGCACAATTGGGTGGCATTATGGTCGCATGGGGACACACACACACACACAGACAGACAGACGTACACACACAGACTTCACATACATACACACACACACATACACATACATGCCTCCATGCTGACGGTCACACTCCGCCCACGCACTTCCTCCCGCTTCCCCGCACTTCCTGCTGCAGCGGTTTCTACACCCAAAACCGCAGAAAACCCGCAGATATTTTTTCATCTGCGGGTTTTACTGCGGGTTTGACCCTCACAATGGAGGTCTATGGGTGCAGAACCGCTGCAGTTCCGCAGAAAGAAGTGACATGCTGCGGAATATAAACCGCTGCGTTTCTGCGCGTTTTTTTCTGCAGCATGTGCACAGCGGTTTGCGGTTTCCATAGGTTTACATGTAAATGTAAACGCAATGGAAACTGCAGCGGACCCGCAGCGGCAAAATCGCCGCGGTTGCACGGTAAAAACCGCAACGTGTGAACATGGCCTCAGGGAACCACAATGAACTTCTGGAGCGAGTTTGCTGCACTGAAAGTAAAAGGGGCAGAATAATATTGCACGCCCCACTTTTCAGTTTTTAAATTTCCACAAAAATTTAAAATAAGCAATAAATCTCGTTCAACTTCACAATTGTGTTCCACTTGTTGTTGATTCTTCACCAAAAATTTACATTTGGTGTCTTTATGTTTGAAGCATGATATGTGGGAAAAGGTTGAAAAGTTCCAGGGGTCCGAATACTTTCGCAAGGCATAATATATATATATATATATTTATATACTTGTATATATATCATATATATATCTAATATATAAAGCTGAATGTGTGTATGTATGTGTGTATGTATGTCCGGGATTGGCATCTGAACCGTCGCAGCTACAGCCACAAAATTTTGCACAGTCACACGTCTGGACCCCGAGAGCGTCATAGGCTATATTGTGAGGTGAAATTTTAACCCCGCGCTTTCCAATTCACCAAACAATTTTGCCCCTATCTACATAATGGGGAAAAAGTGAAAGGAAAAGTGTTGGAGGCAAATTAACAGTTGCCAGATGTGAACAAGGGGGACTTAAAGAATGAGAGCGATGGCGCCAAAGAGTATATACTGTACAGTTGCTAAGGTGGGGCCCCGACATGGGATAATCACCACACACTACCACGTGCTCGAACACATATACCACCCTCAGCGCACATTTCACCACACATACACCAACCTCGCCACATAAAAGTTGAAACACAAAAGTCGCCGCTCAAAACTCGCCACGCGCAAAACTCTCCACATGCAAAACTCGCCACACGCAAAACTTGCACACGCGGAAAAATTGCCACATGCACAAAAGTTGCAACACATGCAAAAGTTGCCTCACACAAAACTTGCACATACTCAAAAGGCACCACACATAAAACTCGCCACGCGCAAAACTCGCCATGCGCAAAACTTGCTGCACACAACTTGCTACACTAACCTGTCACATGCAACTCGACACACAAAAAGTTGCTACACGCATGTCGCCAAACAAAACTCATCTCACAAAAGTCGCTACATGCATGTCGCCACACGCAACTCAACACACACAACTTGACACACGAAACTCGCCCTAAAACACACACAAGTCTGGTATTATCCTTCAAAAATAAAAATCTGATTAATAAGCTGACAAACTACAAGAGCAACAAATGTACCATATAGGAATCCGGCAGCTGTCAGTCACATGACCAGTCTATTATGTGTATGTGTGAGCTAATATATACTGCCAGGGGGGAGGGCTTACTGTTGGCTGGGGATTTATCAGGCTGCCAATTTAGCTTACAAATACTGAGGTAAAAATACTGACCAAATAACGTGTGAACGAGGTCTAATACAGGAGGAGATGACACACAGGTATATACTATTTACAGGGGAGATGACACACAGGTATATACTATATGCAGGAGGAGATGACACACAGATATATACTGTATACAGGAGAGATGACACACAGGTATATACTATATAGAGGAGGAGATGACATACAGGTACATACTACATACAGCAGGAGATGACATACAGGTATATACTATATACAGAAGGAGATGACACACAGGTATATACTATATACAGGAGCAGATTACCTACAGGTACATAGTATATACAGGAGGAGATGACATACAGGTATATGCTATGTATAGGAGGAGATGACATACAGGTATATACTATATACAGGAGGAGATGACACACAGATATATACTATATATAGGTGAGATGACACACAGGTATATACAGGAGGAGATTACATACAGGTATATACTATATACAGGGGAGATGACACACAGCAGGTATATACTATATACAGGGGAGATGACATACAGGTATATACTATATACAGGAGATGACACAGGTGTATACTATATATAAGGGAGATGACAAACATGTATGTGAGGTGAAAATGAAAAGGTGTGAGTGCAAAATGAGAGGAGTGAGGGAAAATAGTGGAGTGATCGGAAAATAACAGATGTGAGGTCGAAATGACAAGTGTTAGGGGGGAATGAGAGGAGTGAGGGGGAAAATGAGAGGCGTGATGGGAAAATAAGAGAAGTGAGGTGCTATAACTAACCACAGATATTTACTATGCCCAGGCAACGCCGGGCTCTTCAGCTAGCTTAGATTTACAATCTCCATGCTTTTCTCATGGTCAACTTTATGTGGCCTGTTCAAGAGTTGGAACAGCCAAAAATCTGTTTGTCTTTGCACCTGAAGGAAAAACTAAGAATGTCGTTTATCAAAAGGCTCTCGAATAAGTAGTAGAAGATTACTTCACATTACTTGGCCAATTTAGTTAAATCTGTGTGGAATATCTCAGGTGTTGAAATATATGTTGTAAAATGCTTCTATTAGCTTAGTTTTTGCCTTTTAATAATTACATTTCTATCTATTTGTTTTGTGGTTTTTTTGTGCAGAATAAATTTTTGTTAACACATTCTATTTTGCTAACAGCAGTTATTACCCCGGGCGAAGCCGGGTAGTACAGCTAGTATATATATATATATTATAGACCAAAAGTTTGGACACACCTTCTCATTTAAAGATTTTTCTGTATTTTCATGACTATTAAAATTGTACCTTCACACTGAAGGCATCATAACTATGAATTAACCCCTTTCTGCCAGCTGACGGAATAGTACGTCAGCTGGCAGAACCCCCGCTTTGAGGTGGGCTCCGGCGGCGAGCCCACCTCAAAGCCGCGACATGTCAGCTGTTTTGTACAGCTGACACGTGCGCGCAATGAGCGCGAGCGGAATCGCAATCCGCCCGCGCCCATTAACTAGTTAAATGCCGCAGTCAAGCGCTGACAGAGGCATTTAACTAGCGCTCCCGGCCGTGCGGCCGGAAGTGCTCGCACCGCTGACCCCCGTCACATGATCGGGGGTCATCGGTGCATTGCCATAACAACCAGAGGTCTCCTTGAGACCTCGATGGTTGTTGATGGCTGATTGCTTTGTGTGCCACCCTGTGGTCGGCGTTCAAAGTACACCTGCATTTCTGCTACATAGAGGTGATCTGTACTTCACCTCTATGTAGCAGAGGCGATTGAGTTGTGCATGCTTCTAGGCTATTGAAGCATGCCAAAATTTAAAAAAAAAAAAGTGTTTAAAAATGAAAAAAAAAAAAAAAATTATATATATATATATATATATATATATATATATATATATATATATATATATATATATATATATATATATATATAAAAAAAAGTTCAAATCACCCCCCCTTTCGCCCCAATCAAAATAAAACAATAAAAAAAATATCAAACCTACACATATTTGGTATCGCTGCGTTCAGAATCGCCCGATCTATCAATAAAAACAAAGGTTTAACCTGATCGCTAAATGGCGTAGCGAGAAAAAAAATCAAAACGCCAAAATTACGTCTTTTTGGTCGCCGCAACATTGAATTAAAATGCAATAACGGCCAATCAAAAGAACGCATCTGCACCAAAATGGTATCATTAAAAACGCCAGCTCAGCACGCAAAAAATAAGCCCTCACCTGACCCCAGATCACGAAAATTGGAGACACTACGAGTATTGGAAAATCGCGCAATTTTTTTTTTTTTTTTTTTTTTAGCAAACCTTGGAAATTTTTTTCACCACTTAGATAAAAAATAACCTAGACATGTTAGGTGTCTATGAACCTGGAGAATCATAATGGCAGGTTAGTTTTAGCATTTGGTGAAGCTAGCAAAAAAGCCAAACAAAAAACAAGTGTGAGATTGCACTTTTTTTGCTATTTCATCACACTTGGAATTTTTTTCCCGTTTTCTGTTACACGGCATGGTAAAACCAATGGTATCGTTCAAATGTACATCTTGCCCCGCAAAAAATAAGCCCTCACATGGCCATATTGACGGAAAAATAAAAAAAGTTATGGCTCTGGGAGGAGGGGAGCGAAAAAAGGGGTTAAAACATGTGGAATTATATACTTAAAAAAGTGTGAAACAACTGAAATTATGTCTTATATTCTAGTTTCTTCAAAGTAGCCACCTTTTGCTTTGATGACTGCTTTGCACACTCTTGGCATTCTCTTGATGAGCTTCAAGAAGTAGTCACCGGGAATGGTCTTCCAGCAATCTTGAAGGAGTTCCCAGAGATGCTTAGCAATTGTTGGCCCTTTTGCCTTCACTCTGCGGTCCAGCTCACCCCAAACCATCTCGATTGGGTTCAGTTCTGGTGACTGTGGAGGCCAGGTCATCTGGCGTAGCACCCCATCACTCTCTTTCTTGGTCAATAGCCCTTACACAGCCTGGAGGTGTGTTTGGGGTCATTGTCCTGTTGAAAAATAAATGATGGTCCAACTAAACGCAAACCGGATGGAATAGCATGCCGCTGCAAGATGCTGTGGTAGCCATGCTGGTTCAGTATGCCTTCAATTCTGAATAAATCCCCAACAGTTTCACCAGCAAAGCACCCCCACGCCATCATACCTCCTCCTCCATGCTTCACGGTGAGAACCAGGCATGTAGAGTCCATCTGTTCACCTTTTCTGCCAAATATCTCAAATTTGGACTCATCAGACCAAAGCACAGATTTGCACTGGTCTAATGTCCATTCCTTGTTTTGTTTAACCCAAACAAGTCTCTTCTGCTTGTTGTCTGTCCTTGGCAGTGGTTTCCTAGCAGCTATTTTACCATGAAGGCCTGCAGCACAAAGTTTCCTCTTAACAGTTGTTGTAGAGATGTGTCTGCTGCTAGAACTCTGTGTGGCATTGACCTGGTCTCTAATCTGAGCTGCTGTTAACCTGCGATTTCTGAGGCTGGTGACTCGGATAAACTTATCCTCAGAAGCAGAGGTGACTCTTGGTCTTCCTTTCCTGGGGCGGTCCTCAAGTGAGCCAGTTTCTTTGTAGCGCTTGATTGTTTTTGCCACTGCACACTTGGGGACACTTTCAAAGTTTTCCCAATTTTTCGGACTGACTGACCTTCATTTCTTAAAGTAATGATGGCCACTCGTTTTTCTTTACTTAGCTGCTTTTTTCTTGCCATAATACAAATTCTAATAGTCTATTCAGTAGGACTATCAGCTGTGTATCCACCAGACTTCTGCACAACACAACTGATGGTCTCAGCCCCATTTATAAGGCAAGAAATCCCAATTATTAAACCTGACATGGCACACCTGTGAATTGAAAACCATTCCTGGTGACTACCTCTTGAAGCTCATCAAGAGAATGCCAAGAGTGTGCAAAGCAGTCATCAAAGGAAAAGGTGGCTACTTTGAAGAACCTAGAATATAAGACATAACAAAAAAGTGTGAAACAACTGAAATTAAGTATATAATTCCACATGTGTTAATGCACAGTTTTGATGCCTTGAGTGTGAATGTACAATTTTCATAGTCATGAAAATACAGAAAAATCTTTAAATGAGAAGGTGTGTCCAAACTTTTGGTCTGTACTGTATATATATATATATATATATATATATATATATATATATATATATATATATATATATATATATATATATATATATACACATATATACATATATATATATACATACATATACACACACAAGTGCCTTGCGTGTATATTCCCATCTTACAGATGTGCCTTTTCTGGGGTGGCTGGAGGCAGATGTTTTTAGCCGGGGGGGGGGGGGGGGGGGGGGCAATAATCATGGTCCCTTTCTAGGCTTTTAAATATCTACCCTCAGTCGCTTTCCACTGAACGGGAGCCCACGCCAGTTTTTCCGTGATTTAACATTTTATTTTAACACCTAGAGCTCCCAAACTTTGCACACACTACTAACATTACTAGTGAGGAATATGTAAAACTATAACGGATATGAAATGGCTTACTGTATGTAAACCATGTCTCGGATCCTGTCGGGTTTGGTAAGGAGTTGGCAAAATCCGGCAATTGAATTACCGGCTTTTACGTGCTATCTAGCGCTCTATTAAATATGAATGTGTGTGTCAATGACAATAATTATATATATATATATATATATATATATATATATATATATATATATACACTCACCGGCCACTTTATTAGGTACACCATGCTAATAACGGGTTGGACCCCCTTTTGCCTTCAGAACTGCCTCAATTCTTCGTGGCATAGATTCAACAAGGTGCTGGAAGCATTCCTCAGAGATTTTGGTCCATATTGACATGATGGCATCACACAGTTGCCGCAGATTTGTCGGCTGCACATCCCAAAGATGCTCCATACAAGGCAGGATGGATCCATGCTTTCATGTTGTTTACGCCAAATTCTGACCCTACCATCCGAATGTCGCAGCAGAAATCGAGACTCATCAGACCAAGCAACGTTTTTCCAATCTTCTACTGTCCAATTTCGATGAGCTTGGACAAATTGTAGCCTCAGTTTCCTGTTCTTAGCTGAAAGGAGTGGTACCCGGTGTGGTCTTCTGCTGCTGTAGCCCATCTGCCTCAAAGTTCGACGCACTGTGCGTTCAGAGATGCTCTTAGGCCTACCTTGGTTGTAACGGGTGGCGATTTGAGTCACTGTTGCCTTTCTATCAGCTCGAACCAGTCTGCCCATTCTCCTCTGACCTCTGGCATCAACAAGGCATTTCCGCCCACAGAACTGCCGCTCACTGGATTTTTTTTCTTTTTCGGACCATTCTCTGTAAACCCTAGAGATGGTTGTGCGTGAAAATCCCAGTAGATCAGCAGTTTCTGAAATACTCAGACCAGCCCTTCTGGCACCAACAACCATGCCACGTTCAAAGGCACTCAAATCACCTTTCTTCCCCATACTGATGCTCGGTTTGAACTGCAGGAGATTGTCTTGACCATGTCTACATGCCTAAATGCACTGAGTTGCCGCTATGTGATTGGCTGATTAGAAATTAAGTGTTAACAAGAAGTTGGACAGGTGTACCTAATAAAGTGGCCGGTGAGTGTATATATATATATATATATATATATATATATATATATATATATATATATATATATATATACATACATACATACATACACACACACACATACATACACATACACATATATACACAGACACACACATTTATTTTATCTATTCTATTCTAACCTGTCAGTGTGATATTACTGTACACTGAATTACCGGCTTTTCCATAGAACACCGATGCGTATTTCTCGCAAGTCACACGCATGGTCCGTGTGGAATCCGTATTTTTCACGCCCCGATGCTGCGATTTTTTCAGCCAGTAAAATACGGCCGAGAACTATACGGCTGATGGGAGCTGCCCCATGGAGAAATATATGTCCGTGTGCAATGCGTTATTTTTGCGCCTCTCTCTCGTCCGTATTTCTCGCTAGTGTGACGCTGGCCTAAGAGGTACCTTTGAGAGCAGGGATAGACAGGGCCACAGTCATAGGTATGGCTCAGGGTCCCTTTCCCGAATCACAGACAGAGTGACATGTGGCTATATTATCAGTAGAACCTGCTGTAATCAGGTCAACTACTTGAAGATCGTTTTTACGTTTGGGTCTATAGAATACAGTCCTTGATCCACTGGTCAATGTGGTCAAGTGAATGTGACATGATCTGGGGGAAAAAAAAAAAAAAAAGACAAAAAAAAACCAAAAACATTGAACGAGTTTTTATAATTCAATTTTTTTGTCAACGAGGACCAATATTATGGTTCATATGACAGGTTGGCTCCTGTTTGTCTTAATATGCCTATGGTCTTGGACAACTCCTTTAATAAAAGGAAAGACAAAAACAGCTGGTGAAATTTTCTTTACCTGGAAGATCTTTGGCGTTTATCTCCTAAACAAAAGGTGACATATAGTAGAGGGAAGGCACTCAAGGTCGTGTCCCATTACGCCACAGAGCTACCCTGTGCCAATATAGCCCAGTAGTCCTGAGAGAAGAGCTAAACTATGGGCAAAGGCTAAATGTGGATCTATTGCCCAAACTTACTTTATTTAAAAGGTTACATTGTTTTCTTTCACATTAGGATAATATTGGTCTAAAGAACAATAGACTGCCAACTATAACTAGGCTCCATAACGTGTAACTGCTGCAATTCAGGAAATTAAATATTTGCATAAATTAGCAAAACTGAACATATTTTGATTGCCAGATGGTCTCTGTTTAATGTTCATTAGCTGAACTGACTGATGTCAAAAGAGCTGGAAACTCCTGCTCCGAGGAAGATTAAGACACGAAAAAGTCGTAAAAGCTCATAGCACCCCACAAAGCATTTTATACACTGTGGCTCTTCCCTCCCCCATCCTATTAAAGTCTCTTTCTGTTCAATTTTGTTGTTTTAGATGTGAACTAAATCACAGTTTGGCAGCACAGAATGCAAACTGTGATCCAATTATGGCTTTTACAATCCTGTATAGAAACAAAGCACTAGATGATTTCATTAAATCAAATGGAGTTTCTGGATTAAACATCCGGCTTCCTCAAAATCTTAAAATGTTGTATTAATGCACAGCACACAGTTATGGCAAGCTTAAAATAAAAGAAAAAAAAAAGGAAAGAATTAAGGCCATGTTCACACCACGTTTGCATTGAAGGTCTGGTGACTATTTTCTGATAGAGCCATCTCACACACACACACACACACATCATTTTCTGTACCATGATTTTCTTAATCATTCGGGAAAAAAAAAACGCAGTATCTTACAGTATCATTCAGGTGGTGTGCTTTTCCTCAAAAAAAAACAAAACAAAAACACATGCACATTATATCAATTCTTTCAACCCTTTAAAACCACAATTCTTCCTGCAAAATACAAGACCCCCATACAACTAAAATGACAGAACAATGAAAAAAGTAATGGCTCTTGGAAACAGAGGAGGTAAAAACAAAAGTGCAAAAACGAAAACTGACAACAGCAGGGAAAGGTAAAAAAAAAAAAAAAAATTTAATAAAAAAAAGTTCTACTCTATTGTTGATGTAGAGTCTGTGTAACTCCTATACATAGCGGAATGTCCGGCTACTTCTGACATTGATCCAACTTCTCTCAGTGTTTGGCTAGGCTCACATGAGCGCATTTTAGGTCTGAGTGCCGTCTGAGGAAAAACTACATATCATTCAAACCAAAATAATCGAATAGGGAAAAATAAAATGAAACAAGAAAAAAAAAATTGCAGCATGTCTTCTCTACTCAGTATTTCTGATGAGATCTACCTATTCAAGTCAAAGGGTCCACACAAAAAACACGAAACGTATTAATTTTTACAGATACAATGCAATTCTTTAACACAGCAAACTACTTGGTCTTGCAAATGTTAATAACTATTCATTTATAAATACGGATGCCATTCGAATAGGAAAGTAGGTCAAGACAAGAGGGAAAAAGGTTCTGGATGCAATGTAAATGTGAGTGTGGAGAGAGAGGAAAGCACCCACGCCAGACTGGGAAAAGTCTGAAACTATGAGAAGGTTGCAAACTGTATCTTTGGCGTCTGAAAATAAAAACAAGGATAGTGTTTACTGCTGCCAAAACACATAAGGCTACTTTCACACTAGCGTTAACTGCAATACGTTAAAATGCGTCGTTTTGCAGAAAAAACGCATCCTGCAAAAGTGCTTGCAGGATGCGTTTTTTCCCCATAGACTTGTATTGGCGACGCATTGCGACGTATTGTCATCCGCCGTGTACGTCGTTCGCGTCGAAATTTGGCGACACGTCGTCTGGAAAAAACGTAGATTTTAACGGTTTTTTGTCTCCGCCTAAAAAACGTGTCGCGACGCATCCTGCGGCAATCGTCGTTGGCTACAATGGAAGCCTATGAGCGACGGATGCGTCGGGACACGTCGTACGACGCAATGCAGCGCTGCAATACTTTTTTTTACACTGAGCATGCTCAGAAGCAGGATTTTGTAGCCAATTGGCCAGACACCCCCAAATCTATATAAACCTGGCCTGGGCCTTCAACCCCACATATGCCAGCAAGAAGCCTACAGACAAGAAGCCTGCCACAAGACCCCAGCCTGCCACAAGACCCCAGCCTGCCACAAGACCCCAGCCACCATAGAGCCAGTGTGAGTATTGCCATTTTTGTGTGCGTCTGTGTGCGTGTGCATTTGTGTCTGTATGAGGTACTGACTACAGCAAGAGCTTAAAACCTGAAGAGAACCAGAGGCCTGCCATCGTCCTGCAACAGCCAGTGCCATGCTAGAGTCCAGATCCACCCTGAGGCCTGCCACTGTGAAGACATCCAGAGGACTGCCAGCCTTTTTTACGTGTGCGTGTGTGTATGTATGCGTCTTGTGTTTGGGTCCGCCTGTGCTTTTGTGCATGTGTGTGTGTGTGTGTGTGTGTGTGTGTGTGTGTGTGTGTGTGTGTGTGTGTGTGTGTGTGTGTGTGTGTGTATTTTCGTACGGCTGTGTGCTTTTGTATGTATGTCTTCACCTGCCTGCACCTTATGCCTTTGCCAATCTTATGCCTGTTTATGTGTTGTGCTTGTGTTATGACTGCGCCTGTGTGCTTTCAGGCATGTTTGTGTGCGTCTTGGTGATTGCATGTGTCCATGCCTTCTGGTTAATTTTTTTTTTTGTATTTAAAATTGATTTTAACCATTCCCAGTTGATGTACTTGTATTTAAAATAAAGAGCATTGTAGGTCGTAATTGTGATGTAAAAAAAAATTGAAAAGAAAAAAAGAAATTAATAAAATGTTTATTAAAAAAAATGTCCGTAGTATCATTTCAGAAAGGTAAATTTAAAAATGGTGTATGTACTAATGGTTACATACCATTACTAATTACTAATACAAAGTTGTTTGAGGGCTCATTTTTTAATTAAGGTTATACTTTAAAGTTTTTTTGGGGGAGACCAATTTTTCAAGGGTTTTTTTTTTTTTTTAAAATGTGGGTAAATATATTTTAACATGGTGGGTTCACATTTCAATTTTTTATTTATTTATTTTTTTTACATGGAAATGGTTAGGTGCAGCGTGTGTATTTGTTTTAGGGTTTGGGTGTTCACCTTCCTGAACATTTTTCACATTTTAGCAGGGTGAGGGTGGTTATCGTTAAACATTACCTAGTTCGGGGGGGTGGTATAACTATAAATTCATTATACTTACAGATACACCAGGTTCCAAAGCCCTCCAACAGGGACCACCCAAACCCACCCACACATGACCACCTCTAATTTTTTTTTATTTTTGAATACAGAAATCTGTGACTTTTAAATGTGTATAGCAGATTGCAAGTGTCTTTTTTTACTTACAGAGCTACCGGCCATCACACAACAACTACAGCCACTGGCCATCCCACAGGCCCACTGCCACTTACCATCCCACAGGGACCACCGCTGTACTTTTTTCAAAGTAAGTTTTGAAGACCACAAATCTGCGACTTTTAAATGTGTATAGCAGATTGCAAGTGTCTTTTACTTACAGAGCTACCGATCATCACACAAGAACCACAGCCACCGACCATCCCACAGGCCCACAGCCACTGGCCATCCCACAGGGACCACCGCTGTACTTTATTCTAAGTAAGTTTTGAAGACCACAAATCTGCTACTTCAATGTGTAGAGCAGATTGCAAGTGTCTTTTAACCTAGAGCCACCAGGCCCACAGCCACCGGCCATCGCACAGGACCACAGCCACAGGCCATCCCACAGGACCACAGCCACCATCCATCCCACAGGGACCACCCAGTGATCCCACATCCACAATGTCCTCTTCTGACAGCCCTCCTCCACAGCAACAGCGTGTATCGGTAAGTTAACACAAAAATTGTAAATGTTTTTTTTTTGGTTTTTAATTTACATTTTTGTTAATCACTAAATGCTAGTGTTGAGCGATACCGTCCGATACTTGAAAGTATCGGTATCGGAAAGTATCGGCCGATACCGGCAAAGTATCGGATCTCGCCGATACCGATACCAATACAAGTCAATGGGACTCAAGTATTGGAAGGTATCCCTGATGGTTCCCAGGGTCTGAAGGAGAGGAAACTCTCCTTCAGGCCCTGGGATCCATATGAATGTGTAAAATAAAGAATTAAAATAAAAAATATTGATATACTCACCTCTCCGACGCAGCCTGGACCTTACCGCTGTGAACCGGCAGCCTTCTTTGCTTAAAATGAGCGCGTTCAGTACCTTCCATGACGTCACGGCTTCTGATCGGTCGCATGCCGCTCATGTGACCGCCACGCGACCAATCAGAAGCCGTGACGTCATGGAAGGTGCTGAACGCGCTCATTTTAAGCAAAGCAGGCTGCCGGTTACTACCAGGGCGCGTCAGAGTGTGAGTATATCCCTATTTTTTATTTTAATTCTTTATTTTTTACATGGATATGGATCCCAGGGCCTGAAGGAGAGTTTCCTCTCCTTCAGACCCTGGGAACCATACACTGGGAACTTCCGATTCCGATTCCCGATATCACAAAAGTATCGGATCTCGGTATCGGAATTCCGATACTTGCGGTATCGGAATGCTCAACACTACTAAATGCATGAATTATGTTTAAACAAGAAGCTGAATCAGATGAGGAGCTGTCAGAAGGGGGCGAGACGGGTGGAGAGATGCAAGTGGAGGAGGAACCAAGTGTAAGTAGTGGTGAAACAGTTGCTTCACACATCACACTGCACCATACACAAAACAGATTTTCATACATAACTAAACACAGAAAACATATGCCTACATTAAAGATATTTTTTTTTCCTTTATTTCAGTCTCCTGCTGCTCCTGCTGCTGGCCATTCAGCAAACCGTGAAGGTTCTCCCAGCCGCTCCCAGAGTCAGGGGAATCGTCGCCGCGGTCGGCCATCAGTGAGTTTTTTTGGGGGGGATTCTATTGGTACTTTTGTGTTTCAGTGTACTAATTTTTTGGTTTTTCTTTTTTTTTTTTTTTTTTTGTTTTTACACAGGCTTCACAGCGTGCTCCCGACGAAGACTTTGATGACAGCATTGATATAGACTGTCTCATTGAGGAGGTTCGCGAGCGGGAGCCGCTGTGGAACATGGCTGACCGCAGGCATGCCGATAGCAGTGTTACCTGTCGGCTCTGGGACGAAGTATGCCATAACATCTTTCCGAGGTGGGAGGACCTTCTTCCACAGCAGCAGAGTAAACTATGTAAGTATTCACTTTTCAGTGATGTTTTAAGCTGAATGTAATGTATTGTATTTAACAATTTTTTTTTCTTTTCATTCTTGTCTTCACAGGTGGAAAGGTTAGGAAGCGGTGGCGGTCACTGAGGGATCGCTTTAAGAGGGAATTTAACGAGGAGATGCAGGCCCCGAGTGGCTCAGCAGGAAGGAAGAGGAGCAAATATAAATATGGCATGGCCCTCTCCTTCCTGAGGTGAACCATGCTGAGTAGAGTGTAAGTATTCTACAGCCCACTAATAACCATGTTAACCTGTCTAACTTAGTTTGGTTTCAGTCAGGGCTTTTTCATATCAATATATTAATTGTTTTTTCTTTCACAGCACCTTCTCCAGCCACCAGGCGCCTGCATCTTCCTCTGCGCCCTCTGGAGCGATCCCTCCTGAGTCTGCCACTGAGGGCCACGTCGGTAGGCCCCACACCTCTGACCCCTCTGTCCCCTCCACTTCATCCGCCCCAAGCACTGGAGCATTATTGCAGCCTTCCTTACTTGAATCTGATGCTCAACAGTTAGCGTTCCCTTTACCCAACCCCTCTGATCCTGCCACCTCTAGACCACCGTTAGGTTCATGGCGGCAGAGACAGAGGGGTCAGGAAAGGAGCTATGCTCCTGAGTTCTTACATCTGAATGCATCCTTTCAAAGCTCTTTCAAAATTTTGGGAGAGCAAGTGACTGCTGGTTTCAACATGGTGCAATCACGCATCAGTAAAACCAGCCATGAAACCAGCAGTCGCTTGGATAGGCTGCATTCAGATGTAAGTCAATCTCCAGCCAACCTTTTTTTCCAATCCATGCTCAGGAGCATGGAAAAGCTTTCTTTTGAGCAACAGATGCGGGTAATGAATACCTGCCATAATGCTCTACTTAAGGCCCTTCACGAACCCCAATCTACCCCCACACCTCCCCACACATCCACTACATTTCCACCCCAGGCCCCATTTCCAGCCCAGGCCCCACCCCAGGCCCCATTTCCACACCCAGTCCCAATACCCACGCCAGCCCCAATACCCAACCCAGTCCCAATACCCACGCCAGCCCCAATACCCAACCCAGTCCCAATACCCAACCCAGTCCCAATACCCAACCCAGTCCCAATACCCATCCCGGCCCCCAAACCAAATTTCTTCCCCAATGTTTTCTTCCTTGCCCAGCTTTTCTTCCCCATTAAGTATTCCCCCTACCCCACCACCACCCCCCTCTGGTCAGCCTCCTGCTTTTACCCCCCCCCCTTCCACTGCACCCCAACCAAGTAGGGTTTCCCCACCTATCGACGTGGTCCAACCTTCCAGCCCCTCCTCCGCTCGTATCTCCACCCCACACTTTGAAGATTTGTAAATGATTTGTAAAGTTACCGTATATACTCGAGTATAAGCCGACCCGAGTATAAGCCGACCCCCCTAATTTTGCCACAAAAAACTGGGAAAACTTATTGACTCGAGTATAAGCCTAGGGTGGAAAATGCAACAGCTACCGGTGAATTTCAAAAATAAAAATAGATGCTCCATACTGTTCATTATGGCCCCATAGCTGTGCCATATAGTGCTCTGCACCATTATTGCCCCATAGCTGTGCCATATAGTGCTCTGCACCATTATTGCCCCATAGCTGTGCCATACAGTGCTCTGCACCATTACTGCCCCATAGCTGTGCCATATAGTGCTCTGCACCATTATTGCCCCATAGCTGTGCCATACAGTGCTCTGCACCATTACTGCCCCATAGCTGTGCCATATAGTGCTCTGCACCATTATTGCCCCATAGCTGTGCCATACAGTGCTCTGCACCATTACTGCCCCATAGCTGTGCCATACAGTGCTCTGCACCATTACTGCCCCATAGCTGTGCCATACAGTGCTCTGCACCATTACTGCCCCATAGCTGTGCCATATAGTGCTCTGCACCATTACTGCCCCATAGCTGTGCCATATAGTGCTCTGCACCATTACTGCCCCATAGCTGTGCCATACAGTGCTCTGCACCATTACTGCCCCATAGCTGTGCCATATAGTGCTCTGCACCATTACTGCCCCATAGCTGTGCCATACAGTGCTCTGCACCATTACTGCCCCATAGCTGTGCCATATAGTGCTCTGCACCATTACTGCCCCATAGCTGTGCCATACAGTGCTCTGCACCATTGCCCCATAGCTCTGCCATATAGTGCTCTGCACCGTCCATTATTGCCCCATAGCTGTGCTGCTGCTGCTGCTGCAATAAAAATAGTAAAACACATACTCACCTGTCGTGCTTGCAGCTTCTCGGCGCCATCTTCCCGGCGTCTCCCTGCACTGACTGATCAGGCAGAGGGCGGCGCGCACACTATATGCGTCATCGCGCCCTCTGCCTGCAGTCAGTGAGGAGAGAGAGACGCCGGGAAGATGGAGACAGCGCCCGGCGTGTGGAACGAGGACAGGTGAATATGACATACTTACCTGCTCCCGGCGTCCCGCTCCTTCCCCCTGCCTGTGTTCGGTGCCGCAGCCTCTTCCTCTGTCAGCGGTCACCGGCACCGCTTCATTAGAGAAATGAATAGGCGGCTCCGCCCCTATGGGAGGTGGAGCAGCCTATTCATTTCTCTAATGAGCGGTCCCACGTGACCGCTCAGGGGAAGAGGCTGCTGCACCCGGAGACCGTGGGACGGGCAGGGGGAGTGACAGGATCGCCGGGACTAGGTAAGTATGCCTCAGCGCCCTCTCCCCCTCACCCGCCGACCCTGCCACAGACCGTGACTCGAGTATAAGCCGAGGGGGCACTTTCAGCCCAAAAATTTGGGCTGAAAATCTCGGCTTATACTCGAGTATATACGGTATGTAAAATTATTTTAAAATGATAAACTTTTCAACTTTTCTTTAAAAAAAATAAGTAAAAAAAGAATGAAAATAACAAATGTATCTGTTTTTTGCAAAGAAAAAAAACATATAAAAAAAGGTTCAAATAAAATTCTGTTTGTTTCAAATTCTACTCTTTGTGTCTGTGCATTCACTAAGGTAATATGGTAAATAATAAAAAAAGGTAAAATTAAATTAAACAACACACGTTTGAAAGGTATAACATACTGGGTTTATTACCAAGAAAACCACGCTTTTGGACCTTTTTTTTTTTTTTGGAGAAACACAATTTTTAACATAAACCAAATCCATGAAAAACATGTCACACAATGATGTCTTGCCATGGAATCCGCCCAACAGGTGACACAAAATAATCCGCAAACTGGTCCCTCATCCTGGTAACAGAACCTGTGGAGCGAACAGAGCTGCTGCGGTAATCCCACAAGGTTGTCTCCAATTCTTCGTCATCAACGGAAACGGACTCCTTTGAAAGGACAAAGTTATGGAGCACCACACATGCCTTAACAACCTCGTCTACAGTTTTGGTTTGCAGTTTGATTGCCGTCAGCAGAACTCTCCACTTTGCCGTCAATATACCAAAAGCACACTCGACTACTCTTCTTGCTCGAATAAGGCGGTAATTAAATACCCGTTTGGTACGGTTTAAGTCACGGCTACCATATGGTTTAAGTAGGTGCGGCGAGAGTTGAAACGCTTCATCACCAACACAAACATATTGCATGGCTGGTTCACTTGTTCCTGGGAGTGGTCTGGCTGGCGGGAAATCGTAGGTCTCTCCATACAGGCAACGGCCCATTGGAGAGTTTTTAAAAACTTGAGAATTGTTGGCCCGGCCATAGGCTCCTATGTCCACAGCAAGGAACTTGCAGTTGGCGTCTGCAATAGCCATAAGGACGATGGAGAAGTACTTCTTGTAATTATAGTACTCCGATCCTGTTCCTGCCGGTTTAGCAATCCTTATGTGTTTCCCGTCAACTGCACCCACACAATTTGGGAAATGGCAAATTTGCTCAAACTGTTCTGCACTTCTCAACCAGATGTCCATTGATGGTTGGCGGATATACTCCTGCTGTAAAGTGTCCCAAATAGCCCGACATGTCTCCTTCACTATTCCGGAAATAGTGGAAATGCCCTCCGGAATTGGTAATGGAGCGAAGTCAGAGATTCACCCGTAGCTAGGAAGCTGTAGAAAACAAAATAAATGTTAGAAAAAATTGCACAGACCAACAACATTTAAAATTTTTGGTTTCATGGTAAAGTTTCAATAATTGGCACTGTGAAAAAAAAATTTCTGACGGGACGCACAATAAAACCTGCATGAAACAGGTGTAAAATAGTGAAATGGCCTCAAACAATAAAAAAAATTACATGCTGCAGAAAATGGTACGCAATGTGTCAGCGCAGTATTGTCTACAGTATGTTATATGACATTAAACATGAGCAATGACATAAAAAAAAGAGGCTTACCGCAGGGTCACCATCAGCCGCTCCGCCGGTGTGATGGCAAGCCTCATACGTGTGTCCTGCCTTTGGATGACATCCCCTACTTTTTCCAGCAAATAGTCAAAATGTTCCATCCTCATCCGTACGTAATTGAAGAATTTGTCTGGGTTGTGCCGCAACTCCAGGTAGAGAGTGGACTGGACACCCCGGGTCATCCGCAGTTCATTAATCGGATGTATCCAGAGTCGTCTCCGTCAACGTTGCTGCAGAAGCATCCTCCGTCTTTCTGCTGCCGCCTCCTTCTCCCGCACTATAATATCCAGGCGATTCGTCTCAAATATAACGTCAGTTACCACACTCGCAATCCTAAAAAAACAGTCACTATATAGTTTTCCATATTTTCCAGTAGCCAATCAAATTTGGGAGCCTCCCATTTTAAAAACGGATCCGTCGTAAAAACGGATGCAACGGATGGTAAAAACGGATGCAACGCATACAGTATTTTGACAGAAACATTTAGCGGATTTGCGACGGATCCGTCAAAATGCTGTATGCGTTGCATACGTTTTTCACTATTTTTGACGCATTTGTTTTTGACATAAAACTACGCATTTGGACGTCTACAGAAAAACGCTAGTGTGAAAGTAGCCTTACTTGGGCAGGGATTGGTGGTTCTGGAAGTAAAAGATTTTTCACAGAATTCCAGAACTTTGTCCCATCATTTTTCCAGTTCAGATGGGCAGTCCGAGAAGTTTCAGGCTATTCTCCATTTACCTCTGAATGGTTGACCTGTCTACAAACTTTACATTGGAAGCGATGAGGAATCCATTGTCTCACTCATATGAACAATGGTCAGGGTATGAAAGCCATCATACAATTACTTTCCTCTAGCTATATCCACAGCTATGAAAGCTGACATTCAGCAATCGCAAAATTTAACCCCAAAGAAAAAGTTGCAACGAAAATGGCAGCAATCCTCATCTGGGATTACTTCCTCACTGTACGTTTTCGATTACATTTTGCCTTCAATCTTTGCATATTCCATATATTCCACTTGCGATTAGTATTTCTATACTTTGCTGGAGTCAGGGAATGCTTTTCCTATACCAGCAGTATTACAGTCACTTCTTCACAATGGCGTCTCTTTTTATAGAGGAACATTCTGCACAATTTCATCAGATGTCTTCAGTGAAGCTACAGTATATTTTAGCCAGTTTTGGTAAATTATGGCAATAAGACATTTTGTCAAAGTGTCTTATTTTAGCTGGAGAACATGAATGATATAGAGGGAGCTTTACAGAAGCGAGCAGCAAGGATGGTGATGACCACTGCAACGCTACACTGAAAGACAGAGCTGCAGGCCGCAGAGGCCTATAGATCGATAGCATAGTAAAAACAGCAAAGAGTTTTACGACTCCTGACCGACTTGACTCTGCGGCTGTTAAACGCAGGTGACATTTTTATTTTGGAAAGGAAAATAAATAAATTTATCTGCGCATCCAAACGGTGATCTAATAAAGCTAAGTGGTTTTGTAGCCACATCTTACCTTGTTAGCCCACCTATCATTTCACAGTAACATCACCCAGGTAGATCCCTAGTCCAACGGTAAGGAATGCATGACTACCAACCTAGTCTGAACTCAGCATGCACAGGAGGCCTATATGCTCAACAGTACACATGCCAGACCAAGCACCCATGGCATCGATCTGCAAGCCATGAGGGTGCACTTATACAGCAACCAAGGGTATCAAGCTCATGTGAAGTCACCTCTTCATATGTCCTCCGTGCCCAGTGCACCTCACCAGGGTGGACCTTACAACAGTTTGCGTCGTATTGCTAGATGACAACCACCAAAACCTCCTCCTTTATACACTCTGCAATGCCGACTGCCACCATAACAATGAAAGAGCCACATGTGTTTCCAAGCCATTGGTTAGGGAGTACTGGTCTAAATAGTTAATCGAGTAATTTGACCACTGAAGAAAGACCACGTGGACATTCAGTCATTGCAGATGTGTAATCAAGAGGCCCTCCATACACAACAGATTGTTGGCCAATATCCGCAAATTTGGCCAGTGTGTATGAGAGCCTTTGCAAAAGCTCTTATTACTGCCAAGTCACAAACAGACAGGGACGTGAGGGCCCTCAACTGGCCCCTATTCTGCTGTAGACACATATGCTGCCTCAAATAAATGTTACCCTATTGGCGTACGACAGAGCAGAAAATGAAAGTGGAGCGGCCCCCAAACGCAGGGCAGCAGGGTACTCGGTACCGGGTCCCTCGGTCTCGATTCTAGGGGTGTCACGGTGGCCCGACCCGGTCCGTGGCCCTGCTAAGGGGCGCCCAAATAAAGGTGTAGGAGAGAGTTGGTCAAGTGTTCGTGACGCCACCTGTGGTATTCGGTCAGGGTGACCGACGCTGCTAGGGGTCCGCTGGGGTGATGGAATGGCAGCTAGATGTTGTAACTTCCCACAGGTGAAGTATGTCCCCAGGGCTTTCCTTGATGAGTAGATGGTAATGGTGTAGGTCGCAGTAAATGACGAGGACACAGGGTTGCAGTCTCTTTACCTCTTTACTGAAGGCTTCGGCATCCGCAATCCAGACAACTGCTAACAGGGCTGGCTGAGACCGGCCGGTCCGAAGGCACATACAGAGTTCCCTTTTCAGGTGGAAATCAGTAGCCTTCCTACTAGCGCCTGTGTGTTGTAGTACCTCCCTGCTAAGCACCACGGGATAGTCCTCACAACTGTCGTGTATATTTCTTATGTTCTTTCTCTCCGTCCCCCAGATGGTTTGGATAGGACGCACCCGTATGACGGGGTAGGCCTGGAGTTATTTTATAGGGACCCTAGAGACGCCCCACTCCCACAATTGCCTCCGTTGTCTTTATTAGGTGAGACAGCCAACCTAGAGTTAACTGCCCTGCCGTAGTTCAAAGTAATGCGTAGAGTCTATTACTTCCTCGGCGTTCCGGCCGCCGGCTACGCGCCTCAGAAGGATGTTGCCGATCTTGGGGCACGACTCCTCCTGGTTCTATCTCCTTTGTGCTGTGATCTCGTTTCTCACTTCTCCACAATACACTTCGCTTCGTGTCCTTTCTTAGGATGCCGCCGCAATGAGGTGCAGGCACGGCTCCGTAACGATCTGTCTCGTGCTAGGCCACTGCCAGGATCCCACCCCTGACAGGGACCTCCCTGAGTCTTCCCAAGCAACTCTCTCTCACTAGATGTTACCTGGGCAAAACCCAGTCAGCTTCTTCTCTAACTTCCTATCCGACTCCCAGTTTTACCAAAGTGTGAGGAGTGGCCTAATACATAGAACCCTTTGCTCCCCCTGGTGGCCGGAGTGTGAAGTGTAGTGTGTGACTGTGATACCTGGTCAGGTGAAGTCCTTTAGTGCCATCAGACGTACCATCACTCCCCCTTCTGGCAGAGCGACAATACTGCAACGACCAGGACTCTGGGGCGCTGCACTAGCGTACCCCAAATTCAAATTTTTGAACCATAATAATAATAATTTTTATTTATATAGCGCCAACATATTCCGCAGCACTTTACAATTAAGCGGGGACATGTACAAACAATAAATTCAGTACGAGTTAAGACAATTTAAACCGTGACATTAGGAGTGAGGTCCCTGCTCGCAAGCTTACAATCTACAAGGCAATGGGGGGACACAATAGGTGAAAAGTGCTTGTTATTTCAGGTCTGGCAATTATAATAAATAGGGATTTTCATACAAAGCTGCATGATCCGGTCATCAGCCCGTGTGTTTAAGTGCAATAGTCAAGTATCAAGTGCAGTTATCATGTGCATGGAGCGTGTGGAGACAGATGAATAGTAGGGTGCAGATTCAGAATAATATTTGGAAGGAGGGAACAGGGCAAAGTTAGTTTACTGAGTAGTTGATGTGGTAGGCTTGTTTGAAAAGATGGGTTTTCAAAGCGCGCTTGAATAGGTCGGGGCTAGGTATCAGTCTGATTGTCTGGGGAAGTGCATTCCAGAGAGCTGGCGCAGCACGAGAGAAGTCTTGGAGACGGAGGTGCGAGGTTCGGATTACGGGGGATGTGTTATGATCCTAGTGGCAAGGATCGCAAGTAGGACTAGCTAAGTAACTAAACCGACTACAAACTCTGGGGAAGTGGTAACTGAATTGACCGCAACCTGATCCTATCCGCAAACAACTATAGGCAGCCGTGGAACGTTACCTGAAAATCCTAGACGTCTCTTCACGGCCTGAGAAACTGACTATTCCTAGAGGGAACGAAAGTCCTCACTTGCCTCAGAGAAATGACCCCAAAGATATAGAATAGCCCCCCACAAATATTAACGGTGAGTTAAGGGGAAAGCACAAACGCAGAGATGAAATTAGATTTAGCAAATGAGGCCCGCTAACACTAGAAAGCAGAAAATAGAAAGGGAACTGTGTGGTCAATTAAAAACCCTATTCAAAATATCCACGCAGAGATCGCTCGAGCCCCCGCAACTAACGGTGCGGGGGAAGCAACTCTGTACCCCAGAGCAAACCAGCAGAAGAAATCACATATTAGCAAGCTGGACTAAATTCATCATACACAGAAATCATATTACAGACTGATGAGCAAAAAATAATTAAACAGAACTTAGCTTCTCCTGAAGAGACTGAAACCGAAGATAATCAGGAGTAATCAGAATAGCACTGAGTACATTGACAGCCGGAAACAAGTGGAAGTGAAACAGAGCTAAATAGGAAACTCCCAAGTGAATAACGAGGCAGCTGATCAGCCACAGACCCGCAGGATAACAAACAAAGCCACCAGGGGGAGCCCAAAACAAAAGTCACACAATACCACCTGTGACCACAAGAGGGAGCCTGAAAACAGAGTTCACAACAGGATGTTAGCCTTAGGTCATTTGTAGAACGGAGGGCACGTGTAGGGCGATAGACAGAGATGAGAGAGGAGATATAAGGCGGTGCAGAACTGTGGAGAGCTTTGTGGGTGAGAGAGATGAGTTTATACTGGACCCTGTAGTGAATGGGAAGCCAGTGTAATAACTGGCACAAGATGGAGGCATCGGTGAAGCGGCTGGACAGAAATATGACTCTGGCTGCAGCATTCAGGATGGATTGGAGAGGAGAAAGTTTGGTAAGAGGGAGACAGATTAGAAGAGAGTTGCAGTAGTCCAGACGAGAATGAATAAGAGCGACAGTAAGAGTCTTAGCAGTTTCAACGGTGAGAAAAGGTCGGATTCTGGAGATGTTTTTAAGATGCAGGTGACAAGAGCGAGTGAGTGATCGGATATGGGGAGTAAAGGAAAGTTTGGTGTCAAATATGACCCCAAGACAGCGGGCATGCTGCTTGGGAGTTATGGTTGAACCCTCCAGGGTAATTTCTATGTTGGGTAGAGTGAGGTTAGCAGAAGGGAGAAACACAAGAAGTTCCGTTTTGGAGAGATTTAGTTTCAGGTAGAGGGAGGACATGATGTTAGAGACAGCAGACAGACAATCCTTGGTATTTTGAATTAGGGTAGGGGTGATGTCGGGGGAAGAAGTGTATAATTGGGTGTCATCAGCATAGAGATGATACTGGAACCCAAATCTGCTGATTGTTTGTCCAATAGGGGCCGTGTAAAGAGAAGAGGAGGGGGCCTAGGACTGAGCCTTGCGGAACCCCGATAGTAAGGGGACGAGGAGAGGAAGAGGAGCCGGCAAAAGATACAGCGAAGGAGCGGTCAGAGAGGTAGGACGAGAACCAGGAGAGGGCTGTGTCCTTGAGGCCTATAGAGCGGTACACAGTGAGGAGGAGCTGGTGATCCACAGTGTCAAATGCGGCAGAAAGATCCAGGAGAATCAGCAGAGAGCAATGACCTTTGGATTTAGCTGTTATTAGATCATTAGAGACTTTAGTGAGGGCAGTTTCAGTGGAGTGTAAAGAGCGGAAACCAGATTGTAAGGGGTCAAGACGAGAGTTATCCGAGAGATAGCAGATTAGACGGGAGTGGACCAAGCGTTCCAGGAGTTTAGAGATGAAGGTTAGAGACAGGTCTGTAGTTAGCAGTGCAGTTCTGGTCCAGGGATGGCTTTTTAAGTAAAGGGGTTATGATGGCATGTTTAAATGAGGAGGGAAAGATACCTGAAGAAAGAGAGAGGTTAAATATTTTAGTCAGGTGAGTGGTGACCACTGGTGAGAGAGACTGCAGGATATGTGAAGGAATGGGGTCACTGTTGCAAGTTGTAGGCCGAGCAGAAGCGAGGAGCTTGGAAACTTCTTCTGAAACAGGCTCAAAGATGTCTTGTGAGCTTGAGGTGTGGCAGGGAAGGGGATACAGGCACTGAGGAGATTGCACTGAGATATCCTGATGGATGTGGTTGATTTTTTCTTAGAAATAAGTGGCCAGATCCTCACCGCTGAGGTTGGTGATGGGAGCCTGTACTTTAGGTTTCAGTAGGGAGTTTAAGGTTTCAAAAAGTCGTTTTGGATGTTGGATAGTGAGGTGATGAGGGTGGTGAAGTAGGATTGTTTGGCCAGATAAAGGGCAGAGTAATAGGTTTGGAGCATGAACTTATAGTGGATTAAATCTTCTGCTAAGAGAGATTTTCTCCACTGCCGCTCTGCACACCTTGAGCAACGCTGAAGAAAGCGTGTTTGCATAGTGTGCCAGGGCTGCCGTTGTCTGTGTCTGGTCTTTCTGCATGTAGAAGGAGCTGCTTCATCTAGGGCATTCTTCAATGTATTATTGAAGTGTGACAATGCTAAGTCTGGACAGGAGAGGGACGAGATGGGGCCTAAAGATGTGTGGAGATTGTCCACAAGCTGCTGGGTATTATGGTACGTGTATTCCGATAAGTGTGGTAAGTGGGGTTGTCCCGGGTGAGGAGACAATTCTTGACAGAGAAGGAAAGAAGGTTGTGGACCAAAAGCGGGAGAGGGGAGTTAGTAAAGTCGTGCAGCGAGCTGGGACGGGAGAAAACCAGGTCCAGAGTATTCCCGTCCTCGTGCGTAGGAGAATTAGTAAACTGTGAGAGGCCGAATGAAGAAGTTAGAGAAAGAAGATGAGAGGCAGATTGGGAGAGGGGATCATTGATGGGGATGTTAAAGTCTCCCATGATGAGGGCGGGGATGTCACAGGATAGGAAGTGGGTAAGCCAGGTGGCAAAGTGGTCTAGAAACTGGCGGGAGGAGCCTGGAGGGCGATAAACAACCGCCACTCGCAAGGAGAAGGGCTTAAAGAGTCTGATGGCGTGGACTTCAAAGGAAGGAAATGTGAGTGAGAGAACCGGGGGGGATGACCTGGAAAGCACATTGTGATGAAGGGAGCAAACCAACACCTCCACCCTGTCTGTTCTCAGGTCTCGTGGTATGTGAAAATTTCAGCCCACCAAACGAGAGAGCGGCAGCGGCGGCGGTGGTGTCTGAATGCTGGATCCAGGTTTCTGTAATAGCCAGAAGGTTAAGGGAATTAGAGAGGAAAAGATCGTGAATGTAAGTTAGTTTGTTACACACAGACCGTGCATTCCAGAGAGCACAGTGGAAAGCGATAGGAGAAGGCATGCACTGAATGTTAACAAGATTAGCAGGGTTTCTATATGCAGCTGGAGGAGAGTAATGTATGCTGGTGGAGGGAGGGCCAGGGTTAGGGGAGATGTCGCCTGCAACTAGAAAAAGGAGAAAAAACAGAAAGAGCACGTGGTGGGATGATTTGTATGAACGTTTTGAGTGCTGCATGGCGGTAGTGGCTGGTTTGGAGTGGGTAAGAAATGTCAGTAGAGCCTCAGAGTTATACATGGAGGGGTGGATATAGAGAGAGTGGCCAGAATGTGTTAAAGGGCGGGCGAGTTGCGAGAAAGCATAATTAAAAACAAATAAGCAGATTGATATGATCAATGCATAATGTGGTATGACTGACCAAGAAGCATGATTGTTTGAAAAACTTAAGCACCTTACCTGTCTCCTGCCCTGTCCAACTGCCATTGTCTAACTGCCAAGCACTTAAAATCTGTTGCACACGCGAACCCGCACGCGTGCTATCCCAGCCAAACTAAAAAATATATGAAATGGAGTGACTGCTAGCATCAGGAACCAAATGGTCACAATCAGCAATTAACCAATTAGCATAAGGCCAGAGCAGGCATTACTATGGAGGGTAAACAACCAATGCTGAACAAGGCCATAAAGCAGTGGGACAAAAGGAAAAAAAAAACAAATCATAGACTTGATCATACTTCATAACCCATCTTAAGTCTTAACCCCTTCCCGACATTTGACGTACTATCCCGTCGAGGTGGGGTGGGCCCCCATGACCGCCGACGGGATAGTACGTCATACGCGATCGGCCGCGCTCACGGGGGGAGCGCGGCCGATCGCGGCCGGGTGTCGGCTGCATATCGCAGCTGACATCCGGCACTATGTGCCAGGAGCGGTCACGGACCGCCCCCGGCACATTAACCCCCGGCACACCGCGATCAAACATGATCGCGGTGTACCGGCGGTACAGGGAAGCATCGCGCAGGGAGGGGGCTCCCTGCGTGCTTCCCTGAGACGATCGGTACAAGGTGATGTACTCACCTCGTACCGAACGTCTTCTCCCTGCAGGCCCCGGATCCAAAATGGCCGAGGGGCTGTATCCGGGTCCTGCAGGGAGCACTTCCGGGTCGGAGCAGGCTGCAGATGAAAGCTGCAGCCTGCTCCGATGAAAGTATGATCGCGGATCTGATAGAGTGCTGTGCACACTATCAGATCTGCGATCTGTGATGTCCCCTCCTGGGACAAAGTAAAAAAGTAAAAAAAAAAATTTCCACATGTGTAAAAAAAAAAAAAAAAATTCCTAAATAAATAATAATAATAAAAAAAAATATTATTCCCATAAATACATTTCTTTATCTAAAAAAAACAAACAAAAACAATAAAAGTACACATATTTAGTATCGCCGCGTCCGTAACGACCCAACCTATAAAACTGGCCCACTAGTTAACCCCTTCAGTAAACACCGTAAGAAAAAAAAAAAAAAAAAACGAGGCAAAAAACAACGCTTTATTACCATACCGCCGAACAAAAAGTGGAATAACACGCGATCAAAAAGACGGATATAAATAACCATGTTACCGCTGAAAACGTCATCTTGTCCCGCAAAAAACGAGCCGCCATACAGCATCATCAGCAAAAAAATAAAAAAGTTATAGTCCTCAGAATAAAGCGATGCCAAAATAATTATTTTTTCTATAAAATAGTTTTTATCGTATAAAAGCGTCAAAACATAAAAAAATGATATAAATGAGGTATCGCTGTAATCGTACTGACCCGAAGAATAAAACTGCTTTATCAATTTTACCAAGCGCAGAACGGTATAAACGCCTCTCCCAAAAGAAATTCATGAATAGCTGGTTTTTGGTTATTCTGCCTCACAAAAATCGGAATAAAAAGTGATAAAAAATGGTCACGTGTCCGAAAATGTTACCAATAAAAACGTCAACTCGTCCCGCAAAAAAAAAAAAACCTCACATGACTCTGTGGACCAAAATGTGGAAAAATTATAGGTCTCAAAATGTGGAGACGCAAAAACTTTTTTGCTATAAAAAGCGTCTTTTAGTCTGGTTTCACACTTGCGTTTTTATCTGCATGCGTTTTTTAAAAAAACCACATGTGTGAAAAAATGCATGTAAACGCGGTAAAACGCATGCGTTTTTATAGAAAAACACAAGAAAAAAACAAAAAACCCTAACCCTACCCCTAACCTGAAATACGTGGCACTGAAATACGTGGCACTGAAATATACGTTTATATACGTATATACGTATATAAGTGCCACGATATTTCAGTGGCCACGTATTTAAGTGCCACGTATTTAAGTGCCACGTATTTAAGTGCCACGTATTTAAGTGCCACGTATTTAAGTGCCACGTATTTAAGTGCCACGTATTTAAGTGCCACGTATTTCAGTGCCACGTATTTTTCAGTGCCTGAAATACGTGGCACTGAAATACGTGGCACTGAAATATCGTGGCACTGAAATATCGTGGCACTGAAGTATTTACGTGCCACGTATTTTTCAGTGCCTGAAATACGTGGCACTGAAATACGTGGCACTGAAATATCGTGGCACTGAAATACGTGGCACTGAAATACGTGGCACTTAAATACGTGGCACTTATGACTGTCAGAAAATGTTCAGTAAACGGTTAGGGGTGAGGTTAGGGGTAGGGTTTCAGGTAGAATTGGGGAGATTCCACTGTTCAGGCACATCAGGGGCTCTCCAAACGCGACATGGCATCCAATCTCAATTCCAGCCAATTCTGCGTTGAAAAAGTAAAACAGTGCTCCTTCCCTTCCGAGCTCTCCCGTGCGTCCAAAAAGGGGTTTACCCCAACATATGGGGTATCAGCGTACTAGGGACAAATTGAACAACAACTTCTGGGGTCCAAGTTCTCTTGTTATCCTTGGGAAAATAAAAATTTGGGGGGCTAAAAATCATTTTTGTGGGAAAAAAAATATGTTTTATTTTCACGGCTCTGCGTTGTAAACTGTAGTGAAACACTTGGGGGTTCAAAGTTCTCACAACACATCTAGATAAGTTCCTTGGGAGGTCTAGTTTCCAATATGGGGTCACTTGTGGGGGGTTTGTACTATTTGGGTACATCAGGGGCTCTGCAAATGCAACGTGACGCCTGCAGACCAATCCATTTAAGTCTGCATTCCAAATGGTGCTCCTTCCCTTCCGAGCTCTGTCATGCGCCCAAACAGTGGTTCCCCCCCACATAGGGGGTATCAGCGTACTCAGGACAAATTGGACAACAACGTTTAGGGTCCAATTTATCCTGATACCCTTGTGAAAATACAAAACTGGGGGCTAAAAAATCATTTTTGTGAAAAAAAAAATAATTTTTATTTTCACGGCTCTGCGTTATAAACTGTAGTGAAACACTTGGGGGTTCAAAGCTCTCAAAACACATCTAGATAAGTTCCTTAGGGGGGTCTACTCTCCAAAATGGTGTCACTTGTGGGGGGGTTTAATGTTTAGGCACATCAGGGGCTCTCCAAACGCAACATGGCATCCCATCTTAATTCCAGTCAATTTTGCATTGAAAAGTAAAATAGCGCTTCTTCCCTTCTGAGCTCTGCTATGCGCCCAAACAATGGTTTACACCCACATATGGGGTATCGTCGTACTCAGGACAAATTGCACAACAACTTTTGTGGTCTAATTTCTTCTCTTACCCTTGGGGAAATAAAAAAATGGGGGTTAAAAGATCATTTTTGTGAAAAAATATGATTTTTTATTTTTACGGCTCTGCATTATAAACTTCTGTGAAGCACTTGTTGGGTCAAAGTGCTCAACACACATCTAGATAAGTTCCTTAAGGGGTCTACTTTCCAAAATGGTGTCACTTGTTAGGGGTTTCAATGTTTAGGCACATCAAGGGCTCTCTAAATGCAACATGGCGTCCCATCTCAATTCCAGTCAATTTTGCATTGAAAAGTCAAATGGCGCTCCTTCCCTTCCGAGCTCTGCCCTGCGCCCAAACAATGGTTTACACCCACATATGGGGTATCAGCGTACTCAGGACAAATTGCACAACAATTTTTGGGGTCCAATTTCTTCTCTCACCCTTGGGAAAATTAAAAAATTGGGGGTGAAAAGATCATTTTTGTGAAAAAATATGATTTTTTATTTTTACGGCTCTGCATTATAAACTTCTGTAAAGCACTTGTTGGGTCAAAGTGCTCACCACACATCTAGATAAGTTCCTTAGGGGGTCTACTTTCCAAAATGGTGTCACTTGTTAGGGGTTTCAATGTTTAGGCACATCAGGGGCTCTCCAAATGCAACATGGTGTCCCATCTCAATTCCAGTCAATTTTGCATTGAAAAGTCAAATGGCGCTCCTTTGCTTCCAAGCTCTGCCATGCGCCCAAACTGTGGTTTACCCCCACATATGGGGTATCAGCGTACTCAGGACAAATTGTACAACAACTTTTGGGGTCTATTTTCTCCTGTTACCCTTGGTAAAATAAAACAAATTGGAGCTGAAATAAATTTTGTGTGAAAAAAAGTTAAATGTTCATTTTTATTTAAACATTCCAAAAATTCCTGTGAAACACCTGAAGGGTTAATAAACTTCTTGAAAGTGGTTTTGAGTACCTTGAGGGGTGCAGTTTTTAGAATGGTGTCACACTTGGGTATTTTCTATCATATAGACCCGTCAAAATGACTTCAAATGAGACGTGGTCCCTAAAAAAAAATGGTGTTGTAAAAATGAGAAATTGCTGGTCAACTTTTAACCCTTATAACTCCGTCACAAAAAAAAAATTTTGGTTCCAAAATTGTGCTGATGTAAAGTAGACATGTGGGAAATGTTATTTATTAAGTATTTTGTGTGACATATGTCTGTGATTTAAGGGCATAAAAATTCAAAGTTGGAAAATTGCGAAATTTTCAAAATTTTCGCCAAATATTCGTTTTTTTCACAAATAAACGCAAGTTATATCGAAGAAATTTTACCACTAACATGAAGTACAATATGTCACGAGAAAACAATGTCAGAATCGCCAAGATCCGTTGAAGCGTTCCAGAGTTATAACCTCATAAAGGGACAGTGGTCAGAATTGTAAAAATTGGCCCGGTCATTAACGTGCAAACCACCCTTGGTGGTGAAGGGGTTAATGACAAGTATATCATAGTTCTAAAAGAATATCCAAATTTGTCTCTTCAGAGAGGAAGAGGACCAGAACTCTAGCACCACCTATTGGAAGCAGCAATCCTAAAAGTTAACATAGTCTCTTTAACGAAACTTGCAATATGGCTTCGGATAAAAACCAAATCAGAATCTCAATTTGCAGACAGTGTTTCGGGGTGTTGCCTCTCATCAGTGCAAAGCATGAGATCTGATTTGGTTAAATGAGAGGTTCCGGACTGGGATCTAAGAGAGTGACAAACCAAGCCAGGCATGTCAGAGTGAGGAGACTTATAAGCTATGCATGCTCCTCTGGGAATTTCACAGAGTCTCCTCACTCTGACATGCCAGGCTTGACTTGTCGCTCTCCACAACGAGAAACTTTATCGGGGCGAGAGGCGCCCTAGCTATCCCTCTACTCCCTGTATTATTTCTTATGGTGAAAATGCTGGGGCCACTTAACTTGTTGAACTCCTGAATCGGCCTTACATTTGTTCCCCCCAGGGAAGTGGGGGAACAAGAGAGAGGACGTACAGGGATACATGAAATTCCAAAACACACAAATATGCACTCTCAGACAACAAAGAGGAACATATAAATAGGAGAGGGTGAGGATTTGCGCACAGCCAAAACACCAAGCAACAGTCACAGAACACTCCAAAAGCCTCTACCAACAACCGACATCTCTACTCCACACCAGGCCGTACATGACTAATGATTGCCAGAGGAGATGGAGATATATATTTCTCCCTGAGAGATAGGAGTGGCCAATACTGAACAGCTGGGATCATCCAAGCTGGAAAGCTTCAGAGACTGTAAACTGGACAGTTTAATCACAGTACTGCTAACGGAAACCTGCACTGTTTAAATATGAAGGAGACATGCTGCTAATCCGTGCAGGAGTAAGTGAAATCAGACTCTGCGGTCTTCTGGCCCCTTTGTTGACAGTAAACCCATGACAGTACATTCTAGTGTTTCTTGACAATGTATTATTCCATATTTAATCATGTCAAAACAAACACTTGAAACCAAATGGAAAGAAAAAAAATAATTTCAAATAAAAGATGTGATAATTGAAAACACAAGTGAATATGTTCTCTATCAGCAGTGTCTGAAGACAGGAAAAGCAGAATTTGTATGATGATATCAAGTGGAAAACAAATTGGATCATAAAAACAAAAGCTCACAACTAAATGAGAAGGCGCGTCGAAGTCAAAAACAAAAAAAACGTCTGCTCCGTTAACAATGGAAATAGCAACATTAAAAGGAAGGAACAGATGAGGTTGGATGATTTAAAGTGAATTCTCATCACAGACAACCCTATTTAATAAACACTATAAACAGGACAAAATTATTGGGAAAAGTGCCATAATCACTGAATTCAGGAGTTCATTCAGTCCCAAACATTTGGGAAAGAATGAGTCGTTCTAAAGAGAACACAGAATTCCAGCGTGGTCCTGTAGTAGGGTGGCACTAGGTCATGGGAAGGCATTTCATGAACTGTCACACTAGTAACACTCCTTTCATGTATAATAAGCTCTGGAGGCAGAGTCTCAGGGAGATCTCTGTCCGACCCATAGATCTTAACAGCTCATTTACATATTAAGTAAAATAAGGATTTCTTTGGAATAAGTCAACGGATCATAGATATCAAAGTATCATTTTATTCAGCTTCCTTTAATCTACATTCCCATGTAGAGGAGATAGGAGGGTTGATTCTACTGACAGATTCCCTTTATCATTAGCTCTCAACCTGTTTTCTTTTTTAAGATTATTTTTATCTTGTGCAGTATATGGAAAAAAATAAAAAACACACCACACAACCCAAAAAAAACAAAACAATAAATGCTCCTAAAACAAACGCTCTTAAAGAGGTTTTTCATTGATGACCTATCCTTAGGATAGGTGATCAATGTCTGATGGGTTGGGGTCCGAACAGCTGTTATTGGTGTCGGCTACAAGTACTCACTTGCTCAGTCTTCCGATTGTAGCCGCTGCAGTGTACGACTCATCCGCGTCCTATTCAAATCAATAGGAGACAGATGTGTAGTACTCCGCCCTGACCACTACCAGAAATGGCCAGCTCCGCAAGTGAGTACTTCCGACTGCCACAGATCGGCGGGGATGCCAGATGTCTGACCCTGGCCTATCATACACTGATGACCTATCCTAAAGATAGATCAATAGGTCAATGAAAAACGTAGTGGCCAACCTCTTTTATTTAGCAATGTAGGTAGGGTGGGGGGTGTTGGTATACTGTAGCTCCAATACATAGCACAATATGGGATCTCCTGGGTATCAATGATTCAGCAGTGTGCCACCCACTGTGGGTGAGTGCTTGCTCCCATTAAGGCACCTGAACCACTGATCCCACAAAAAGGATTTAGGCCACCTTCGCTGCATGTTTTGGGGTTGTCCAACCAGCTGCGAGAGATGCAGCCTTGGAGGCTCGAACATAGTATTCAAGCACGCCGAAGACACTCTTAGCACTCAAGCATGCTCGGATAACAACTTATCCGAGTACGCTTGCTCTTCATTAATGCTTATCTAAACTCTACTGCATTCATTAAAAGAAATGTATCACCAGGTTTTCGCTACCGCATCTGCAAGCAGCATGATGTAGAGCAGAGGTGTCAAACTGCATTCCTCGAGGGCCGCAAGCAGGTCATGTTTTCAGGATTTCCTTGTATTGCACAGGTGATAATTTAATCACCTGCACAGAATGATTCCAGCACCTTGTGGAATGCTAAGGAAATCCTGAAAACATGACCTGTTTGCGGCCCTCAAGGAATGCAGTTTGACACCTCTGATGTAGAGGCAGAGACCCTGATTCCAGAGATGTGCAACTTATGTAACTGCTTGATGCAGTTTTGTCAAAATCCCCATTTTACCTGCTGCAGATCTAGCAGCTCTCTGACTGCTCAGCTCTGCATAACCCCGCCCACACCACCGATTAGCAGCTTTCTGCCTATGCACATTGTACACAGAAAGAAGCCAATCAGTGGTGTGGATAGCGTTATAGAACTCATGAATATGGAGGACTTTATGGCAGCAGCTTTACTACTGCTGATAAAAACGGATTTAATCAAACCTGCAGCAAGCAGCCCAGTAAGTGACACATCTCTGGAATCAGAGTCTGTCTCTACATTATTCTGCTCTCAAATTAGGTGGGAAAAAAAACTGGTGATATGATTTTTTTATTTTTTTTTTTTATTTTAAATCTAACGTCCCATAAACTAAGTTGGAAGGTCGCACTGTTCAGCAAGATAAGACACCCACCCTACTGACCTGCCCGATGCAAGGCGGCCATAGTTCTGCAGCTGCCAATAGGCGTGCATATAACAGGATCTATAATTGAGGCGGCAGGACAACCTTTTCACATTCTCCCAGAAGAATAAAAGCTGAATTGGGTGACTTGCAAGATACATTGTAACAGACGTGCCCCTGACCTGATGCAGTGAGCCGGTGATGTTCGAGCAGTTATTCTGCATCTCGGATGACTCAGACATACACCTAAGCAGCCGACAGGAACGTGAGAGCAGAGCCAAAAGGAGACTGCGTACAGAATATTACAGAGCCAAGTATTTCATCTCCATCTCCTTGACCTAGATTTCCCAACTGCAGCAAGGCTTTAGCCGGCTGTGTAAACCTTATACATAAAGAACAGGTTTTGTCATCAGTTTTCCTTCAATACTTATTACAATGTAGACAGATTCACAGAACACATTTGTGCCTGACGTCTGTGACGGGTAAAAGAATTTTATGTCGCTTTTTATATAGTAAGGTTAAAACGAATATTAAAAAAATAATAAAATAAGAAATAATAATGCATGTTGGATAAGAAAGCCATTCTCAGGACACCTGCTGAATACTTATTCCTCAGCAACTCCCCGTTCCTTTAATGTGCACCAGTAAATAGAAAAGGCGATAAAACTAAGGAAAAACAGCGCCACCGCCTGGTGGTATGGCAATACTGCATCACTGGTACAGCTCTGATCATCAGCGGGAACATCTGGATAACTGCTTCCATCTTCGGCATTGAATTGGGGTTGTTTTCTTCTAAAGATCTTTCATTTTAACACTTCTGACAACCTTCAGGAAAAAGACTGACCTTGAAACTAGACTTGAGGAAACGCAGCTCTCTGTGGGTGCTGTACAGGCTCAGTGTGTATGAGCCCTAAGGATACAAGACGTGCTCTTCTACTATTCTACTCAGCCATTTATGTTGGTCTTTTTTTGCTGGCACTGACACTGTTTTCTGCATTGTGGCATACCGTCATGGCTGATAACATTGGCTCCCAGAAAATGAAGTACTTTTATTCCAGAAAATTATTGCAATTACATTTACTTCCCTCCTGTGTATGGAAACAAAAAAAAAATGGCAAATTGGAAATAATATCACAAAACCCCAAAAACGTGGCAGACCAAATTTTTGTCACCTTTCTAAAATCAGAGCTAAACAACTTTGCTTCAAGCATGTGATGCGCATTCAGACTCACCTGTGGCAAGTAACAGGGGTTGGCAATATGAAAATCACACCTGAAACCAGATAAAAAGGGGAGAAGTTGACTCAAACTTTGCATTGTGTGTCTTTGTGTGCCACACTATAGCATGGAGAACAGAAAGAGGAGAACTGTCTGAGGACTTGAGAAGCAAAATTGTTGAAAAATATCAACAATCTCCAGAGGTCTTGATGTTCCTTTGTCCACAGTGCACAACATAATCAAGAACTTTACAAGCTAATCTCTCTGGACGGCAGAGAAAAATTGATGAAAGGTTACAACACAGGATAGTCGATAAGCAGCCCCATTGAAGTACCAAAGAAATTAAAGCTGTCCTGCAGGCTCAGGGTGCATCAGTGTCAACGCGGACTATCCGTCAACACTTGACAAAAATGAAACTCTATGGCAGACCAAGGAGAAGCCCACAGCTGACAGATATACAAAAGCTAGGAATGCAGTTTGCCAAAATCCTTCTGGTAAAGAGTCATGTAGTCATGTGGACAGAGACCAAGATAGATCTGTTTTGGTAAAGTAAATCATTCTACTGTTTACAGAAAATGGAATGAGGCCTACAAAGAAAAGAACACCTACCTACAGTCAAATATGGTGGAGGTTCAAAGATGTTTTGGGGTTGTTTTGCTGCCTCTGGCACTGGGTGCCTTGACTGTGAGCAATGCATCATGAAAACTGAAGAATACCAGAAGGATTTTGGTCTCAATATAGTGCCCAGTGTCAGAAAGCTGGGTTTGCCTCCTAGGTCGTAGGTCTTCCAGCAGGGCAATGACCCCAAACATACTTCAAGAAGCATCCAGAAATGGATGGAAACAAAGCGCTTGAGAGTAGTGAATCCGGACCTAAATTCCATTGAACACCTGTGGAGAGGTCTTAAAATTTCTGTTGGGAGAAGGCGCCTTCACATATGAAAGATCTAGAGCAGTTTGCAAAGGAAGAGTGGTCAAAAATTCCAATTGAGGTGTAAGAAGCTTGTTGATGGTTATAGGAAGCGATTGATTACAGCCATTTATTCCAAAAGGGTGTGAAACCAATATTAAGTTGATGGTGCGAACAATTTTGCCCATCCCATTTTTGGAGTTTTGTGTGAAATAATGTCCAATTTGCCCTTTTTTCCCCGTTTCTTGTGTTGCTACAATACACACAAAGGAGATAAACATATGTATAACAAAACATTTTCTGGAACAATTTCAAGGGTGCCAACACTTTCGACCATGACTATCTCAAATTTATGCGGATATAGATACGGACCTGTCAAAAACTGAACTCCTCGTGTTTACTCCCTCTACTAACCTACCTTTGCCTGACACTGTGTGTGGTTTCACCATTACTCCCAAGCAACATGCCCGCTGCCTTGGGGTCATACTTGATTCCGAGCTTTCATCCACCCCCCCCCATATCCGATCACTGGCTCGCTCTTGTTATCTGCACCTCAAAAATATTTCTAGAATTCGATCTATTACTTTCGACTCTGTAAAAACTCTTACAGTTTCTCTTATTCATTCTCGTCTGCACTATTGTAACTCTCTACTAATCGGCCTCCATCTTACCAAACTCTCCAATCTGTCTTGAATGCTGCAGCCAGGATCATATTAATCACCAACTGTTACACAGATGCCTCTACCTTCTGCCATTCATTACACTGGTTACCCATCCACTCCAGAATCCAGTACAAAACTATTACCCTCATCCACAAAGCGCTCCATGGCTAAACACCACCCTACATCTCCTCCCTGGTCTGTCTACCACCCTACCTGTGCTCTCTGTTCTGCTAATGATCTGAGGTTAGCTTTAGTGATGAGCGAGTATACTCGTTGCTCGGGTTTTCCTGAGCACGCACGGGTGGTCTGAGTATTTGTAACTGCTCGGAGAATTAGTTTTCGTTGCCTCAGCTGCATGGATTTACAGCTGATTGACAGCTTGATTACATGTGGGGATTCCGTAGCAACCAGGCAACCCCCACATGTACTCAGGCTGGCTAGCAGCCGTAAATCATGCAGCTTTGTCAAAAACAAAATCATCAAGCAGTTACAAATACTCGGAGATCACCCGAGCCTTATCATCCTCAATAATCAGAACCTCCCACTCCCGTCTCCAAGACTTTTCACGTGCGGCACCAATTCTTTGGAATGAACTACCCAGGTTAATACGATTAATCACCATTCCCCAGTTTTAAGCGTGCCCTAAAAACGTATTTGTTCAGATTGGCCTACCGCCTCAACCCATTAACCTAAGTATCCCTGTGTGGCCCATTCAAAAAACTTAAACCATAATCAAGTTCCTCGCATCATGTTCTCATACACTTTATGCAGTTAATAGCCCTCTGTGTCTGTACTGTTACATACTTGGGCTGATAACCGGTTCACATGAACACCCAATCCTTACACTATGGTTGGTCCGAACAATGAAAGTGCTGTTACCATCCACCTTTCATGTCTCCCCTTTTCCTCATAGATTGTAAGCTTGCGAGCAGGGCCCTCATGCCTCTTGGTATTTGTTTTGATCTATGTGTTGTAGGGGTTGTACACGCTCAGGTGCGGCGGGTGACACTCAGGAGACACGTTCCATTAAAAGTTCACAGGGTTTATTGCTCCATAAACCACATAGCAACAGGAACAACAGGTAAACAGTCTCCGCTCTCTCAGGTCTGTGGGCACACAGACTGTGCTATGTCCAGCACGTAGGCTCTCCAGCCTAAATATGGCCTCTGTGTGTTGTTCAGGACGTCTGTCCCCACGTGGAACCGTCCAACACACAGGCCACTCTGCAGTATCCAGCCAGGACACATGGAAGTGTGTCCACCCTGACAGACTCCCACACACTCACACCATGTGCTATATACACCTCCTTTACATAGGTGTAACCACACCCAGGTACCTGTCACATGGCCAGTCAGGTGAGCTTCACATCACCACAGGTCCTTCCACACAAAACCATCTTAGGTGTTCAAACATGTCTCATTGGCTGGGTTTGTAGGTGGCTGGACCCACCCGTCTCTCCAATCACCTGGAAGCCTTCCCAATGTAAACAAATCCCTCTGCAGTAGATCTCCTTGAGCAAAACATACCCAGGCTTCCATCACAGGGCCACCCACCTCTGCGATACATACCGTCCATTGATCACATGACCAGTCGCTATGCCACAGTGTTTATTGTTTTGCTGTAATGTCCATTGTATGTACAAGTCCCCTCTATAATGTAAAGTGCTGTGGAATATGTTGGCGCTATAGAAATAAAAATTATTATTATTATATATAGATTCACAACCCATTTAAAAAGGGAGTGTATCAGTTCCAAGATCCGTATAAAAGAAAATCACAGGTCCTTGTGGTGGGTCTTCCTCTTCAAGGAGCCCTACATTGGAGTTAAAAATCGACTGTACAGTTTTGGAGAAAGCCAGCAGTTTATTAATATAGGTCCTTGGAGCACCATGGAAAGGGCCAAATCTTCTAAAGAACCCATTCCCCCCACAGTTTATACAGCTAGGTAAGTGCTGTCAATCAATGCAGCAAGAGGTGAAACTAGTAAGTGAAAATGTTGGAAAGTCTTCCTTTACAGTCTTTTGGTAAGCTTGGTCATATAGCCATTTTGGTCAAATTTGAGTTACAGAAAACTGTAACAACCAATTGGCCACCTAGGTACTGTAACTCCCATATTGTGGCCATACACCTTAGATTCCTCCAGATCCACTCATACAAAGGTCTGAGTAACCCTGGATTTGGCTTAATTCCCTATGAAAATAAGGATCGGGCATATCGAAATCCAAAGCACTGGTCCTACTTGGCCAATCGAGCTGAAGTCTGCAAATTTGGCCACCCAAGTCATACTCTAATAACTTCTTCTGGTTAAAGTTTGTTTTGTTAAAACAGATTGTGCTTTGCTCACTCTTCCCAGGTCTAGTGCAGTCTATCAGGGAGTTCAGTGGTTCAGAGAGGCACTTGCTGTCAACTTAAGCAGAGCAGCTCATCTCTCCGATTGACTGCAGCGCTGTCTTTGTGGCGTTAGTGCTGCAGACAATGACAAACACCAGGAGCAGTACCGGAGACTCAGTGCTGGATCCAGTGAGGGTGAATACAAATTGTTGTTTGTTTGTTTTTTTAAAAACAAACTGCAGCCAGGAGATGTGGGGTTCCAAAACTGGGGGAAAAAACCCTTTTTTGTCAAACAGTGCATACCTCTGGAATAACATAACCAGGCTGGGAAACTAGGGGTGATAAGCCCTGTGTGATCTGTGACAGCAGTTTGAGGGTAGCGCCCTACATAGTGATCATCATTAATGATTTTTTCAGTGCTTCTTTACTTACTGTATTTTTTAGCTTCTGAACATCATAACGAATTTGAGTAAATTCTCGGAGTCCAAAAGAACCGCCTACGACCAGCAGCTGCAAGCAAAGCAAGAAGAGGGTAAATTTATAATACGCCATAGTACATGGATTTACAAAACATAGTGAGATCTGTAAATAACGTATTAGTAAAAAAACTGATGAGGAATAGGAAGAGGAGTGCTGGGACCCGGCACTTGGTTTCTCCTACTCACTACAATGGGATTGATTGGTGAGTAGTGCATTTGGTGAAGGAGAGCGAGGCTGGATGGGTGTTCGGAGGAAGAACTTGGTGCTTTGGAGAGCTAGCCTAACAATATATTAAAAAAACTGCAATCTTCGATATACAAAGCAAAGGGACACCTACAATGACCCTCAGTAAAGATGAGCGAACATGCTCAGATATGGTGTTATCCGAGCATGCTCCGGTGATAACCGAGTGTCTTCGGCGTGCTCTAATATGTTCTAGTCCCCGCAGCTGCATGTATAACAGCTGTTCGACAGCTGCAACACATGTAGGGATTACCTGTTTGTAGGCAATCCCTGCATGTGTTGCAAATGTCAAACAGCTGCGAGCCATGCAGCCGCGGGGACTAGAACATATTCGAGCATGCCGAAGTTACTCTGTTAGCACCGGAGCATGCTCGGATAACACCATATCTGAGTAGGTCCGCTCATCACTACCCGCTAGCCTTTACTGGGGCTTGGGAGAAGGAACTGGGTAGTGAAATTTCAGAGGAGGATTGGCAAAAAGCAATCATACTTGCCATGCTCAGTAGAAAAACGAAGATTATACCTAGATGGTACCATTGTCCCACTATGCTACATAGGATCTTCCCCTCTGTGTCGGACTTGTGCTCGCGGTGCAGCCGGGTCCATGTTACATGTATGGTGGAAATACCCATTGGTCTGTGCGTTATGGAATTCAATTTTCTCACTGTACAATAGTCTCCCCGGTAGCAGAGTCGCACCCTCTCCCCAAATAGGCAGCATGTTAGGAAACTGGCCCCTTCTGATCATCTGCAGCGGTGGCTGGTATAAACAATAGAATTAAAAATCTGCTCATTCTTGATACCAGAGAGGAGTTTGAATTTGTAAAGTTGCTTTTTTTTTTTTTTTATAAGCAACTTTACCCTCTTAACAAGAGAAAAGAAGACCCTTTCAACAGGAGCACAGCAACCTGAGCACAAGTTTTATTATTTTCTCCTTAAGAAATAAAACTTTATAAATCTTCAAATGATGCAAGATCCCTTGCTAAGAACATCAGCTGCACCCTGAAGGAAAAAGTAGGAGACTACATCTGTCGGATATATCCCCAAACCACCTGTTTAATCTTGTAACAGTGCCCTGCGAAGACATGGAAGAATGAGCAACTGCATTAATTAGGCACCTGTTTCCAGCAAAAAAACTGTGGGGTCATGAAAAGACTATGGGGACCAGGGTTACAAAAAAAAAAAAAAAAAAAAAAATCATGTTACACAGCTCCTTACGTTTCTGTGTAGTTGCCTATCATGTCAATCACACGTCCCATGTTCTCGTACGAGTGCCATTTGTAGTTTCATGATAGTCTATTCGGCCATTCACATTTCTGTAATTTTTTGTGGTCCACAGGAAAAACAAAAAAAAAACCCAATTGGGCTGCAGTCTCAGATGACATCAGTGATTGTTGGATGCATAGAAACTGAAGGGGCTAGGTTCCAGTGCACACTTGTGCAGAGAAGAGGGAAAGAGAAAAAAAAAAAAAAAAAACACAAAAATGAAATATTTCTTTGTGGAAGTTTTCTGGAGTTTCAATCTGCTACTCGTCAATTGTTTTTGCATAGTTTTCAGTGGAGAGCTCAATGTCAGCATGGACAGTGCATGTACTAGGAGTTGTTGTAATTTGTAAACAATAATAATAATAATAAATAAAAAATGACATACCAAATCTGTAATAACTGATGCAGGATTTGCAGATGTGTTTTTTGAAAAAAAAAAAATAATAATGTTAAAACTTTTATCAAGTGCATTGACCCCAGAAAGTACTTAGAAACTCCCCAATTTTTTTTGGGTTTTACAGATTTCAAAACAAACAACTATACAGCAGGCGACACAAGTCTCCTGCTAAGTAGCCCTGTAAAAATCAGCATGGGACACACTTCTGAGCAGAGATCATGCCGGAGTGAGGAAGAATGTACGTTTTGTATATTCTTGGGAAACAGACAACTGCTATAGGGCACTGGTCACAAAATCTGCAGTATCCCCGAAAAAATGGCAACCGTGCAGTAAAGATTCTGATCTCTAGCCTCACTGACTGTAATAAGCAAGAAATGCTCAAGACAGGTCCAAGGAACATGACTTAGATAAGTATTCCAGACTTAGCACACGTTCAGTATTTTACATTAGTATTTGTAAGCCAAAACCAGGAGTGGGTGATAAATACAGAAGTGGTGACGTGTTTCCATTATACTTTTCCCTCTTGTTTTGACTTGCAAATACTGATGTAAAACACTGAACATGTAAATGTGGCATTAAAAAAGGGCATATGTCAGGGAACATAAGTTCTTTGGTTAAATTGATAACATTTATTGATATACCTAAAAGTTCTGAACATTGCTACGTTTGCTCGATTTCAGATCCTCTCTCACAATCCCAGAAGATCCACTTTTTCTGATGTTGGGGCACAGCTTACTCCTCGGCTTTGGCACATGACAACTGATATGCTTGAAGAGGACTGGCTGTCTGGAGCTTTCTCTGAACTCAGGACAGTGCGTTGATACAAGTCACCAACACAACGGAAAAGGGGAGCTGTCAGTACCATGAAAGAAGGCCAGAAACAACTGAACTGAAATATATTAGGTGCGTCTCATAAAATTAGAATATCATCAAAAAGATAATTTATTTCAGATCTTCAATACAAAAAGTGAAACTCATATTACATAGTCATTACAAACAGAGTGATTTATTTCAAGTGTTTATTTCTGTTAATGTTGATGATTATACGAACGGTAATAAGAACTACCGCAATCTTTCCAACATAATACCCGTGCCCCTGATGCCCACCCTCCTGCTCCCTCTCTCTGGAGCACTCTGGAATTCCCGCTCAATCTGCAATAAGCTTCATGTGATTTATGACCTTTTTCTCGCTCGCAATTTTGCCTTCCTTGGCCTCACAGAAACATGGCTAACTCCCTCTGACACTGCCTCCCCCCGCTGCGCTGTGTTACGGCGGCCTCCACTTCACCCACACCCCTCGTTACGGCAACAGACATGGTGGAGGAGTGGGTCTTCTCCTTTCTTCTAACTGCACCTTTAACCCAATCCCACCTCTACCCTCCCTTATCCTCCCCTCTTTTGAAGTCCACTCTGTCCGCATCTACTCTCCCTCCAACCTCCAAGTGACCGTCATATATCTACCTCCAGGCCCAGCCACTGCCTTTATTGACCAATTCTCCAACTGGCTTCTTCACTTTCTCTCTGCTGACATTCCCACCATCATCATGGGTGTCTTCAACATCCCCACTGATACCCCTCAGTCAACAGCCTCCAATCTTCTGTCCCTTACTTCATGTTTTGGACTTACTCAGTGGTCCTCCGCAGCCACCCACACAGACGGACATACACTAGACCCGATCTTCACCTGTCTCTGCTCTCTATCTAACTTCACCACCTCCCCTCTCCCTCTATCCGACCACCATCTGCTCACTTTCTCATCCCTGTCCTCCTCACCGGTCACCCATGTCCAGCAACATGCGCACCCCCGCAGAAACCTTGCACACCTAGACTCCCACACACTCTCTGACTATCCTACCACTGGCATCCATATCCTCACTCCAAGACACAGACACTGCCACTGCTTTCTACAATGCCACTCTCGCATCAGCTATTGACACGGTCGCCCCTCTCGTTCATGGCAGAGTGCGACGTATCAATAGACAACCCTGGCACAATAACACCACTAAAAAGCGCCGGCAACTGTCCAGGGTTGCAGAGCGGCATTGGAAGGAAACACCTTCGCAAGACGACTTCACTGCATTCAAACAGGCAACACTCGCGTTTAAATCTGCTCTCACCTCTGCTAAACAGGCCTATTTCACAACCCTCATATCCTCCCTATCCTACAACCCCAAACAGTTATTCAAAACCTTTAACTCCCTCCTCCGCCCCCCATTGCCCCCTCCAACCTCCCTCATCTCTGCTGAGGACTTTGGTCGATCTTATTTTTAAAGTGTGTGGCAAACAAGGCAAGATATCAGAAAAAACAGCGCACAGCCATAAGAATATACAATTTAGAGGGTGCAAATAGCAGTAATAATAACACAGTAAAAGAAGAAAAAGACACTGCTATATAAAGAAATGCACACCATCAATATCATATGAACATACAAAACACTTTATTGGTATAAGCAATAAAAACATTTAAAATCAATACGTCACTACGGACCATCTGGAATATATATATATATATATACACACACACCCAATAGTATCTAGCCTGTCAATGAATAACATTTACTTAGGCAGTTATAATAATAGCATCCTGCCTAGCGGCTCATGGGGAATCTAAATAACCAAAAAAGCTCCCATGTGCATAGTGGGACCTGAGTGGAGCTATAAGGGCATAGTGCCCACAGCAAGATGCAACCCACCTATGTTGAAACGGGCTGAAGTGTCCAGGGGGCCGAGTGGACCGTGACCCCACGCGTATCGCCTCCCGAATGAGGCTTCGTCAGGGGAAGTTCCCAACCTACCAATCAACAGTGTATATATACATGCATCATTAATGTCTTAGGCACCTACCGGTGTGTCAAAAACTCGTAATCCAGGGGTGGGGCTAACGCGTCACTCCCCGCCGGAAATGACGTGCCCCACAAGGCATAGCGGTGAAAGACGCAGAGCGCCTGCGTACATAAGGGATAGATACCGGAAAATAATCGCGCATGCTCAATGCGAAGTAGGGAGAAGCGCACTCAAGAGTATAAAGTGTGCGCCGCTCCAGCGCACGTACATAGGACAATAGACCTATAATTGGATCGCATCTGCATCGTAATAACCAGGAGGGCATTATCAAGGATGACATAATTATCCAATAGGAAGCAACAATCATGAGGGATAGAATGGTGTTGCGATAATACGTATGCATACCCATGAAATCTCAGCCAAAAACCGCCAGAATAAGCGGTCCAATCGGATAAACTCATCTGCATGACCGCAATAATAGATGAATAAATTAGCGCACATATAAGATTGCATAATAAAAAAGACAATAATACAGATGTGCCCACATATAAGTGGAATAAGCGACCCCACTGTGTATACCTGGGCATAATTCCCGAGTACACGCAGATGGGGGGGGCAAAAACAAAGTTAAAAATGATGAAAAATAAACAAATAAAGGGGCCCCTTTATACCAAGTACCGATTCAGCAATTGAATATGAAAAAAGAGTTTTTCTAAGGAATAACATGTATTAATGCTTAAATATGGATCCAGGGGGTGTGTGGAACAGCCTAACCAATGTCCCATATGTCACCATACCACACACCATGGTCACCAACTACATACAGGCACCACAACAGCTCCCCAAAGATACACATAGTCACATCATCTCTGTACAGTCACGACCATATATACCCACCACATGTAAACCACATGTATACACAGTACCACCCAGGTCATGTAACCACGGCACAGTTTCTCATATCACCCTAAAAGGGGGGGGGTTCAAGCGTACATCATACACCACCATAATTCAATAATAATGTAAAGTAATCCATATTATAAATATTTATTTATTGCTCATAATATATCAAAATGTGAATAAAAGGTCATAATATACTTCCCTGAACAGACATTGTATTATACCATACTGTCCACTAAAGGTTCTAAGATGACCTAATAGACAATTCTCTAAGACCAATAACAGTGAAAAATATTGGAATAACGGGAGAGTACTTTTAAGAGAAAGAGAAGGCCCATATATAGTGTCAGGACCAAAAGGGGGGCTCATGAATTGAACCAACCCATCCCAACAAAAAAGGCCCTGGGAACCCGTGTCCAGGACCGCTCACTTGGGTCCGTCCCACATATCAAAAGCACATGTACTATATCCATCCCCATGAGCCGATCAGGGTCGTCTAAGTTACCCCCCATGAGCCAAAGCCAGACCATATAGAACAAAATCAATGTTATAAATTCCATAGAGAGTCCTAAGGCAAAAAATCCCAAAAGAAGTCCATACACAATGTATACTTGGTATATATCCTGGGGCCCACATATTCATCCATTGTCGCTTCCACTCCACATGATACGAGATGTTCCAATAGTCACATATATTTGTCTCTCATTGCTTCAACTCCACATAATACGAGATGCTGCAGTAGTCCTCCAAGTCATGATTTTAACCAAGGAAGCCGGTGAATAAAAGCTCTTCATTTAGACCTGTAGGCGTGACAGATCCCAAATTAAAAATCCACCGCGATTCAACTTGAAGTAAACGTTTCTTAGGGGAGCCCCCCCTCTCTGACATAGAAACTTTTTCCAGTCCAATCACCCGTGTATTAACTACACTGCATGAATGGTATGCTAAAAAATGGGCCGCTACCGGGGTCAGAGTCTTACCTTTCATTGGATGCGCTTTATCGATGACATTTTGATATATTATGAGCAATAAATAAATATTTATAATATGGATTACTTTACAATATTATTGAATTATGGTGGTGTATGATGTACGCTTGAACCCCCCCCTTTTAGGGTGATATGAGAAACTGTGCCGTGGTTACATGACCTGGGTGGTACTGTGTATACATGTGGTTTACATGTGGTGGGTATATATGGTCGTGACTGTACAGAGATGATGTGACTATGTGTATCTTTGGGGAGCTGTTGTGGTGCCTGTATGTAGTTGGTGACCATGGTGTGTGGTATGGTGACATATGGGACATTGGTTAGGCTGTTCCACACACCCCCTGGATCCATATTTAAGCATTAATACATGTTATTCCTTAGAAAAACTCTTTTTTCATATTCAATAGCTGAATCGGTACTTAGTATAAAGGGGCCCCTTTATTTGTTTATTTTTCATCATTTTTAACTTTGTTATGCCCGGGTATACACAGTGGGGTCGCTTATTCCACTTATATGTGGGCACATCTGTATTATTGTCTTTTTAATTATGCAATCTTATATGTGCGCTAATTTATTCATCTATTATTGCGGTCATGCAGATGAGTTTATCCGATTGGACCGCTTATTCTGGCGGTTTTTGGCTGAGATTTCATGGGTATGCATACGTATTATCGCAACACCATTCTATCCCTCATGATTGTTGCTTCCTATTGGATAATTATGTCATCCTTGATAATGCCCTCCTGGTTATTACGATGCAGATGCGATCCAATTATAGGTCTATTGTCCTATGTACGTGCGCTGGAGCGGCGCACACTTTATACTCTTGAGTGCGCTTCTCCCTACTTCGCATTGAGCATGCGCGATTATTTTCCGGTATCTATCCCTTATGTACGCAGGCGCTCTGCGTCTTTCACCGCTATGCCTTGTGGGGCACGTCACTTCCGGCGGGGAGTGACGCGTTAGCCCCGCCCCTGGATTACGAGTTTTTGACACACCGGTAGGTGCCTAAGACATTAATGATGCATGTATATATACACTGTTGATTGGTAGGTTGGGAACTTCCCCTGACGAAGCCTCATTCGGGAGGCGATACGCGTGGGGTCACGGTCCACTCAGCCCCCTGGACACTTCAGCCCGTTTCAACATAGGTGGGTTGCATCTTGCTGTGGGCACTATGCCCTTATAGCTCCACTCAGGTCCCACTATGCACATGGGAGCTTTTTTGGTTATTTAGATTCCCCATGAGCCGCTAGGCAGGATGCTATTATTATAACTGCCTAAGTAAATGTTATTCATTGACAGGCTAGATACTATTGGGTGTATATATACACTCACTGGCCACTTTATTAGGTACACCTGTCCAACTTCTTGTTAACACTTAATTTCTAATCAGCCAATCACATGGCGGCAACTCAGTGCATTTAGGCATGTAGACATGGTCAAGACAATCTCCTGCAGTTCAAACCGAGCATCAGTATGGGGAAGAAAGGTGATTTGAGTGCCTTTGAACGTGGCATGGTTGTTGGTGCCAGAAGGGCTGGTCTGAGTATTTCAGAAACTGCTGATCTACTGGGATTTTCACGCACAACCATCTCTAGGGTTTACAGAGAATGGTCCGAAAAAGAAAAAAAATCCAGTGAGCGGCAGTTCTGTGGGCGGAAATGCCTTGTTGATGCCAGAGGTCAGAGGAGAATGGGCAGACTGGTTCGAGCTGATAGAAAGGCAACAGTGACTCAAATCGCCACCCGTTACAACCAAGGTAGGCCTAAGAGCATCTCTGAATGCACAGTGCGTCGAACTTTGAGGCAGATGGGCTACAGCAGCAGAAGACCACACCGGGTACCACTCCTTTCAGCTAAGAACAGGAAACTGAGGCTACAATTTGTACAAGCTCATCGAAATTGGACAGTAGAAGATTGGAAAAACGTTGCTTGGTCTGATGAGTCTCGATTTCTGCTGCGACATTCGGATGGTAGGGTCAGAATTTGGCGTAAACAACATGAAAGCATGGATCCATCCTGCCTTGTATGGAGCATCTTTGGGATGTGCAGCCGACAAATCTGCGGCAACTGTGTGATGCCATCATGTCAATATGGACCAAAATCTCTGAGGAATGCTTCCAGCACCTTGTTGAATCTATGCCACGAAGAATTGAGGCAGTTCTGAAGGCAAAAGGGGGTCCAACCCGTTACTAGCATGGTGTACCTAATAAAGTGGCCGGTGAGTGTATATATGTATTGGTTGTCCAGATGGTCCGTAGTGACGTATTGATTTTAAATGTTTTTATTGCTTATACCAATAAAGTGTTTTGTATGTTCATATGATATTGATGGTGTGCATTTCTTTATATAGCAGTGTCTTTTTCTTCTTTTACTGGCAAACAAGGCAAGTCTTCATTGTTCAACCACCACAACCCCTTTGTATACCAGACCAATGCCCAAACCCCATAACCTCCCTCTCCAAGATCACTGAAGGAGGGCTTAATTGTCTCCTCTCCAAATCGCACCTCACCACCTGTGCACTTGACCCCATCCCATCTCCTCCCCAACCTTACCACCACACTTATCCCATCCCTAACCCACCTCTTCAACCTATCACTAACTTCAGGCACCTTCCCTTCTGCTTTCAAACATGCCACAATCATGCCTATCCTTCAAAAGCCAATCCTCGACCCAACAGCTATGTCCAGCTATCGCCCAATATTGCTGCACCCATTTGCTTCCAAACTCCTGGAGCAGCACGTCCACGCTGAACTTTCCTCCCACCTCTCATCTAACTTGCTCTTTGACAATCTACAATCTGGCTTCCGCCCCCATCACTCCACTGAGACAGCCCTGACCGAAATCACTAATGACCTACTTACAGCCAAAGCTAACGGGCAATACTCTGTACTCCTCCTTCTAGACCCGTCCTCTGCTTTTGACACAGTTGACCACTGACTCCTACTACAGGTCCTCTCCTCCTCTGGCATCAAAGACCTCGCCCTATCCTGGATCTCCTCATACCTTTCCAACCGCACATTCAGCGTCTCCCACTCCCACACTACCTCTTCATCCCACCCTCTCTCTGTTGGAGTCCCCCAAGGCTCTGTTCTAGGACCCCTACTCTTCTCAATCTATATACTTGGCCTGGGACAACTCAAGTCCCATGGATTCCAGTAGCACCTTTATGCTGATGACACTCAGATCTACCTTTCTGGCCCAGACGTCACCTCTCTGCTGTCCAGAATCCCGGAGTGTCTATCAGCCATATGCTCCTTCTCCTCTTGCTTCCTCAAACTCAATGTGGACAAATCTGAACTCATCATCTTTCCTCCATCTCATAGATCTTCCATACCTGACCTATCTATCGCAAATAACAACATCACGCTTTCCCCCGTACCGCAAGTCTGCTGCCTCGGAGTAACCCTTGACTCTGCCCTGTCCTTCAAACCGCACACCCAAGCTCTCTCCACCTCCTGTCGCCTCCAGCTCAAAAATATCTCCAGAATCCGTCCTTTCCTCAACTGTCAATCTACTAAAATGCTTGTGCATGCCCTCATCATCTCCCGCCTTGACTACTGCAACATCCTTTTCTGTGGCCTCCCTGCTAACACCCTTGCACCTCTCCAGTCCATCCTTAACTCTGCTGCCTGACTAATTCATCTCTCTCCTCGCTACTCCCCCGCTTCCCCCCTCTCCAAATTTCTTCACTGGCTCCCATTCCCTCAGCGTATCCAGTTCAAATTACTAATACTGACCTACAAAGCCATCCATAACCTGTCTCCTCCATATATCTCTAAACTAATCTCCCGATATCTTCCCTCACGTAATCTCCGGTTCTCCCAAGACCTCCTTTTCTTCTCCACACTTATCCGCTCCTCACCCAACCGCCTTCAAGACTTCTCCAGAATATCCCCCATCCTCTGGAATTCTTTGCCTCAACACATCCGACTATCAACCACATTCGGATCCTTCAGACGGAACCTGGAAACCCATCTCTTCAGGAAAGCCTACAGCCTACACTGAAGCTACCGCCTCACCAACACCGGAGCTCCTACAACCCTCAACCTATTGTCTTCATCCCCACCATCCTGTAGAATGTAAGCCCGCAAGGGCAGGGTCCTCTCACCTCTGTATCAGTCTGTAATTGTTAGTTTGCTTACTTTAAGTGATAACTGTAATTTGTATGTAACCCCTTCTCATGTACAGCACCATGGAATCAATGGTGCTATATAAATAAATAATAATAATTATGGCTTACAGCCAATGAAAATCCAAAAGTCTTTATCTCAGTAAATTAGAATACTTTATAACACCATCAAGAAAAATGATTTTAAAATCCGAAATGTTCAGTAAATGCACTCAATACTTGGTTGGGGCTCCTTTTGCATCAATTACTGCATAAATGCGGCGTGGCATGGAGGCGATCAGTCTGTAGGGCACTGCTGAGGTGTTATGGTAGCCCAGGTTGCTTTGATAGTAGCCTTCAGCTCATCTGCATTGTTAGGTCTGGTGTCTCTCATCTTCCTCTTGACAATACTCCACAGATTTTCTATGGGGTTTAGGTCAGGCGAGTTTGCTGGACAATCAAGCACAGTGATACTGTTGTTTTTAAACCAGGTCTTGGTACTTTTGGCAGTGTGGACAGGTGCCAAGTCCTGCTGGAGAATGAAATTTCCATCTCCAAAAAGCTTGTCGGCAGAGTGAAGCATGAAGTGCTCTAAAATTTCCTGGTAGAAGGCTGCGCTGATTTTGGTCTTGATAAAACACAGTGGACCTACAGCAGCAGATGACATGGTTTCCCAAACCATCACACTAAACTTTGGAAATCAAGGTCCCAGAGTCTGGAGGAAGAGTGGAAAGGCACACAATCCAAGCTGTTTGAGGTCTAGTGTGAAGTTTCCACAATCAGTGATGGTTTCAGCATTGTACATTATTTATGTGCAAGCACTTTTTTTCCAACTACCTCAAGGCATCACTTTTCAGCACTGGTCACTTTATATATGCTAATAGACATTTAACCGTTTGGTGCTTGTTGTTAAAGATTTTATTTTTGACCTCTGGTGATCATTCTTAAAATACCCTTATATTTTGCTTCAACTATGAAAAGCATATAGTGTTTCAAATTCATTGGCCCCAGTAACCTTCATAGAGGGACTATTTATTCTGCCTGGTACATGCTCTTAGATGTGGTATATTCATTATATGCTCTATTTTGTCAATATGGTGCATTTTAGCAACAGATTTTCATCAGTATTCATACTCAATATTCATTATTTATTATCATATTCATTGTATTGACTTTCTCATTAAATAAGGATATTTATTTACGGTAGTTATCTGAGGTTTTCCATTATTTACTATTGGTAGAAATTGACTATAATGGATATATTAATTATAAACTAAACAGCAGCCCCTATCTTGCTTTATCCTTTTTTTCCTGTTAAAATCTTGTTTTGTAATCATGTCTTTAACCCCTTAGTGACAGAGCCAATTTGGTACTTAATGACCGAGCCAATTTTTACAATTCTGACCAGTGTCACTTTAAGAGGTTATAACTCTGGAACGCTTTATCGGATCCCACTGATTCTGAGATTGTTTTTTCGTGACATATTGTACTTCAAGTTACTGGTAACATTTCTTCGATATTACTTGTGATTATTTATGAAAAAAATGGAAATATGGCGAAAATTTTTAAAATTTTGCAATTTTCAAACTTTGTATTTTTATGCCCTTAAATCCGAGAGATATGTCACAAAAAATAGTTAATAAATAACATTTACCACATGTCTACTTTACATTAGCACAATTTTGGAAACAATTTTTTTTTTTGTTAGGGAGTTATAAGGGTTAAAAGTTGACCAGCAATTTCTCATTTTTACAACACCATTTTTTTTTTAGGGACCACATCTCATTTGAAGTCATTTTGAGGGGTCTATATGATAGAAAATAACCAAGTGTGACACCATTCTAAAAACTGTACCCCTCAAGCTGCTCAAAACCACATTCAAGAAGTTTATTAACCCTTTACGTACTTCACAGGAACTGAAACAATGTGGAAGAAAAAAATGAACATTTAACTTTTTTTTGCAAACATTTTACTTCAGAACCATTTTTTTTAATTTTCACAAGTGTAAAAACAGAAATTTAACCACGAAAGTTGTTGTGCAATTTCTCCTGAGTACGTCAATACCCCATATGTGGGGGTAAACCACTGTTTGGGCGCACCGCAGAGCTTGGAAGTGAAGGAGCACCGTTTGACTTTTTCAATGCAGAATTGGCTGGAATTGAGATCGGATGCCATGTCGCGTTTGGAGAGCCCCTGATGTGCCTTAACAGTGGAAACCCCCCACAAGTGATACCATTTTGGAAACTAGACCCCTTAAGGAACTTATCTAGATATTCGGTGAGCACTTTGAACCCCCAAGTGCTTCACAGAAGTTTATAACGTAAAGCCGTGAAAATAAAAAAATCGCATTTTTTCTACAAAAATGATCTTTTTGCCCCCAAATTTTTATTTTCACAAGGGTAACAGGAGAAATTAGACCACAAAAGTTGTTGTGCAATTTCTCCTGAGTACGTCAATACCCCATATGTGGGGGTAAACCACTGTTTGGGCGCACCGCAGAGCTTGGAAGAGAAGGAGTGTCGTTTTACTTTTTCAATGTAGAATTGGCTGGAATTGAGATCGGACGCCATGTCACGTTTGGAGAGCCACTGATGTGCCTAAACAGTGGAGACCCCCCACAAATGACACCATTTTGGAAACTAGACCCCTTAAGGAACTTATCTAGATGTGTGGTGAGCACTTTAAACCCCCAGGTGCTTCACAGAAGTTTATAACGTAGAGCCGTGAAAATAAAAAAATAAAAAATCGCATTTTTTCTACAAAAATGATCTTTTTGCCTCCAAATTTTTATTTTACCAAGGGTAACAGGAGAAAATGGACACCTGTTGTGAATTCTGTTTGTGGGCTCCCCCGGTGGTGTTTTATGGTATTGCCACTTATTTGCCTTCTTCTATCCTTGATCACCTGTTGACACCCATTAGGGGAGTTTCCTATTTAAGGCTGCTTGGCTGCTGGTCCTATGCCGGCCAACAATGTATCAGTAGCATTCTGTTGCATTCTCCTGCCTCAAGTTCCAGTTCAGCTAAGTTGAATTTTGTTCCTAGTTAATGTTATTTTTTGTCCAGCTATCTGCAATGTGACTCTCTGCAGCTGGAAGCTCTCGTGGACTGAAATTGCCACTCCAGTGGCATGAGTTGTCACTGGAGTTTTAAAGTAATTTCAGGATGGTGTTTTTGAGTAGTGTTTTGAAGTTGACCGTGAAGTAACTCTTTCCTGTACTTCTGCTATCTAGTAAGCGGACCTCACTGTGCTAAATCTGCTGTTCATCCTACGTATGTCTTTTCCTCTTGACTCACCGTCAATATTTGTGGGGGCCTGCTATCTCCTTTTGGGGTTCATCTCTGGAGGTAAGGCAGGCCTGAATATTCCTCTGATAGGGGTAGTTAGATCTCCGGCTGGCGCGTGGTGTCTAGGGCATCGTAGGAAACACTCCCCGGCTACTTCCAGGGTTGTGTCAGGTTCAGGTCACGGTCACTTTAGTTTCCATCACCCGAGAGCTAGTCTGTTTGTTATTTTTGATTTCCCTGCCATTAGGAAAATCATAACAGACACCATAAGTTGTTGTACAATTTGTCTTGAGTACGCCGACACCCCGTATGTGGGGGTAAACCACTGTTTGGGTGCATGGCTGAGCTCGGAAGCAAAGGAGCGCCATTTGACTTTTCAATGCAAAATTGACTGGAATTGAGATCGGACGCCATGTCGCGTTTGGAGAGCCCCTGATGTGCCTAAACAGTAGAAACCCCCCAAAAGTGACCCCATTTTGGAAACTAGACCCCCCATGGAACTTATCTAGATGTGTAGTGAGAACTTTGAATGCCCAAGTGCATCACAGAAGTTTATAATGCAGAGTCGTGAAAATAAAAAATATTTTTTTTTTAACAATAAAGATTTTTTAGCCCCCAAGTTTTTATTTTCACAAGGGTAACAAGAGAAATTGGACCCCAAAACTTGTTGTCCAATTTGTCCTGAGTATGCTGGTACCCCATATGTGGGGGTAAACCACTGCTTGGGCGCACGGCAGAGCTCGGAAGGGAAGGAGCGCCATTTTGGAATGCAGACTTTGATAGAATTGTCTGCGGGCGTTATGTTGCGTTTGCAGACCCCTAATGTACCTAAACAGTAGAAACTCCCAACAAGTGACCCCATTTTGGAAAATAGACCCCCCAAGGAACTTATCTAGATATGTGGTGAGAACTTTGAATGCCCAAGTGCTTCACAGAAGTTTATAATGCATAGTAGTGAAAATAAAAAATATTTTTTTTTCCCACAAAGATTTTTTTAGCCCCCAAATTTTTATTTTCACAAGGGTAACAAGAGAAATTGGACCCCAAAAGTTGTTGTCCAATTTATCCCGAGTACGCTGATGCCCCATATGTGGGGGTAAACCACTGTTTGGGCGCACGGCAGAGCTCAGAAGGGAGGGAGCACCATTTGACTTTTTTAGCGCAAAATTGGCTGTCGTGTTTGGAGACCCCCCTGATGTACCTAAACAGTGGAAACCCCCAAATTATAACTCCAACCCTAACTCCAACACACCCCTAACCCTAATCCTTAACCCGATCCATAATCCTAATCACAACCCTAACGATAATCACAACCCTAACCCCAAAACAGCCCTAATCTCAACCCTAACCATAACCCTAATCAAAACCCTAAATCCAACACACCCCTAACCCTAATCCCAAACGTAACCCTAATCCCAACCCTAATCCCAACTCTAACCCTAACTTTAGCCCCAACCCTAACTTTAGCCCCAACCCTAACCATAACTTTAGCCCCGTCGTCACAAAAAAAGTTCAATGTAACCTTTTTTTTGTACGTCGCGTCCGCCATTTCCGCGCATGCGTGGCCGTAACTCTGCCCCCTCCTCCCCAGGACATAGACTGGGCAGCGGATGCATTGAAAAACTGCATCCGCTGCCCACGTTGTGCACAATTTTCACAACGTGCGTCGGTACGTCGGGCCGACGCATTGCGACCGCCCCGTACCGACGCAAGTGTGATAGAAGCCTAAGGCTACTTTCACACTAGCGTCGTACTCGGCCCATCGCAGTGTGCCGGGCCGACGTACCGACGCTAGCGTTGTAAGCGCCGCACAACGGGTGCAGCGGATGCTGTTTTTTCGACGCATCCGCTGCCCCATTGTGAGGGGAGGCGGGGGCGGAGTTCCGGCCGCGCATGCGCGGTCGGAAATGGCGGACACGTCGCACAAAAAAGTTACATGTAGCTTTTTTTGTGCCGACGGTCCGCCAAAGCACGACGCATCCGTCGCACGACGGATGCGACATGTGGCAATCCGTCGCAATGTGTCGCTAATGCAAGCCAATGGAGAAAAAACGCATCCTGCAAGCACTTTTGCAGGATGCGTTTTTTCTCCGACGCATTGCGACGGAAGCCAAAAAACGCTAGTGTGAAAGTAGCCTAACCCTAACCCTAGCCCTAACCCTAACCCTAAATTTAGCCCCAACCCGAACCCTAACCCTAACTCTAGCCCTAACCCTAGCCCTAACCCTAACTCTAACCCTAACTCTAACCCTAACCCTAATTTTAGCCCCAACTCGTCTTCTCCTGCCGGCCGGCAGATGGCAGCAGATGGCGGGCGCACTGCGCATGCGCCTGCCATAAGGAAAAAGCCGGCTGGCAGGAGAAGACAGAAGAGGACCCAGGGACACCGGGTGAGTATGTTAGGGTCCCCGAATCCCCCTATTTCTCTGTCCTCTGATGTGTGATCACATCAGAGGACAGAGAAATACAGATCGCTTTTTTTTTTTTTTTTGCGGTCGCCGGTAAACTGTTAATTACCGGCGATCGCAAAACAGGGGTCGGTGCAAACCGACCCCGATCATGTTCTTTGGGGTCTCGGCTACCCCCGGCAGCCGAGACCCCAAAGATCTTCCGGGTGCCGGGCGGCGGGCGTACTGCGCGTGCGCCCGCCATTTTTTCCCGGAAAAAAGATGGCGGCGCCCATGGGGACCCACGAGGAGCACCGGGGGAGGTAGGTAAGTATTGGGGGGCTATCGGGGGCCATCGGGGACCCCATTTCTCTGTCCTCCGATGTGCGATCACATCGGAGGACAGAGAAATTAAACGGCACATCGCGTTTTTTTTTTTTTGTTGCGACCGCCGGTAAACGGTTAATTACCGGCGATCGCAACTCGGGGGTCGGTAAAAAACCCCCGAATCATGTTCTCTGGGGTCTCGGCTACCCTCGGCAACCGAGACCCCAGAGAAAATCCGACTCTGGGGGGCGCTATTCACTTTTTCCACAGCGCCGTTAATTAACGGCGCTGTGGTTTAAGTACCCTTAGCGGCCGCCGTTAAAAGGCGTATCGGCGGTCGTTAAGGGGTTAAAGGGAACCTGTCACCCTGTTTTTTCCGTATGAAATAAAAATACCGTTAAATAGGGCCTGAGCTGTGCGTTACAATAGTGTATTTTGTGGACCCTGATTCCCCACCTATGCTGCCGAAATACCTTACCAAAGTAGCCGTTTTCGCCTGTCAATCAGGCTGGTCTGGTCAAATGGGCGTGGTGACATCGCTGTTTCTTCCCCCAGATCTTGCTTATTTTTCCGTTGGTGGCGTAGTGGTTTGCGCATGCCCAAGTGACGAATCCACTGCAGAGTTGTGAGGAAAAAGAGCGCGATCTGCGCTATTACCCTGGTGATCGGTGGGGGCGGCCATCTTCCTGTGGCCGCGCGTGCGCAGATGGAGCGCTCTGCTGCCTGGGGCTTCAGGAAAATGGCCGCGGGATGCCGCGCGTGCGCAGATGGAGATCGCGGTGGCCATTTTCCTGAAGCCGAGATGCGAACTCTGCTTCAGGAAAATGGCCGCCGCGATCTCCATCTGCGCACGCGCGGCATCCCGCGGCCATTTTCCTGAAGCCCCGGGCAGCAGAGCGCTCCATCTGCGCACGCGCGGCCACAGGAAGATGGCCGCCCCCACCGATCACTAGGGTAATAGCGCAGATCGCGCTCTTTTTCCTCACAACTCTGCAGTGGATTCGGCACTTGGGCATGCGCAAACCACTACGCCACCAACGGAAAAATAAGCAAGATCTGGGGGAAGAAACAGCGATGTCACCACGTCCATCCGACCAGACCAGCCAGATTGACAGGCGAAAACGGCTACTTTGGTAACGTATTTCGGCAGCATAGGTGGGAAATCAGGGTCCACAAAATACACTATTGTAATGCACAGCTCAGGCCCTATTTAACGGTATTTTTATCTCATACGAAAAAAACGGGGTGACAGGTTCCCTTTAAAATTATTAATAAAAATTTAAATGTTATATGCAGTATTGTTTCGTATTTTTAGATTGTAAATTCCGAATGGTTACATGACAGTAATTATTTTGTGTTTCTGTGAAAAGCCATACCAAATAAAGCCAGAGGTTTTGAAGATTTTGCTTCCATTTTTTCCCACCATGTTCAGATCATTAACATGGCTATCCATGCTATGATTTTAGAATTCCATGAATTTTCTTTCTTGGTGTACCAATCTTAATACTGAGAAGTGTGCATCAAGTTTTTGCAAAGACTCAATTTTTTGTGTTGTCCCTTATTTTTCAAGACTTCTGCCCTCCGCCCTGGCGGTTGGGTATCAGCTTCTGGGCCAAATACTGACAGATGCCTGTCCATTCTACTCTAATCAGTGCTCAAAGTTTATCACAATTTCTGTGCTTTTGTTTCTCCACCCTCTTTTCGAGCATGGACGACAGGTTCTCAATGGGATCGAGATCTGGGCAGTTTCCTGTCCATGGACCAAAAATTTCAATGTTTTGTTCATCGAGCCGCTTATTTGTCACTTATGCCTTGTGACATGGTCTAAATCACAATTGAAAAAGCCTTGTTCATCACCAAATTGCTCCTGGATGGTTGAGAGCAGTTGCTCTTGGGAGGATGTTTAGAGCCCAATCTTTAATTATGGCCATGTTCCTAAACATTGAGAATGAGCCCGGTCCATGGATGAAAACCCTTAACACAAGGGGTTTCAGGATACATTACTGTTGGCAGACACTGGACTCATGGTGGCGTTCACCCTTTCTTCAGTGGACAATCATTCTTCTAGCTGACCCATCAGAGAAAATAACTTTACCTCCTGTCCTCTGCAGTCCAGTCCCTGTACTTCTTGCAGAATGTCAGTGTGTTCTTTATGTTTTGTCTAGGAGAAAAGTGGCTTCTTTGCTGTACTTTTTGACCCCAGCTCAGCCTCCAGAAGCCTTCACATCACTGTGCATTCAGATGCACAGACATCTGCCTGCTGCCGTTTCTGAACCGATGCTGTAGCTGAATCCTCTCTAGGAGATGGTCCTTGAATTTGCTTGACTTTCTTGGATGTCCTGAAGCTTTCTTCACTATAACTGAAACTTTCTCTCTTTGAAGTTCTTGACAATTCAATAAATGTTTGATTTAGGGGCAATCTTTTTAAAAAAAAAAATATGGGCAGAACACCCTAGCCAGCTCACCGACTGCCAAAGTGCACGGAACTTCGTCAGGACTTAACGTGAATCAGCAACATACAATGGTAGGCGTTCCAGGTCCTTAAAATGCTTCCTTTATTCTTCAAAGTTAAAACATTATAAACGGCAGAATCCTCATCAAATGTGGTGTGCACAACAGGCACTGATGGTCTAGCGATGCGTTTCGATCCTAAGATGGATCTTTGTCACAGCTGTGACTGGTATTGATGCGAGTTTCTCGCATTACACACGCAAGTGTGACCGCGACCTAAGGATGCAAGTCAGCAGAAATTAGGTTTTCTTGTGGTTATGCTAAATTTCATGTCATGGAGTGACAATAAAGCATATTTTTACCCAAAGACTCTTATTCTAAAAATAACAGGCGCAACACACAGCAGTCTGACATAAGTCAGAAGGACGTTACTTTTTTGTGTGTACCTGGCATAGGCCTTTGGCCACATGGATATGTTTGCTGCATGCGTTGAGAGCTCTCCCTGACATATACACCAAAAGTACAAAAGGTCTGAACTTAGGCTAAAAGACCCTTGTCTATAAAGGACCTCAGGGTAGTTCTAGACTGTAGTACAGAAAATCAGTTCTCTACTTACTGTCAATGAATGAGAACATGCTTATGTACATTCAGCGGCTGAAATCTAGAACAGCAGAACAAAGGTTCTCGAATTCCATGATACTGATGACCTATCCTAATTATAGGTGATCAATAAATGATGAGCGAGAGTCGCTGCCATTAGTATTAGAGGTGGTCAGATGCAAGCACTGAACAGAGCAATTGTGGTCACTGTTTAACGGCCACTGTCGGGTAATGCAGACCAACCCCTATTCAGGAAAACAAAAGCGGATCTGCAGCAGCTGATATGAATTAATTGGAATTGTATAGTGCATGGATCCCGTCAGCCAGCCCCTCTTCCCTGTGTATGCATGGATCCCGTCAGCCAGCCCCTCTTCCCTGTCTATGCATGGATCCCGTCAGCCAGCCCCTCTTCCCTGTCTATGCATGGATCCCGTCAGCCAGCCCCTCTTCCCTGTCTATGCATGGATCCCGTCAGCCAGCCCCTCTTCCCTGTCTATGCATGGATCCCGTCAGCCAGCCCCTCTTCCCTGTCTATGCATGGATCCCGTCAGCCAGCCCCTCTTCCCTGTCTATGCATGGATCCCGTCAGCCAGCCCCTCTTGCCTGTCTATGCATGGATCCCGTCAGCCAGTCCCTCTTCCGTGTCTATGCAGGGATCCCGTCAGCCAGCCCCTCTTCCGTGTCTATGCAGGGATCCCGTCAGCCAGCCCCTCTTCCGTGTCTATGCAGGGATCCCGTCAGCCAGCCCCTCTTCCCCGTCTATGCATGGATTTTTGGCCAAATCTTGTGCTAAGAATCTCATGTGTTTTTTCATAGATTTCACAAGCCATTATGCTATTCACATTTCATGTATCGCGCATTTCCTTGCTTTAGTACAGTTGAGTGCAGCCATTGATCTATTTGCTATGTAAGACTTTTTTGGTTATGCACCAGTTCAGACTAGATTGCTGTTCAGTCAGTTTACTTATATTTACTATGTACTATTTTTTTCTGACTTGAACACCCCGCCCTTCACCATGCTGTGATTTTAATTACATCCAAAACACAGTTGGTTCCGACCTTCCTATAAATGCAGGCTTTACCATGTTATTAGCCATAGGTAAGTGTTCACACTAGGCAGAGAGGTCAGGTACCCATCCGATCTGAGATTACCTTGACGTTTGGTGGATGGGCTCACAATTTTTGGCCAAATCTTGTGCTAAGCATCTCATGTGTTTTTTCATAGATTTCACAAGTCATTATGCTATTCACATTTCATGTGTCGCACATTTCCTTGCTTTAGTACAGTAAAATTGAGTGCAGCCATTGATCTATTTACTATATGCATGGATCCCATCAGCCAGCCCCTCTTCCCTGTCTATGCAGGGATCCCATCAGCCAGCCCCTCTTCCCTGTCTATGCAGGGATCCCGTCAGCCAGCCCCTCTTCCCCGTCTATGCAGGGATCCCGTCAGCCAGCCCCTCTTCCCCGTCTATGCATGGATCCCGTCAGCCAGCCCCTCTTCCCCGTCTATGCATGGATCCCATCAGCCAGCCCCTCTTCCCCGTCTATGCATGGATCCCATCAGCCAGCCCCTCTTCCCCGTCTATGCATGGATCCCATCAGCCAGCCCCTCTTCCCCGTCTATGCATGGATCCCATCAGCCAGCCCCTCTTCCCCGTCTATGCATGGATCCCATCAGCCAGCCCCTCTTCCCCGTCTATGCATGGATCCCGACAGCCAGCCCCTCTTCCCTGTCTATGCATGGATCCCATCAGCCAGCCCCCTCACAAACAGCTCTGCTGACATGCCAATACAGGCACAACCATTCTGTCAGGTACAGGTCAGGAGATGCTGCCAGCAGGGCACGTTTTTCTAACAGTATATTTTAAACCACATGTAAAGATATTTTTTCTTCCTGCTGGACAATCCCTTTGCACCCACTATTACCTGCACACCTCTCAGGTGAGCGCAGGACTAGGTGTATATAGGAAGACAGACCACGAATATAATCAAAGAGTGTTTCCATTCACTGACAGCAAACACAGAACTTGAAAACAGAGATAAACTGAAATAAAGAAGATGTTATAACTTTTCATGCATAAATTAAGCAAACACAACCTCCCTGCACAATGGTGAAGCAGGTGCAGGGTGAGAACACAGACACGCATTGGTACAAACCTAACTACATGTCAACACACGCAATGTGCACTGTGGGCTCACCAGCATGGGCACTCCATACCGCAGCGTCGGGTTCTGTTTACACGACAGCCATAACTTTTCCAACATTGTGCATTTCTTCTCCCTTAGCCTCTTGAGGGGGAAGAATTTTAATGCAGCACATCTTACATCCGGGGCATTTAGATCAGCAACAGAAGCAGGAAAGGTCCTTTGATGACGTCACTATCATGTGATCAGCCGCTCGGTTTCGTTTTCTCTTTATGTCCTTGATTTAAATGCCTCCGTGGGAAACAAGGACAGTCACAATAGTTCCTTTCCTGGGCAGGCGTCCCGTGAGCTACACACCTTATACAATCTACAGTATAATAGCATAGATCAAACTATGTGCAGATGTGAGAAAATGAGGTGGTCACGGAGATAAGGCTGCTGTGGGCATATCTGCCATGGTAAATGCAGGACATAGCTAAAGGCGTTTATATACTTGCTGTGTGACAGGAATTGTACTCCAAACTGATCATAATGTCATCAACTGGTATGTGCACACGATGCAGATTTAGTGCAGAATTGGTGCAGAACTGCAGCAGATTTTTCTGCTGCAGAAACGCTGCAGAACTGCACTGTGATTTACAGTACAATGTAAATCAATGGGAAAAAAAAAAAGCTGTGCACATGGTGCAGAAAAATCTGCGCAGAAACGCTGCAGATTTCAAAGAAGTGCACGTCACTTCTTTTGTGCAGTTCTGCAGCGTTTCTGCTGCAGATTTTTCTGCACCATGTGCACAGCTTTTTTTTTTCCCCATTGATTTACATTGTACTGCACAGAAACTGCACAGAAACTGCATAGAATCTGCATAGAATCTGCGCAGAAACTGCATAGAATCTGCATAGAATCTGCATAGAAACTGCACAGAAACTGCATAGAATCTGCGCAGAAACTGCATAGAAACTGCATAAAAACTGCATAGAAACTGCACAGAAACTGCATCAAATCTGCAGATGCAGATTTAGTGCAGAAAATTCTGCACCACATTTCCTACGTGTGCACATAGCCTTATTAGTCCTGGAGCTGTCAGGTCTGTCATGGTGTCATAGACTCTACTCGCTAATGGGCATCCAATATGGCCGCCATTCCAGCCCCACATCTTCACAACCATCGTACCGCGTGGCTTGGGTTGGCTGCCATAACTCACATATATGATGGTTAGGAGTCTGGAAAAGCTATGTCACGGTCTCAGTGAGGAGATGTAAATGGACAACTTGTACTGGGTTTTACCCAGCTTTACGCACCTCCATGGCAACCACCTGCATGCGATGGCTTGTGGCTGCATAATATGGAAGGTAACGCCTCAGATTTACTAGCAAAATTTCTGTGGAGCACCGCATGTTGGCGTGGTGGTGGCTGGGGTACAGTTGAAAAACTGTGGGTGACATTACCATGGTTTTCAATGTAGTCCTTTTTTTTTTTTTTTACAAACGGATTCCATTTATTTTATGCTTCACCTGTAAAAACACCACAGAAATGAAATGGCTGCAAAACACGAACATCTGTATATCCCCTAACTACACAACTGCTTGAGAAGATTTTCCTACAGCTTCCATCCACTTAACACCACAAGTGACGTGCCTAATGGTGCCATTAGGCCATGTTCACACATTAAGGCCGGGGTCACACTGGCGACTAAAACGGAAGAGTGCAATGAGATAAAAAAAAAATCTATGTTAAACTATGGGGCAGCTCCCAGCAGCTTTTTTTGTCGGCCGTTTTCCTCGGTCCGAGACAATCGCAGCATGCTGCATCGGATGCAATAAGCTAGTGTGACTCCAGCCTTAATATGTGGTCAGTATTTTACATCAGTATTTGTAAGCCTAAACCAGGAGTGGGTGATACATACAGAAGCGGTGACGTCTTTCTATTATACTTTTTCTCTGATTGTTCCACTCCTAGTTTTGGCTTACAAATACGGATGTAAAATACTTAATGTGTGAACGTGGCCTTACACTTTTTTCTGAGGAATTTTTTCCCCTCACACGTGGCTGGGTTCACAAATACATGGTTCACAGACCTCATTGTATAGACTGGGTACAGGTCTCCAGGCCTGAACTCAACATACTCCTACTGTATATGCCTATGAAGCGGTTGACTTTGGGTCAGGAGATTTGCAGCCAATCTGTACATTGTAGTCAGGACGTGAAACACGGATGTGTAAAAACAGCCTAATTTCTATTTTTTTTTTTTAGGTAAAGTGAAGTAAAACACTAATACCCTGATTCAAGACCGGTTTTGTGCACGCCAATCTTGGTGATGGAGCAGGGTGGTGTCAAAGCACCTGTTCATTAAGAGGCACATGCCTCTTTAAAAAAATAAATAAATAGGTGCGCCTGAAAACTGGAGTCGTGCGTATTACCACAAATCTTACACTAGTCTGCGCCCATTTTAGTGGAGTTGGCCAGAACTGGCATAAAAATGGTAAAATTTGCTACATTTTTGCATAAATTCATGTTGCACAAACATTTTGTGACTTTTTAAAGTGTTGTACACCAGAACTGGCGTAAAATACTTTGATGAATTGGGACCTAAGGCCTCATTCAGACACATGTACTCATTATGGACTATGGGGTTGTTCACACCGCCATGTTATTTTGCGCACCTTGTGTCTGTTTTTAATTCAAGTCACAGATCAAAATGACTCATACAGGTCTATGAGGCAGTGAAAATCACATACAACACGTGAATGGCATCAATCTAGAATTTGTGTGCTGTCAGTGAGTAACATTGTAATGGATAGAAGATAATTTGCAATTTTTTTCCCCCCATCAGTGAAAAATCACTGATGAAACTAATGGTGAAAACTGACACATGGACCAAACGGTGGTGAAACTCAGATGCAAAACATTGATGAGCAACAATCCTTGTTTTTATGTAGATGAAAAATCACAGACATCTGAAAAAGCCCTTCGAGTATGTTCACATACTGTAGAGGTTTTTGTGGAGTCTTTTTTTCCCCTCAAAACACTCAAAAAGTACTTGAAAGACTCTACTGTTCATTACTATTGAAAAATGACTTGCATTTTTAATTACCTTAGGGTATGTGCACACGGTCAGTAAATGCTGCGGGTTGGACACTGCGTACTTGGGCAGCATACAACCCGCAGCATCCAGATGTTGCAGTATAGTGGATGTGATTTCAAGAAATCCCATGCCCACTATGCTGCGGGCGTCACAGACATCTGAGGCTCACCCGCAGAGACGTCATGTGGCGCCTCTTTCCAGACTGCAGCATGTCAAGTTCTATTACGGAGATGTCAGTCTCTGCAAGATAAATGTCACCTGTACAATGTATTGGACGTGGTGAATCAGCACGGTTTAGTGAACACATGCGGATTCACCTGCATTTAATAGATGCCAGCGCTTTGGAGGCAGCGGACATGCGCTGCATCTGAAGTGCTATCACTTCCGGATCATCTGTACATACCCTAGAGGTTTTCAAAAGCATCAAGCATTTCAAAGAAGTGACATTTACATTCTTCAGGCATTTTCCTCTATGAAGATTCATATACTTTACAATAGAATCAATGGGAAGGTTGCAAAAATGTCACAAAGAAACCTAGGCGCCCATTTGAGCTTATTGTCAGCATGTTTTAGGCTTTTTCACCCCATAAAATTCTAACAGTGTAGTCATTGGTTAGAAGGGTTGTCCAGGCTGAGGGCTCACTCCCACTTGCGATTAAATTGGATGAATGCAATCCAATTAAAAATCGGATTGGATTCATACCAATTTAATCCTATGTTCTGTTCTCAATGGCGGTTTTTTTCCTACTCAATTGGATCGTGATCGGACAGGAAAAAAAACACACCATGCTACAATTGCATGCGAAATTTGGATTACGCGCACCCATATAAGTCTATGGGTGCGTGTAAAACTGTACTCGGATCCCATTGACGTCGGCAGCAGAGGAGATGGAGAAATTAATTTCTCTGTCTCCGCCACAGCTGTGCTGCGAACCTCTCTCATGTGAGAAGATCGGAGCACAGAGCACTGACACTTGGCTCACGCTCGCAGCATAGCTGGAGCCGAATGTCATTAGCAAATCGCATCCAATGCTCTCGCATCAGATATGATACGCTATTGGGGTCCCATCCTTAGGGTTCAAGTCTGCAGTCACTTTATGTGACTGCAGACTTGTGAATCCTCACAGTGCGCACTGTCAGGATTCTCCGGTGCCGCGACTGGGCATTCGCTTGACCGCAAATATATTGTCAGGGATCCGAATATTTGTCAGAACTTTCTTAATCCCACAAATCCCGGATATGACAGGCCGGGAAGGTCACGTGTACCACCCGCTGTGATCTTTGCCGCGAACAGCTCTCTGCTCCCTCCTATCGTCCGGACAATTACAGGATTGGCCGACTATCAACGGAGAAGGCCGCAGCCTGTTCGCACCACTAGGCCGGCTATCAGAAAATTAGCGCTGAGCGTACGGCATACACACCTCCGGATTCCAACACTTGGAATATGTGTACACACCCCTGTACGATCGCAGCTAATTCTCAGATGCCCCCAGGTCGAATGGACACTGTTTAAACAGTAGCTATCATTTCGAGGTGTAGTTTACAGAACAGACGGAACAGAACTATTAACTTTTATATTTAATCCAAACGGAGGCAGTGTTTATGAAAAATATACAAAAGATTTTACAAGGAGGACAAAACAATACAGCATAACCAGTTACATAAAATAAAAGGGATTAACCCCTTCACCCCCGGAGCTTTTTCCGTTTTTCCGTTTTCGTTTTTCGCTCCCCTCCTTCCCAGAGCCATAACTTTTTTATTTTTCTGTCAATTTGGCCATGTGAGGGCTTATTTTTTGCGGGACGAGTTGTACTTTTGAACGACATCATTGGTTTTACCATGTCGTGTACTAGAAAACGGGAAAAAAATTCCAAGTGCAGTGAAATTGCAAAAAAAGTGCAATCCCACACTTGTTTTTTGCTTGCCTATTTTGCTAGGTTCACTAAATGCTAAAACTGACCTGCCATTATGATTCTCCAGGTCAGTACGAGTTCATAGACACCTAACATGACTAGGTTCTTTTTTACCTAAGTGGTGAAAAAAAATTCCAAACTTTGCAAAAAAATAAATAAATAAAATTGCGCCATTTTCCGATACCCGTAGCGTCTCCATTTTTCGTGATCTGGGGTCGGGTGAGGGCTTATTTTTTGCGTGCCGAGCTGGCATTTTTAATGATAGCATTTTGGTGCAGATACGTTCTTTTGATCGCCCGTTATTGCATTTTAATGCAATGTTGTGGCGACCAAAAAAACGTAAATCTGGCGTTTCAATTTTTTTTTTCATTACGCCGTTTAGCGATCAGGTTAATGCTTTTTTTTTATTGATAGATCGGGCGATTCTGAACGCGGCGATACCAAATATGTGTAGGTTGGGGTTTTTTTTATTGATTTATTTTGATTGGGGCGAAAGGGGGGTGATTTAAACTTTTATATTTTTTTTATTTTTTTCACATTTTGTTTTACTTTTTTTTTTAACTTTTACCATGCTTCTATAGCCTCCATGGGAGGCTAGAAGCAGGCACAGCCCGATCGGCTCTGCTACATAACAGCGATCATCAGATCGCTGTTATGTAGCTAAAATGCAGGTGTGCTGTGAGCGCCGACCACAGGGGGGCGCTCACAGCCACCGGCGATCAGTAACCATAGAGGTCTCCAGGACCTCTATGGTTACAATGTACAAGCATCGCCGACCTCCGATCATGTGACGGGGGTCGGCGATGCGCTCATATCCGGCCGCACGGCCGGATGCGGTAGTTAAATGCCGCTGTCTGAGTTTGACAGCGGCATTTAACTAGTTAATAGCGGCGGGTGATCGCGATTTCACCCGCCGCTATTGCGCGCACATGTCAGCTGTAAAAAACAGCTGACATGTCGCGACTTTGATGTGCGCTCACCGCCGGAGCGCACATCAAAGCGGGGGTCCCGACATGTGACGTACTATTCCGTCACATGTCGGGAAGGGGTTAACAGGAGAACTTACTATACCCGATCGCAGAGTCGATTCAGTTTAGCCGAAGGAGAGCGCTTCGATTTGGCCATCAAGACGGGGTCCCTACATTCATGAAAATGTAACTCTCTTGTACGAACCCTGATCATAATTGGGATCGATCTTTTATCAGTCACTGAGTCCCACCCACACATCCCTCTACGATGACCTCACAAGGTCCCAGTTGTGGGTCGGACTCAGCCCTTCAGAATTTTAGGAAATCCCAGCTTATATAATAACTCATCATAAGATGACCACAGAAGTTTGAGACTGATGTCATCTTTTCTATCTGGATTTTAGCTACGCTTAGAGAGACCAAACATGGCATAGCTACTGGTGGTTATATGGTGGTTATATGGCCCCTATGGCTTTGGGGCCTTTTATTGGGGGTTATGATTATGAGAAAATATGTGTATGATTGCCTAGTTATCCTGGTGCTGACAATATATGTCGCATTAATATCAGATCAATAGAAATTTCGATATTCCATATTTTCTTCCAGAGACGTTCTTTTTTAGTCTTTTTTTTGCTCTTATGGTATCCTTTCATGGATTTTGTGCCACATTATTCAAAACTGCGCTTATAGATTATGAATATTGCGCAAAATAAAAAACGCTGTTGTTGTTTATCTTTTTTACGACTCTGTAGAATAAAAGTTTGCATGTTCTGCTAACATATAAAATCAAAAATTAAAAAGTAATTCAGAGATACATAACATAATTCCAGGAGATTATAATACATTTGCACAAAAAGTTTGCAACTTTTTAAAAACTCGGAATTGATAAGTCAGCAGAAAATACCTGGAAATCTCAAACTCTGCCCACAATGGTGAACAATATAAAAAAAAAAAACAGGTGAAAACATATAAAATATAGTTTTTAAAAAGTCACAAATTAAAAGAAAAAATAGGCACAGATGAAAAATCAGATCAAAGAAAGGTACTACCGCTGTGTGCCAGCGCCAAGAATGTACTCTAGCTGCAGGCTGGTGTACATTTCTGTCTGAAGTTTTGCCATAATTTGTGGCATAAATTATGACTGATTTGTCGGGTGTGCTTGGTTTTGCCTTGACCAGCCGAAACTCAGCCCACATTTCAAAATTTCGCAAAAATTTCGAGTTGCTTGGAAATTTTGCAATATTTCCCACACTGAACCACATGCATGCTAGGTGAGGTAAAGAGCTAAATAGCATGTTGAGGAATGGGTGTTAGAGTTGATTTTCCAGCTGACAGGTTATATTTATTCAAAGGGAAACAATCACCTATTTAGCTACAGATTTAGGGCTAAGCTGCAGGTATATAGAGTTACAATGCTGTCAGGCCGCCTTCCCGAAACGGCTGTTACCTGGAGAAAATGAACTTATTTCCTTCCCCGTCCCCGTTCTCCCCTGCTCACACGAGCTTCGGCTCCGTCGTTCCCGGCCATGAGTTTTATCTGGAAACGTTGCCAATAAAAGCTTGAATTTTTGAAGACTGGTGAGTGCCCTCGTTTCTTCTTATTCATGGATTACACAGATGGTCACTTTTTTCAGAGGAGCACCCTAAGTCGAGCATTGTAGAGCTGTAGCAATCACTGCTGAGCACCCACACAGAGGGTAGCGGTCTGGAGACAACCCTAACAAAATAGACTGTGCCGCTCGTTTTATGCTATTATTGTGAACTTATTTCCTTCCACGATCCACCAGCTTTCAGTCATAGGGGCGTGCACAAAACGGCTATAGTAGTCACCATTCAAAGCAACGCTCGCTCTGCTGGGAGCAGCAGCTGTAAGCACAACCCAGCACTTAGATTGACAGCTGGCTTTGCAGTGCATCTGTGCAGAGCCAGCTGGCAAAGTGCTGAAATGTGCTTACATCCGACGCTCACAGTATAGTGAGTGCTACTGTCACCAGTTTTCTGAGCACTCCGCCACGCCACTATAACTGAAAGCCGGCGGATAATGGAAAGAAAGAAATTAATTTTTTTAGGTGACAGTTTCCCTTTTACAAAAACATTTTTCCTTTTAATCTTTTTTTTTTAATTTCGTTATTCAGTCTTAAATTAAAAACTTCACCAGTTTTGTCAGCAGGGGGACCCAGCGTCTCATTGCTTCAAGCTTTATGGAAACATTTCTTGTAGGTAAAGTGAGCAGATTATTGAATCATGTCCTAATAACTGACTGCCATTAACTCCTTTAGGCTATGTGCACACGTTGCGGATTTCTGTGCAGATTTTTCCGCTCAGTTTTTGAAAAATCGCAGGTAAAACGCACTTCAGATTTCCAGTGTTTTTTGTGCAGATTTCACCTGCGGTTTTACACCTGCAGATTCCTATAAAGGAACAGGTGTAAAACGCTGCGGAACCGCACAAAGAATTGACATGCTGCAGAAAATAAAACGCAGCATTTCTGCGCGGTATTTTCTGCAGCACGTGCACTGCGAATTTTGTTTTCCATAGGTTTACATGGTACTGTACAACGCATGAAAAACAGCGGCAGATCCGCAGCATCAAATCCGCAACGTGTGCACATACCCTTACTTCAGGAAGACAAAATTTACATCCATGGTTTAACTCTGTAAATATATTTAAAGGGAACCTGTCAACCCCCCCCAGTCGTTTTTAACTAAAAGAGCCACCTTGTGCAGCAGTAATGCTGCATTCTGACAAGGTGGCTCTTTTAGTTCTGTTTGCTGTAACTGCCGAAATAATCCGTTTTGTAATTTGTCCTAAATACCTTTTCTTCTGACCTTCTTTCTGACCTCAGGTTAGCATCCTCAATAATCAGAACCTCCCATTCCCGTCTCCAAGACTTTACACGTGCTGCGCAGATTCTTTGGAATGCACTACCTAGGTTAATACGATTAATCCCCAATCCCCACAGTTTTAAGCGTGCCCTAAAAACGCATTTGTTCAGACTGGCCTACCGCCTCAACGCATTAACCTAACTATCCCTGTGTGGCCTAATAAAAATAAATAAATAAATAAATAAATAAATAAAAAAAAAAAACAAACAAAAAAAAAAACATAATCAGGTTCCTCGCATCGTGTTCTCATACACTTTATGCAGTTAATAGCCCTCTGTGTCTGTACTGCTCCATACTTAGGCAGTTAACTGGTTCATGCAGCTTTACATGAACACCCGAGCCTTACACTATGGCTGGTCCAAATAACTAAAGCAATTGTTACCATCCACCTCTCGTGTCTCCCCTTTTCCTCATAGTTTGTAAGCTTGCGAGCAGGGCCCTCATTCCTCCTGGTATCTGTTTTGAACTGTGATTTCTGTTATGCTGTAATGTCTATTGTCTGTACAAGTCCCCTCTATAAGTTGTATATGTTGACGCTATATAAATAAAATCATTATAAAATCATTATTCTTCAGTCCTGGAGGCAGGCCTTGACCGAAGGTCAAAAGGTATTTAGGACAAATTACAAAACTGATTATTTCTGGAGTTACAGCACCCAGAACTAAAATAGCCACCTTGTCAGAATGCAGCATTACAGCTGCACAAGGTGGCTCTTTTAGTTAAAAACGCCTGGGGGGTGACAGGTTCCCTTTAAGGCTACTTTCACACTAGCGTCATGCACTGCACGTCGCTATGCGACGTTGCAGCGCATCGACGCTAGCGTTGAAAGCACCGCTCAACGGGGGCAGCGGATGCAGTTTTACATCGCATCCGCTGCCCCATTGTGAGGTGCGGGGAGGCGGGGGCGGAGTTCCGGCCGCGCATGCGCGGTCGGAAAAGACGCTCACGACGCACAAAAAAAGTTACATGTAATTTTTTTTGTGCCGACGGTCTGACGCAGCACGACGGTTGAGACGTGTGGCAATGTGTCGCACTGCGTCGCTAACACAAGTCTATGGAGAAAAAACGCATCCTGCAAGCACTTTTGCAGGATGCGTTTTTTCTCCAAAACGACGCATAGCGACGTGCAGTGCACGACGCTAGTGTGAAAGTAGCCTAATTATACCGTTCTAATATAAAGTTAGTGCGCCCACCTATGAAATTGCAGATTAAAAAATTATTTTATTATTTGCAAAAACAAAATATATAGCTCTGGCAAAAATTAAGAGACCACTGCAAAATTTTCAGTTTCTCTGATTTTTCTCTTTATAGGTATATTTTTTATTCTATAAACTACTGACAACATGTCTCCGAAGTTCCAAGCAATACATTTTGTATTTATTTCCTGAAATTGAGAAATGGTCAAAATAACAGAAAAATGCATTGCTTGCAGACCTCAAATAATGCAAAAAAAAAAGTTCATAATCATTTAGAAACAACAATACTAATGTTTTAACTCAGGAAGAGTTCAATCAATAATTTGTGGAATAACCATGATTTTTAATCACAGCTTTCATACGTCTTGGCATGCTTCCCACCAGTCTTTCACACTGCTTTTGGGTGACCGTTTACCACTCCTGGTACAAAAATGTAAGCAGTTCTTCTTGTTTGATGGCTTGTGACTATCCATCCTCCTCTTGATTACATTCCAGAAGTTTTCAATGGGGTTCAGGTCTGGAGATTGGGCTGGCCATGACAGGGATTTGATGTGGTGGTGGTGTAACTATTGGAAAAAGGGCAAGGCACTGGTGTTACTATTGGAAAAAGTGTGAAGCACTGGTGTAACTATTGTTTAAAGGGCAAGGCACTGGTGTAACTATTGGAAAAGAGTGAGGCTCTGGTGTAACTATTGGAAAAAGGGTGAGGCACTGGTGTATCTATTGGAAAAAGGGAGAGGCATTGGTGTAACTATTGGAAAAGGGTGAGGCACTGGTGTATCTATTGGAAAAAGGGCAAGGCACTGGTGTAACTATTGGAAAAAGGGCGAGGCACTAGTGTAACTATTGGAAAAAGGGTGAGGCACTGGAGTAACTATTGGAAAAAGGGTGAGGCACTGGTGTAACTATTGGAAAAAGGGCAAGGCACTGGGGTAACTTGGAAAAAGGGCGAGGCACTGGTGTAACTATTGGAAAAAGGATGAGGCACTGGTGTAACTATTGGAAAAAGTGTGAGGCACTGGTGTATCTATTGGAAAAAGGGCAAGGCACTGGTTTAACTATTGGAAAAAGTGTGAGGCACTGGTGTAACTATTGGAAAAAGGGCAAGGCACTGGTGTAACTATTGGAAAAAGTGTGAAGCACTGGTGTAACTATTGTTTAAAGGGCAAGGCACTGGTGTAACTATTGGAAAAGAGTGAGGCACTGGTGTAACTATTGGAAAAAGGGTGAGGCACTGGTGTATCTATTGGAAAAAAGGCGAGGCACTGGTGTAACTATTGGAAAAAGGGTGAGGCACTGGTGTATCTATTGGAAAAAGGACAAGGCACTGGTTTAACTATTGGAAAAAGGGCAAGGCATCAGTGTAACTATTGGAAAAAGTGTGAGGCACTGGTGTAACTATTGGAAAAAGGGCAAGGCACTGGTGTATCTATTGGAAAAAGGGCGAGGCACTGGTGTAACCTAGAAAAAGTGTGAGGCACTGGTATACTATTGGAAAAAGGGCGAGGCACTGGTGTATCTATTGGGAAAATTGGGAAAAGGGCAAGGCACTGGTGTAACTATTGGAAAAAGGGTGAGGCACTGGTGTAACTATTGGAAAAAGGGTGAGGCACTGGTGTATCTATTGGAAAAAGGGCAAGGCACTGGTGTAACTATTGGAAAAAGGGTGAGGCACTGGCGTAACTTTTGGAAAAAGGGCGAGGCACTGGTATAACTATTGGAAAAAAGGTGAGGCACTGGGGTATCTATTGGAAAAAGGATGAGGCACTGGTGTAACTATTGGAAAAAGGGTGAGGCACTGGTGTATCTATTGGAAAAAGTGTGAGGCACTGGTGTAACTATTGGAAAAAGGATGAGGCACTGGTGTATCTATTGGAAAAAGGGCAAGGCACTGGTGTAACTATTGGAAAATGGGCGAGGCACAGGTGTATCTATTGGGAAAAGTGCAAGGCACTGGTGTAACTATTGGAAAAAGGGTGAGGCATTGGTGTATCTATTGGAAAAAGGGCAAGGCACTGGTGTAACTATTGGATAAAGGGTGAGGCACTGGTGTAACTATTGGAAAAAGGGCGAGGCACTGGTGTAACTATTGGAAAAAGGGGGAGGCACTGGTGTATCTATTATAAAAAGGGTGAGGCACTGGTGTATCTATTGGAAAAAGGGTGAGGCACTGGTGGTACTATTGGAAAAAGGGCGAGGCACTGGTGTAACTATTGGAAAAAGGGCAAGGCACTGGTGTATCTATTGGGAAAATAACAAGGTACCATTGTAACTATTGGGAAAACAACGAGGTACTGTTATAACTGTTGGAAAAGGGAAACACACTGCTGTAACTACTGGAATAAGCTCATTCAAACATCGGTTTTTCTTCCATGAGTTCTATCCATGTCTCTTGTGCCTATGATAGTCTATGGGGTAGTTCCAATGTGAGAATTTTTCCACAAATTTTTTTCCTCAAATCGAGTGCTCTGCACGTAAGTAAGAAGACTTCTCCAAAATTGATCTGATTCTTGGATCAAAACTGCCAATCCAAGTCTGTGAGTTGGTGAAAAAATCTGATGACAATCATTGGTTGTTACCCTGTTTTTACTCTATGGTGGTCGGTGCTGGAGGCAGTGGCTTTCGTACTCTTCATCTCTTGAGCCATTGTTTATTATAACTCTTTGGTGTTTTGCTCTTAATTACTCTATTTTATGGCTCTGAAGCGATGGCCGGGGGACCACCAGGGTGCAGGAAGACTTCTGTACACAAGATGAGGTGCAAACAACAAAGGGTAGATTTATTGGAAGGCAAGGAATGAAGGGAATGAGGAAGATGCAAACAGGGGTATACAATGGCAAAAGACAATTTACAAGAGTAAACTTTATCTTTTCCGTAAAATAGCACGGCGCTCCGACTATTACAGACTTAAAATATGTCTAACAAGCAAATGTAAACAATAAACAAGTGATGATGCTACTCTATGTATAACCTCCCTGGCCTTTACTAAGCAGGCCACACCGCTCCCGTGTTCTGACTATTGAAGCCTACTCTAGGCCCTAACAGGTGCACCAAACAGGAACAAACTCACGGTGATGTTGGAGAATCAGCTCCAGTCCCAGAGGGCCCCCAGCAGTCTATACGGTGGTGCACACGGCTTTCTGTCAGCTCTGTGAAGCGTGGTCTTCTGCTTGCTTCTGGATCCTAGGGATGCTCCTGGAAACTGTAAATCCCTTTCTCTGTATCTTCGTGGCTCTCTTGCAGCTATATCAGGGCACAGTTCTCTCTTTCAGCTATCAGCACAAAAAGTCCTCTCTGCAGCAGCCTCAGCTCACACACGCTGCTCCAGCTCCACACCTGCACTCTGCACAGACTAGTTCATTACAACGATTATTGCAGGGGAGAAGCAGAACATTCCATCACGCCAGACAAGGGGGTGCAGCCTCTTAAAGTGACAGCATGATCCTACTGTCCATAACAGCACCACCCTCTTACATGCCTCCCTTCTTAATGATGGTCGTCCTCGGCCATCACAGCATCAGGGTCTAAGTGTAATGGAGGAACGTGCAATGCGGAAACAGCACCTATAGAGGAGGCAACAAAGGTGTAAAAACAGACAGCACACTGTTCTACATATCGGACTGGTGGAACCCCTGCATTAGAACTCTGGGATCTCCGAAGCTTTTGGCTGTCAGGCAAGGCTTGACTATCTTCCAGAGGAACACTTGTTGCAGGAGACATTGTGAGCTCTTGTCTGGTCTCGTCCTCGCATGGCGGTACTGGTACATCCATGGGTTTACCGTCTCAGTGTGACTGAGAACCCCCTACTGTGTCAGGAACGGTCCACCACTCATCACCGATTTCACCATCAGGCATGACAGCTTCAGGAAGTGGAGTAGCGCCTTCAGGCGACAATGGCGTAGAACAGACCTCAGACCGGCAAGGCCGCAGCATATTTCTGTGAAGTACTCTAGGGGCGGATGCCCCAGTCTTAATCTGTACCTTGTAAACAGAGCCATTAGCATACACTTGCTCGATAACTTTGTATGGCTGTACTTCCCATCTCTCACTTAGTTTTCCCTTGGGGCATTTCTCTCTGACTAATACTCTGTCTCCAGGTTGGAGCGGTAACTCTTGAGTCGGTTTGCGGCCCGTATGTTCTTTTTCTTGCAGCTGCTGACCCGCCAACCGCCGTATTGTTTGCAATCGTTGCCGATGCTCTTTCACCCATGAGGTGACAGTTCGCTCCATCAGCTCCTCTGGCTGTTCCAAATTCAGCTCAATGATCTCTCGTCCAGCTCTTCCAAACAACAGTAGATAGGGGGTATAACCCGTGGTGGAGTGGACCCGATTGTTGTGGGTCCAGACCAATTCCGGCAGATAGTCTGGCCAACACGCCTTATCCTCCTCCAACGTTCTCAGCATTTGAAGTAAGGTTCGGTTGAAGCGTTCACAAGCTCCGTTACCTTGAGGGTGGTAAGGGGTGGTCCGGGACCGCTCGATGCCATACATACGATACAATTCTTCCATCACCTTGCCTTGGAAACATGCGCCTTGGTCGGAGTGGATGCGCTTTGGGCACCCATACACCCGGATGAAGTCTTGGCAGATGACTCGCGCCACTGATTCCACAGTCTGATCTCTAGTCGGAGTGACTACTGCGAACTTAGAGAAATGATCGGTCATCACCAAACAGTATTGCAGCCCCCGGGTCGATTGTCCCACGAGGAGATAGTTGATCATCAAGACTTCTAGCGGTTCCTTAGTTTGTATGGTCTGGATGGGTGCCCTCTGTTCAGTACTCTTAATGAGGTCACATACTCGACATTGCCGGCAAACCTCTTCCACCACAAACTCCAACCGGGGGCAATACACATACCGCTGTAACCATTGGTAGATCTTTGTGGGGCCGAAGTGCGCTCCAAATTCGTGGGCTTCTTTAGCTACTTCTTGAGCCATTCTTCCTGGGATGACAACTTGCCACCTTACTTCCATATCTTTTGGCTGTTGCCTCTTACGATATAGCACTGACTCTCGCACTCCAGTCTATCCCACTGATGTAACACACTCCTCATTTCAGAGTCCAGATCATCTCTCTCTTGTTTGCCAGGCTTCCGCTTTTGAGTTACCCACCATTTCATCTGTCTCAGCCCTTCGTCTTCATCCTGTACGTGTCCCCATTCCTCATTGGTTCTCCCCAGGGACCGGACAGGCCTCCCTTCTTGACTGGGCTGCAACCATTGGGGGCTTAAACTTGCAAAAGTCTGGGGTTTCCTCTTCGAGTTGCTCATCAAGATCCCCCACTGGAGTCTCCACAGTCACTCTTGACAGCCCATCAGCATTTGCGTTTTCGGTAGCAGAGCGATAACGGATGGTAAAGTCGAACTTGACTAGGCGAGCCACCCACCGTTGTTCTAAGGCCCCCAATTTAGCATTCTCAAGGTGGGCCAGGGGATTATTGTCTGTTCGAACTTGAATCTTGGTACCCGTCAGGAAGCCTGCAAACTTTTCTGTCATGGCCCACACCAGGGCCAGGAGCTCTAACAGGAAGGAGCTGTAATTGTGAGGGTTTCTTTCACTGTCTCACAGGGACCTGCTGGCATACCCGATGACCCTCTCATGTCCATCCTGTATCTGAGAAAGTACTGCACCGAGTCCATGAAGGCTACCATCTGTGTACAACAGGAACGGTTGATCGAAGTCTGCGTAGGCCAAAATCAGGGCTGAAGTAAGGGCATTCTATATAGCCTGGAAGTCCTCGTCTTGTCCCTGTGCCTAGGGGATGCACTGGGTCTTCGGCACTCCAGCGGTCCCCCTCAGCAACTCATTGAGAGGACCCGCCACCTTCGTGAAGTTCTTAACAAACCGGCGGTAGTACCCAGCGAGTCCCAGGAAGGCCTGGAGTTCTCTCACTGTTCGAGGGACTGGCCACTTCTGGATAGCAGACACTTTTTCTGGTGAGGGTAGAACTCCATCTTGTGACACTATGTGGCCCAGGTACTCGATCTCTCTCTTGAAGAGGTGGCACTTCTTTGGCTTCACCTCCAGGTTATGAGCACGCAGTCTTCCGAGTACCTGTCCAAGCAGGGCAAGGTGTTCTTCGAATGAGGCCGAAAACCCAATGATGTCATCCAGATAGATCAGGGTAGCCTCAAAATTTAAGTCTCCCAAACACTTTTCCATCAGCCGTTGAAATGTGCCTGGAGCATTGGAGAGCCCGAAGGGCATCCGGTTAAACTCGAACAGCCCCATAGGGAGGATGAAGGCGGTTTTCTCTTTGTCTTTCTCTGCCACGGCTACTTGCCAGTATCCGCTTGCTAGGTCCAGGGTGGAGAAGTACTTGGCTTTCCCCAATGCTGTCAAGGATTCCTCGATGCGGGGCAATAGGTACGAGTCTCGAACAGTGCAGGCATTGAGTTTCCTGTAATCTACACAGAACCGGATGGTCCCATCCTTTTTCTTGACGAGCACCACCGTGGCTGCCCAAGGGCTCTGACTACTCTGCACCACTCCTGAATCCAGCATCTGCCTCAGTAATGTTTTCACCTCTTGATACATCTTGGGCGGGATCTGCCGGTATCGTTCTCGAATTGGACAAGCTTCCCCAGTCGGTATCTCATGTGTGGTGGCTTCAGTACAGCCGAAATCTTCGGCGTGACGGGCGAATGCGGCCTGATTTTCCCACAGCATAGTTTCTATTGCTTGCACACGCTCAGGGACCAGAGCCTTCACATCCACTTCCATTTGATCAAGGATGACCCGTCCACTCCGGGGATGGCATCTCTTCGTCCCCCGCAGCAACTGCTAGGGTCCACCCCACACCTTCTTTTGCTGATAAAGACATCTCCTTCTGACTCACCACTTTACCCTTAGGTAGGTACACCAGGGCCAGATCTGTCCCTCGTGGCAAGGTGACCTCCCCGGGGCCCACATTCAAAGCTCTTATGGGGACATGTCCTCGCTGGACCACAGCTATAGTACGAGCTATCATGACTTCTTGGTCCACTCCTCCGCCTACCACAGGCTGAACAACCACTTCCAACCCATCAAGGTTGCGGTGAGTCCCCACTGGAAGGTATACTATAGTTTCTCGCTCGGGAGGTAGGATTACAGGTTCTTTACCAGGAGCCCTGATGACCCCTACCGTCTGATAAGATGGCACACTCTTCTGCGTCCCACAGACGCGGATCATTCGTTGAAGGCCTTCTTGAGTAGGCTTTTGTGTAGTAGCCTTCTTCCAATATCCAGGTCCCCATTTGGTAAACATAATCTGATCGAGTTCACGTAGGATGTTCATTCCCAGTACTACAGGCACATCTTCCTTGATAGGCTCAGGGACTAGCAGGATCCCTTTTCTCCCAACTTCTTGCCCAGAGATTCAAATATTCATCCACACGACCCCTGTGACCGGGATCAGTTGTTGGTTGGCAGCAAATAACCGGATCAATGTCTCTTTTTCTGGCTTGGCCAGGTCCTGGAAATGCTGCTGGAAATTCGCTTCTGGCATTGTTGTCACTTGTGACTCGGTATCTATCAGGCAATCCACTGGAACGCCTTCGAATTCAGCAAGAAGGATGGGGCTCCCAGCAATCAAGTGTCCCTTATGATATGGAGCGGCCTCTCTCCTCGCCTCCCCCGCAGAGTGCCGCACTACTCTTTGGGATGGTAGTTTAACTGCGGCTTCCGCTGGCCTTGAGTATAGTTCCGACAGTCTCTGGTAAGGTGCCCCCATCCTCCACATTCCCAGCATTGGATGCCTCCTCCTCACCAGGGGATACCTCGAGCCTGTCCTCGTGCCTCCGATGCCTGACGGGAGGGCACTTGCTCCCACTGATCCCTTATCGGTCGGGCTGAAGTATGGTTGCATGAGTACGGTGGGTCAGACTGTTGTAGTTCCCCCACTCTTCGCTTCATCTGGGTAAGTTTCTCTTGCACGTTGACAAGGGACCGCTGCAAGTCTTGCACCACCTGGACCAGCACCTCCTGATGGTTTGGGTCCCCTCTGGTATTGGCGCCCTGGACACGCATCACCCCAGACGCATAGCTTTCTTCTTTACTTTGGGCCACTGTTTCCGCCAGGATTTGACGAAACGTAAGAGCCGGATCTGCCCGGACCCGTTCTGACAGTGCTCGCCTCAAGGATGTGCTGTGCAGTCCCAGAATGAATTGCTCTCGGAGTATCCGGTCTTTAGAGCCCATGCCGCCAAATCCATCCACCTCCTTTCTCTGCACCTCTGCTAACACTTCTTGCAGTGCTGTTGCATACTGAGAAATTCCTTCTTCTTCCCACTGCAGCCTAGAGAAAAATTTGGCGCGAAGGTGTTCGGCGCTAGCAGTCTCGCCGTAGATCTATTCCAGGAACTTCACTAGCTCCTTCAGGGTACTGCGGGTGAGTTCTGGTTGTAGGCAGATGTTTCTATGGGCTTCTCCCTCTAGGGCAGATAACGCAATGTCCACTTCAAGGTCTGAGCTGATGTTATAAATCTTCAGGGTGCTTTGCAGCCAGGACACCCAGTCGGACAGTGGCATATTGTTGCCGTCAAACTTTGGTAGCACACTAAATATGGTGCCCATAGGGAGTGTCCTTGCAGGGGTTCCACCAATGCCCACAGCATCTCCATTAACATTAGCATTCCCGCCATTGCTGTCTGCTGCCTCCATCTTGGTGACAGTACCCTGCTCGCAGCGCCACTTGAAGTGATGGCCGGGGGACCACCACGGTGCAGGAAGACTACTGTACACAAGATGAGGTGCAAAAAACAAAGGGTAGATTTATTGGAAGGCAAGGAATGAAGGGAATGAGGAAGATGCAAACAGGGGTATACAATGGCAAAAGACAATTTACAAGAGTAATAAACTTTATCTTTTCCGTAAAATAGCACGGTGCTCCGACTATTACAGACTTAAAATATGTCTAACAAGCAAATGTAAACAATAAACAAGTGATGATGCTACTCTACGTATAACCTCCCTGGCCTTTACTAAGCAGGCCACACCGCTCCCGTGTTCTGACTATTGAAGCCTACTCTAGGCCCTGTAAGAGTCATGTCGGTCTGGTAGTCGGGAGCAGGTATATCTCGCCCAGGTATTTGTCCTATGTGAATTAGGCCGCTCAGTATCTTCAGGATACCGAGGGGTTAATAAGTGCAGGAATAAAGGCTGACCAGCTGGAGGGTTCAGGTGTCAGCCTGGGGCACACAGAATGCCTGTCTGTGTGAGACAAACGTGAGTGAGAGCTGTGCTCATTATCTGTGTAATGTTAGCTGGGAGGGAGAAGCCCCCCCAGTTGTTAGATAGCAACGTATTTGTTTAGTTAGCGCCGGACAGGCTAGGATTTATTTTTATGTTTTGTTTTCTGTATTTGCTTTCACTTTAATAAACCTGACCTGAGGTCAGTCAACTTGGAAACCTGCTGTCGCCTCAGAGTTCAATGCACAAACCACGTGACCTTTGACCCCAGCAAAGGCGATCCCGGAGTGTTTTGTCACATTGTGGTGGAGAACGCGGGCATCGCGTGGCACAGGCGACAGTATGGAAGACGTGGTGAAAGCCCTAGTACAGTCCACTGCCATACAGCAGCAGGCCACTGCGGCACAGCAGGAAGCTAATCGCTTGATGGCCGCACAGCTGAAAGAGTTACTGGACATGACGGCTGCAGACCACCAGCTTCTCCAACAGGTGGCGCAACGCTTGATGAGCATGCCTGAGGTTGACCCGGAAGCAGAGTCCAGGAGGATCCATGTGAGTCGATACTGGCAAAAGCTGACCGCGGAAGATGACGTCGAGGCGTACCTGACAACGTTTGAGCGGACGGCGTTGAGGGAGAAGTGGCCGAAGGCACGATGGGCCGATTTGATTGCTCCGTTTCTCTCCGGCGAGGCCCAAAAAGCTTACCATGACTTAGACCCGGAAGTCGCACAGGACTTTGAGAAGCTGAAAGTTGAGATCCTGGCCCGGCTGGGTGTGACGACGGCTGTCCGTGCACAGAGGGTACATCAGTGGACCTATCAGCAAGATAAACCGCCGCGATCGCAGATGTTCGACCTGATCTACTTGATAAAGAAATGGCTGCAATCCGAGGTACTGACAACTCCGGAGATAATCCAGCGGGTCGTTCTGGACAAGTACCTGAGAGTACTACCACCGGCGCTGAAAAAGTGGGTGAGCCAAGGAAATCCCGCGACAGCGGATCAACTGGTGGACTTGGTGGAGCGTTATTCCGTGGCGGAAGGACTTCCTGATGATACCGCTACTACCCGAACTGTACCTCCTCCTCGTGGAACCGGTAAGACTGTTCCAGGGACTGCGGGGGAAGGAAAATTGCCAAAAACTGTGGGGGAGGAACACGGGACTGCTCGCACCCCGAGATCAAGGGTGTCGGACTCTGGTTTCAATAGGGGGCTTGTTATGTGTTTCCGTTGCAATGAGAAGGGCCATGTTTCTGCGAACTGTCCTGTTACCACTGAACCCATGCAGTGCGACGTTACGGACTCTAAGAAACGCATGTCTTTGGTTACACGGGCTAGTAAGTGTGAATGCGGGTCAAAATGATACAGTAAAACATCTGTGTGAATTGTCTGTAGATGGGAAAAATGTTGTGGCATTACTAGACTCTGGAAGTGTGGTGACTCTAGTGAAAGCCAGTCTGATAGCACGTCCAACTAGTCCGTCTGACAAGTTTTCTGTAACGTGTGTGCATGGTAACACCTGCTCATATCCTACAGCGGTCATATGTATCTCCACTCCCTATGGGTCTGTGCAACACAAAGTGGGACTCGTTCCCGCATTGTTACAGGATATAATCTTGGGCAGGGATTTTCCTCTTTTCTGGCAGTTGTGGGAGAATCAGTTGCTCCTTCACGGTAGCTGTGACCGTGAATCTTCTCCCATGCTACCTGGAGGTCCCGAGCTCCTGGAGGAGACCCCACAGGAAGATGCTGCTGGGGAGATTAGTGAATCTAACCTTCAGTACCCCTTCTCAGTTATGGCGGGGGAAACTGGGGAAACTGAGGAAACTCAGCGAGAGGCGGAGGCAGACAGCCATCCCGCACCCTGCCTACCAGATTTGGGAGTCCAGTTGGATGACTTCCACAGCGAACAAATGAAAGATCCTACCCTGACTCAGGCTAGGATAAATGTAAAAATGATAGATAGCGTACCCGTAGAACCTGACACTAGGCTAGCGTACCCGTACATGGTTCTTGAAAATGATTTACTCTACCAGGTAGAAAAAAAAGGGGAAGACACTGTGCAGCAGTTAGTAGTACCCAAACCTTATCGGCGGAAGGTACTGGACCTGGCCCACGGACATATAATGGGGGGACATCTGGGGGTACAAAAAAACCACAGAAAGAATATTGCATTGTTTTGTGTGGCCTGGAATACACAATGATGTGCGTAACTATTGTGAGTCCTGTCCAGAGTGCCAAATCTCGGCACCTAAACCTCGGTACTGTAGTCCTTTGGTACCCCTCCCTATCATTGGGGTCCCTTTTGAGAGAATTGGGATGGATTTGGTTGGGCCCCTTCCCTGGTCCGCACATGGGCACCAACATATCCTCGTCATCATGGACTATGCCACTCGCTACCCGGAAGCCATCCCTTTGCGTAACACTGCTACCAAAACGATCGCCAAAGAATTGGTGCAAGTGTTTAGTCGGGTAGGAATTCCAAAACAGATACTCACCGACCAGGGGACTCCCTTTATGTCGAGGGTAATGAAGGAGCTCTGCAGACTCTTACAAATAGATCCGTTGCGTACATCTGTCTATCACCCTCAAACAGATGGGTTGGTTGAGCGGTTCAATAAAACCTTAAAACAGATGCTCCGGAAGGCAATAGACAAAGATGGGAAGAACTGGGATTACTTGTTACCCTATTTGCTGTTTGCCATTAGGGAAGTTCCCCAGTCTTCCACAGGGTTCTCGCCTTTCGAGCTATTATACGTCCGTCGTCCCTGTGGACTGTTGGACGTCGCAAAAGAAACCTGGGAAGGTCAAGTCACTCCCTTTAAAACGGTGATAGACCATGTAACGCAAATGCAGGACCATATTGCTGCTGTCATGCCCATTGTTAGGGAACATATGTTACAGGCCCAGGGAGCCCAGAGGCTAAGTTATGATAGAGGCGCCAAGGTCCGTACGTTTGCACCCGGGGATAGGGTGTTGATCCTAATCCCTACGGTGGATAGTACATTTCTGGCGAAATGGCAGGGCCCCTTTGAGGTCATGGAACGAGTTGGAGAAGTGAACTATAAAGTGCACCAGCCTGGTAAGAGAAAACCAGAACAGATTTATCATGTGAATCTGATAAAACCCTGGAAAGACCGCGCTGCCCTAACAGCGGATCTGCCCCGTCAGGTTTGCTCACCTACCGTACCGGAGGTGCAGATTGCCGAGAGTCTCTCTGAACGACAAAAATCTGAGGTTAAGCAGTTTTTGTTACAGAACCAACAGTTTTTCTCGGAAAAACCTGGCCAGACTAGGCTAGTGAAACATGAGATTGTCACAGAGCCTGGTGTCACAGTTCATGTGAAGCCGTACCGGATTCCGGAAGCACGCCGTGAAGCCGTCTCCCGGGAGGTGAAGGCAATGTTGGACTTAGGAGTCATTGAAGAGTCGCACAGCGCCTGGTCCAGTCCAATCGTGTTGATACCTAAGCCGGATGGCTCTATACGGTTTTGCAATGACTTTAGGAAACTGAATGCGGTTTCTAAATTTGATGCCTACCCTATGCCCCGGGTCGATGAGTTGATCGATCGGCTGGGTAAAGCCCGATACATTACGACCCTGGATCTAACAAAGGGGTACTGGCAGATCCCTCTGGCCGAGGCGGCCAGAGAGAAGACGGCATTTGCTACACCGGAAGGGCTGTTCCAGTATATCTACATGCCGTTTGGACTTCACGGAGCCCCAGCAACGTTCCAGAGATTGATGGATCGAGTCTTGAGGCCCCACAGGCAGTACGCTTCTGCCTACCTAGACGACATCATAATTTACAGCGTGGACTGGGAAGCTCACCTCCGGAAGGTACAGGCGGTGATTGATGACCTGAGAGACGCAGGCTTAACGGCGAACCCCAAGAAATGTCACATCGGCCTTGAAGAAGCCCGATACTTGGGCTACGTGATTGGCAGAGGAAGGGTTAAACCCCAGATCGACAAAATACAGGCAATTCAGGGCTGGCCGCAACCAGTGAACAAGAAACAAGTTCAAGCTTTCCTGGGCATTGCCGGCTATTATCGCCGGTTCATACCCAACTTTGCGGCCATGGCTACCCCCTTGACGGATCTTACCAAAGGGAGGGATTCCGTCATGGTAAAATGGACCTCAGCGGCTGAAGAGGCCTTCCACAGTCTGAAACAGGCTTTGTGCTCTCAGCCCGTACTAGTGACTCCTGATTTCAGCAGCAAGTTTGTGGTGCAAACTGATGCTTCTGATACTGGTGTCGGAGCTGTACTTTCCCAGGTAAGGGACGGAGTCGAACACCCGGTCCTCTACCTCAGTCGGAAACTGAATGTACATGAGCAGAGGTATGCCGTGATTGAAAAAGAGTGCCTAGCCATCAAATGGGCTCTCGACTCCCTCAAATATTACCTGGCAGGTAGGAAGTTTAGGCTGGTCACGGACCATGCCCCTCTCAAGTGGATGCATCTCCACAAGGACCGTAATAGTCGGGTAACCCGGTGGTTCCTTGCCCTGCAGGCTTACTCTTTCACGGTGGAGCACCGCCCCGGGGTGCAGGTGGGGAACGCTGATGCCCTGTCCCGAGTACACTGTTTCGAGAGTATTCTTGCTCGACCTGAGTGGTCTGAGCAGGGGGGGAGGATATGTAAGAGTCATGTCGGTCTGGTAGTCGGGGGCAGGTATATCTCGCCCAGGTATTTGTCCTATGTGAATTAGGCCGCTCAGTATCTTCAGGATACCGAGGGGTTAATAAGTGCAGGAATAAAGGCTGACCAGCTGGAGGGTTCAGGTGTCAGCCTGGGGCACACAGAATGCCTGTCTGTGTGAGACAAACGTGAGTGAGAGCTGTGCTCATTATCTGTGTAATGTTAGCTGGGAGGGAGAAGCTCCCCAGTTGTTAGATAGCAACGTATTTGTTTAGTTAGCGCCGGACAGGCTAGGATTTATTTTTATGTTTTGTTTTCTGTATTTGCTTTCACTTTAATAAACCTGACCTGAGGTCAGTCAACTTGGAAACCTGCTGTCGCCTCAGAGTTCAATGCACAAACCACGTGACCTTTGACCCCAGCAAAGGCGATCCCGGAGTGTTTTGTCACAGCCCTAACAGGTGCACCAAACAGGAACAAACTCACGGTGATGTTGGAGAATCAGCTCCAGTCCCAGAGGGCCCCCAGCAGTCTATACGGTGGTGTACACGGCTTTCTGTCAGCTCTGTGAAGCATGGTCTTCTCCTTGCTTCTGGATCCTAGGGATGTTCCTGGTAACTGTAAATCCCTTTCTCTGTATCTTCGTGGCTCTCTTGCAGCTATATCAGGACACAGTTCTTCTCTTTTTCAGCTGTCAGCGCAAAAAGTCCTCTCTGCAGCAGCCTCAGCTCACACACGCTGCTCCAGCTCCACACCTGCACTCTGCCAGACTAGTTCATTACAACGATTATTGCAGGGGAGAAGCAGAACATTCCATCACTCCAGACAAGGGGGTGCAGCCTCTTAAAGTGGCAGCGTGTTCCTACTGTCCATAACAGCACCACCCTCTTACAGCTCTATCTGGTTAATGGTAGAGTGGGTGTAGGTATGGCTTTGGCATACCTTGTGCTTATCGTTTTATGGCCTTTGAGCTTTTTAGTGTTTTGAATTGACTGTATCTCCAGATTTTTTAACTGAAGATTACTTGGCATTTTATCTTGCAGTGATCCTAGGTGTATGCATACCCCTTTTCTTTTTTTTACTGATTTTTGGCATGTTGGTAGCTGATTCAGGGTGTTGCCTACCTTCTCCCTGCTTTCTTCTATCTACAAATGAATTGCACTGTTGCAAAATTCAGATGCTACAACAACTAACTGAAGACAATCCCAGATGGGTGGCTAGCAGTTGCAGAATAGTTGACACAACAACATCAGATAAAGCCATTTTTTCCCCTAATAGGTGGTGTTCAGTGATTGCAAGAAGTTTGGCAGCTGCCCTTTCGGTAATGGGAGGCCCGTTTGGATGACATTGAGTGAAATGCTCTGCAATGACAAAAGTAGTGTGTTCACCAGAAATGACAACAATCTCAATACATTCTGCTTGGGATAATGCCATCCTGTATAGAAGAAAAATCATTGTTTCACATGAGAATGATTACTGCTACGTTAACATGCAGCACACCTTTGTTTCCTCCAGGACAACCGAGACACAAACCGGCCATAAGGATAAAATGCCACACTCTTTATCAGAAAGATACCAAATTGACATATAGCACTTCACATTAACTCCTTCTTGCCATGATGCCATTGTCTTCCCCCCTACAAATGCACAGTGTACACAGAAAGCTGCCAATCAGTGGTGTGGGCGGGGTTATACAGGGCTCAGCATTCTGAGCTCTGCTGGATCTGCAGCAAAGAATCAATGATTTATCAAAACTGCTGCACCTAGTAATTCAAGTGATACATTGCCGGAATTATGGGCTCTGCCCCTACATCATGCTGCTCTCAGATGGGATAGCACAATTTCGGAAAACCTTGTGACTAATTGTCTTTAAAGAATAACATATAAAAAATGATAATGATTTAGTTACTCTTTAAATACAGTGCTGTGACTACTGGGGAAGCTATTTGTTTGTTTTTTTTGTTTATTTTCTAACTTTCTACGACTTTTTGGGACCAATGGTCTGAGATTTGTCAGATTAAAATAAATGTATGCATATAGTAGAGCTTCAGCGGGTCTCATTCCTGCTGGCTCTTGACTTTTTGGAGCTGAACTCTAGAACAAGGATTTTTTTGTTGTCAAGGCCTGGCATTATCAGTTGCCTGCGTGCAGTCTCTGGGTGCAAATAAGAGTGCTTACACTCACCAGCAGCAAGCAGAGATTTTGCAAATGATAAGGAATTAATTACAAATATTTATTAAAGCATATAATGTTTTCCTTATGTAAAACCAAAACCCAAGAAAAAGAATGATATACCCCACTTCATGTAAATAGTAATAGTACATGTAAATAACATAAGGTATGTAGTTAACGCTATTTTGATCAAAAAAGCATAAAAGTCAGACAAGTTAGGACCGTCCCGGTGGGTAAATATTGTTGGAATGGCTTTTATGCTTTTTTTTGTTTGTTCGTTTTTTGTATTTTTTTTCCTTAGGTTTTGTTTATGAATTGGCCACAGTGTGAACATGATCTTACACTTATCACGTACAGTATATCATCTTATATTACAACTGAATTCATTGTTTTTCCCTATATAAAAGCAGTAAACTCCTGTGGTGCTAGACGTTCCATGCTTTCTTTTTTTCCATTATTCTACTTATTTTTTATATTAGCTTTTGTATTAGACATTCCAGATACATAGCGTACTGTAATAATTTCTGATAAGGAATCAAAGCAAATTCCTTGTTTTACAATATTCATTCCTTACGTTGTAGGCCACGGCGATGGTCAATCATGTGTGACACAGAGTTATTACTCTGAGGATGATCTGATTTCTTGGCAAAGAAGGGAAGACAATCCGAATGATTCAGCTTCCATTGATTCCTCTGCTGTCATGCGTTCCTAAAAAATCAATATTTTTTCCTGTACTGTGATGTATGAGAAAAGATTGTCAGGCTCCATAATGAATTTTGGCCTTGATATAAGCTTCTTAGCCCTTTGATGTGTGGTCGACATTTTTCCCATTTTTTTCTATATAAGTGTTATTGGTTTGATCATGCGATCATGCTCCTCACCCTGGCTTAGTTACCAGTATAAACACCTATGCTGCCCACAGTGACTGCCATGGCCTTGTGCCCGGGAAGCACTCAGATTATCGATAGATCCTGTTGGTTTTCTCAATAATGCAGACAGAGCCTTAAAGAGATATAACAAAACAAAATACAAAACAGCAGTACAGAGGAAGGGGGGTAAAACAGCATATTATTTGTGTATGTTCCTCAGGGACCTGATCCGAAATCCCAAAATGTACAACTAGATAAGAGAACAGAAGCAGCACTTAGTGAGAATGGTCTGTTTATTCACCCGAAGGCTCTAATGAGGGAAGAAACATTGCTATGGCTGAAGAAATGGAACATTCACACTGATTGCGGCTTCTACCTTCTTCTTTAGACCATAAAATGTCTAATGTTAGAGGGAATAATTGGCCCTTTCTTAGAGCTGTGGTGAAGTTCTGTTTTGAGACCTCTTAAAATATTTTACTAGGTTATAATATGAGCATGTAATATTCCCGGCAGGCACCATCAGCAGAATGCAAGCTGCCGTCAGTCTCTGCTATTGGAATCATTGCTTCTCATAAAGAGATATATTCCTATAAAATCATAAGGGACTTCTTATAATTGATAACCTTTAAAATTACTGTAAAAGGGGTTTAAGGTAATTTACTAGTATAGTATAGTGGAAAAGAAATTGCTGTCAGAGGCATATTATGCAGCCCCTGGACCACAATGCAAAAATTATACAAGGCCTTCTCCGCTACTGCCATTTGTCGTTAAAAGGAACCAGTCTTGAGATTCACACCGTCTGAACCACGGGCAGCATGAATCAGAGCCTGGCTGCATTATTGCACCAGTGTATGTTTTAAAGCTCATTCAGACGTCCGTGCAAATCAATCCTAGATCTTACCGCAATGCACAGACCCGACCCGATAGTCTCATGTATTTCTCTGAAGTTCTCCCGCTTGGGTCGGGAGATCTGCAGCCAGGCTGTGCATCGTGGCCTGATCTCAGACCGATTTGCATGAATGTCTGAATGAGCCTTTACTGTGAAATGCTGCAACGTTTCACACTTACTTTAAAAAGTCAGCAACAGACTACGCGTCTCAAATTACTAGTCCAAGATAGATACCTTGCGGCTTTTCCCTGCTTCACTCCCCATGACTGACAGGTCTATCTCTATATACACATACATAGGGAGAGCCCTGTCAGTCTAGGGGAACTCGGTGAGGAGAAACTACCTTGAATTAGTCTTCTAAGATGCATAAACCACGGACAACTTTTCAAATGATATTTTACTTGAAACTCCACAACCAGGGTCTGATTCTTGCTGCCCCTTACTGCTGGATAACGGCAGCATGTGGTAGTTTAGATTTTAGATTGCTGAGACTAGTTGTCCCTTTCCTGGCCACCTGGGTTTTGCTGAAATGAGCTGGTAGGTAATTAGCTCTCTGCTGGGAGCCATGGCATGGGGTCTCTCTTCTATATAAACCCAATTAGACCATATCTGGCTGCCAGTAATTCAACTTGGCCAAGACCTGGTCACTATGGTCCTTTGCTCCTGTGTTTTATTTTGTTTTTCTGACCTTGGTTTGCACTTCGACCACCTGCTTGCTTTACGATTTTGTCCTCCACGCAACCTCTTGGTATTGGTATCTCGTGACGATGCCTTTTGCCTCCAGCTTGCTCGACCGACCGGTCAGCAGCTGACTCTGTGGCCCCTGCCAGGGGTCTCCATGTAAGTCCAGATTCCTGTAAAGAGGTTAAAGGGTGAAGGCCAGGGCAACCCCCTATGACCTGGTAAGCAGAGTGGCTTGCTCTAAAACTGTCCTTTGAAGCTCTATTAACAGCTGCTTGGCTTCCTCGAACACTGCACCCATAATGGATGTATTTGGCAATTTATATCCCCCCTTTAAAAGCAGTGCCCAATTCTAGGCTGCCACTTCTATCCAAGTACAGCAAGTGTAAACCTCTTTATTCAATGCAAAAGGTTAAAAAACCGGAACATTTAAGAAAGTGAAAAAGATGTTTTGTCTCTCTTGGGAGAATATCTCTGTGTGCAGAATTATTATGCAACTAAATGCAAAACATCATAAATTTTCACATCTGAATTGTTTATTTTCATCTATTACAGTGAGAATAATAACCAAACGCAAAATGTACAAAAATACATTTCTGACATTTCAAAACAAATATCAGTGACCAATATAGTGATATAGCCGCCCTGCTTTTAAATAACAACCATAAACCTTCCTTCCATTCAGTCTTGTCAGTTTCTTAATCTGTTGATGATCAATTTTTTAGGGCAGCACCAACCACAGCCCCTAGACACTGACCAGAGAAGGCAGAATAAATTGTGATCTATTTCACCAACGTGTGAGGCGCTGTCTTTTATATCTTTAGCCACAGAAGGCAGAATAAATTGTGATCTATTTCACCAACGTGTGAGGCGCTGTCTTTTATATCTTTATACATTGGATTACATACCAAGAAGGACTCCTTGGCTGAGACGTGCGCTTTTTATATGGGTAATGTTGACCCTGCTTTTCCGATGAGGTGCTGTGTTCCACTGATTATGCTATAAACTGACCAGAGAGGTGACTGTTTTTCTTCATCATAAATCTCCATTTTAAGAAGGGCCCACTAGTTCTCAATAGCGTTTAGGTCCGGTGAGGAAGGGGCCATGTCATTATTCTTTAATCTTTAAGGCCTTTACTGACAGCCGAGCAGTGGAGACTTCAATGCTGCGATAGAGCATTGTCCTAATAAAAATTATGGTTTTCTTGAGCTTTGCAGACTTTTCTTGAACCACTGATTGAAGAAAGTGTCTTCTAAAAACTGGCAGTAGGTTTGGGAGTTGATTTTTACTCCATCTTCCACCTGAAAAGGTCCAACTAGAACATCTATAATACTACTACCAATAGCAGTACTCCACCTCCACCTTGCTAGTGTCTGAGAAGAAGTAGAGGTCTGTGCCTGTTACTAATCCAGAAACGGCCCATCCATCTGGTCTGTCAAGAGTCACTCATCAGTCCATAAAACCTATGAACAATCTGTCTTTAGATATTTCTTGGTCCAGTCTTGACGTTTCCACTTCTGTGTCTTTTTCAGTGGTGGTCGGGTTCAGCATCCCTTACCTCGGCCATGTCTCTGGGCACTGAACACCTTGTACTTCTGGGCCTCCAGAGAAGCTGCAGTTCTGGAATATGACAGCGCTGGAGGATAATGGCTTCCTGGTCGCTTCATGGCTGATTCTTCTCAAATCATTGGCATGTAATATGCATTTTTTTCGTCAATGTATTTTTGCCACCTTGTTAACAATTTGCATGCAAACCTTTTAACAGTTCTGTGATCATGCCCCAATATCCTAGCAACTTCCAATAGTGCTGCATCCCTCTGTAAGATGTAAGATTTAACAATGTTTTACTTTTCAGAATCCGTTAAACCTCTTTTGTAGCCCCCTTTGCCTGAAGAAAACAAGCTACTGTATTTTTCGGATTATAAGACACTCCGGATTATAAGACACACCCCAAATTTTGAGGAGAAAAATAGGGGTTTTTTTTAATAAAATGGTGGTGCTTCTTACAATCCATGTGTCTTATTGCTTACCGGGGGTGGTGGCTGCGGTGAAGTGGGGTCCCAGGGTCGCTGCTGTAGGTGGCAGGAGTAGGGTGATGCTGCAGGCCGCAGGTTGGGATGAGGGGGTGTTCCGATGTGCGGCGCGCCACTGCGGGTGTCCGGTGCTGCTTTGTGTCTCTGGTGCTGCTGCAGGGGGTCTCCAGTGCTGCTGCGGGGGCCTTCAGTGCTGCAGGGGCCCTGCCGACATTTTGTGAAAGGCCAGAGCCCCCTCCGTTCCATGGTTTTCTATGCGGTGGACTCCGGGAAAACAGCCGCCGGGGGCAGCGCATGCACAGATGGAGATCTCGGCACCAAAATCTCTGGAGATAAGATTTCAGCCCTGAGATGTCATCTCCCAAGATCTTGGTGCCGAGTTCTCCATCTGCGCATGCGGCAGCGATTTTCTCGGGGTTCACCGCATAGGAAACCATGGAACTGCGGGGGCTCTGGCCTTTCACAAAATGTTGGCAGGGCCCCCGCAGTGCTGGACACCCCCACAGCACCGCCGGGCACCTACAGCACCGTCAAGCACCCCCTCATCCCAGCCTGCGGCCTGCAGCAACGGTACAGGTAAGGTATATCCGCATTATAAGACACACCCCCATTTTCCCCCAAAATTTGTGGGAAAAAAGTGCATCTTATAATCCGAAAAATACAGAACCTAATAATTCTGTATCCTTAGGCCTCATCCTCCTCATTACACAAATACACATTACCTAATCTCCTTCATCTAATAAACATTCAAGTATATATAGCGCAGTATTTGAAAATCTGCATAAACATGATGATATGGTCAGATTCATGGCTTGCCTAAAAATTGTGCACAGAATGTATATCTATTCTGCACTATGTGTTCATTTTTAGACTCTAATAAAAATTTTGTATTTTTATAGATAATTGTCTTTTCTTTTTCATGTCAATTTTCCCCCACTGGAATAACATGCATGCACCAAATGTGCTACGAAGGGAACTCCTCTTAGGACACTTGGCACATCTTGGGCTGTCCATACGGCACCCACTGTGTTGGTGAAAATTTCCATTATAATACAGTAATACTTATTGGCACAAAATAGGGAAATTTGTGACCTTTTTTTTTTACAACAGTAAGCTGTCACAAATAGCTTAGTAAATCTTCACCTAGAAAGTTGTTTTATGTCTATAGCTCCTATGCAGAACTAAGTGTCTTCCTTGTTTCAGACTGCAGGATTAGACTATACAAGGGTAGTTTAGTGGTCTATAGCTAGACACATAGGTCGGCACATGAGCTGTAGGCATAACATTCATATTGATAAGAACATCGCCTCTATGTAGCAGAGCCGATTGGGCTATGACAGCTTCTAGTCTCCTATGAAGACTATAGAAGCATGCCAAAAGTAAAAAAAAAATGTTATTAAAAATATTTAAAAAAATATAAAAGTTCAAATCACCCCCCTTTCGCTCCATTCAAAATAAAACAATAATAGTAAAATCAAACATACACATATTTGGTATCGCCAAGTTCAGGATCGCCCGATCTATTAATAAAAAAAGGATTAACCTGATCGCTAAACGACGTAGCGAGAAAAATTGTCAAAACACCAAATTAAGTTTTTTGGGTCACCGCGACATTGCATTAAAATGCAATAACAGGTGATAAAAAAATTGTATTTGCACTAAAATGGTATAATTCAAAACGTCAGCTCGGCATACAAACAATAAGCCCTCACCCGACCCGAGATCGCGAAAAATGGAGACACTATGGATATCGGAAAATTATGCTATTTTTTTTTTTTTTTTAAGTTTTGATTTCTTTTTCACCACTTAGATAATAAAGAACCTAGAAATGTTTGATGTCTATGAACTCATAATGTCCTTGAGAATCATAAGGGCAGGTCAGTTTTAGCATTTAGTGAACCTAGTAAAAAAGCCAAACAAAAAACAAGTGTGGCATTGCACTTTTTTTGCAATTTCACCGCACTTGGAATTTTTTTCCAGTTTTCTAGTACATGACATGGTAAAACCAATGGTGTCGTTCAAAAGTACAACTCGTCCCGCAAAAAAACAAGCCCTCACATGGCCATATTGACAGAAAAATAAAAAGTTATGGCTCTGGGAAGGAGGGGAGCGATAACTGAAAACGCAAAAACGAAAAAGGTCCGGGGGTTAAGGGGTTAAAGACTTTTCTAAGCCTAACCAGTAGCCTGACATCACTGTATTAGTATTCATTTTTAATTTCCCACACGTTGTTACACACCTGTCCTGGGTATCTCATGCTCCGCTTCATTCCCCTGGGTCTGCTGCCCTCTGTTGTAATCCACGTAGGGCTTTGCAAGTTGCCAGACATGCCTCAATTACAGTACATCTGCTCCCTAGGCCTATTTAAGGCCCATTTAGACACACACCTGTGTCCTGGGACTGAGATGCTAGACCTCTCTTTTCTGTGCTTCACCTTCTGTGCATTCTGTGTTTTGATTTGCTTCTTTCTCGGCTGGGTTCCACTTCTTCCATCCTGCTGCTCATGAGATTCCCTAGGGTGCCCAGCATTTGCTGCCCACTTGCCTTCCTGCTTGCTGCATCAATGCTCTGGCCTGAGGCTTGTGCATGTGCCCACCCAGACCCGAGGCTTAGAGGACCCATCTGACCTGGTGAGCCTAACACAAGTCTTATCAGAGAAATCTGTTACAGCGTTTGTCCTGGATGCAGATGGTCAATCACACAAACCATCTGACTATGTGACTGCTCTTCACATTCTACGTCGTTTTTATTGTTACATTTCTGTGAATTTTATACAAATCAATGTAACAAAGGCACCAAAACAAACAGAAATTAATCATTTTTTTAGTTGTTTTTGCTTTGAGTGGGGAAGAATTGATGTGACAAGTTTCCAGAAACCGTGCTATTACCATTGGCAATGTACAGTGTATCGACCGCAAGCATTCATGTGTGTATTTTATATTTAGAAATTATTAGGTTCCATAATATAATGGTCTAAAAAAAGAAAGTTATTCAGTTATAAGAGTGTTATGACCTTACCTGATTCTGACGTACAATAGTAAATCAGAGGCTCTCTGTTTGGATACAGGCGTCCCTGTCCTGGTCATGTGGAACATATATGGCTTGTGGTACGGCTATAAAAGTACTTGTTCCCCAATAAACATGATACTTTTCAAGTCAAGCAACATCTAAAGCAGTGGTCCCTAACCTCAGAGATGGTCACAAGCCCCATCCAGCACCACCATGCACCCCTCACAGTGGTGACACCCCGAGTGCCCCCTCACCAGTATTATGGCTGCCACTCAGAAAGCACGCCCAGACCTTGTGCCCCTGTCCCTTATTGTATACTTACATCCAGGGATTTCCATCTGTCCTCTGTGCGGCATTTTGCGGCATTTTCACTTTACGCACTCCCACCTCACAATTGCATCTGGTTTCAAACACCCCTCTAACTGGCAATATCTAACTATCTCTAGTCTACCATATGTAGGGTATGTAGGGATCATAAATACTTGGGTGTTTTACCCTACACATGTTGGCTTCTCTAGATACCAATAACTATTGATTATATGGTTTGTGTATATTTCCTGGATTGGGCTCTATGTATACTTGGCAGCACCTTATATTTCTTGTAATATACTATTATCTAATTAATGTATTTGATTATTTGGATGCGCAAGCACTTTACAGTATACTGCCCTACAGGATCTAAATATATTTATCTTGTTATCAATTGTTTTTTATTACCAGTTATCCACTTTGGAAATATTACTGTTTAGTTCTTACATCCTTCTTTGTCTTCCCCGTTTTCTCTCCATTACATGTTCTTTTTCATCCCATGCACTTTGTGCTCCCTGTATGTACGTGGCACTTTGGTGTTGCTCTTTCCCCCATTGTAAATAACAATATTTTGCTTTTTACTTGTTATGTTTTTATGAATTATTCTAATAAAGATTGTTGATATTTTTGATGCACTCTTGCGTCCAATCTCTGTTTGGGTCCATATATCTCTTTCTACCATTCCCCAGCCAGTATATGTGCATCCAAATCTCCCCTTCAGTGCAGGTCTACTCACAAATGTCTCCATCTGGACACTTCTTCTTTATAGCCGTTTGCTAGACCTGGTGCTAATGCACAAAGTCAACAACTGCCACAACCCTCACATCATGGAGCTGTGAGCCACAGTTTTGGAAAAACTAACCTGAGGTATAAGACTTATGCAAATCAGGCTGAACAAGTACTGGGGGCAAGTCAGTGCACTTGGAGGCAGAAATCTAAGTGCATTAACACCCCCCAGTGCATTTTTAGCCTGATTTGCATATTGCTTCTACACTAGATTTTTCATGACTGGCACATTGACTCTCTACATAAAAGATTCAGCATAATTCGTAATGGTAGATACCACTCCCCTGGAAGAAGCTACACAGCGAAACGGCGTTCGTTGGGCGAGGGGAACGCTCTGCAGCAGTTAACTCCTTACACGCTGCAATTGCAGTACTATCCTGGGCATCCATTGATTGAAGGTAAAACACTTCTTGCTAAATTGTATTATACAGTAGCATGTTCCCACACACACACACACATATATATATATATATATATATATATATAATTCCTTCGGATGCACCATATTGAACACTTATTGATTTTTTTTCTGTGCTATCAGCACTGGAGAATACCTTAGCGGTCACATGCACCTTTCCTTGAACAGCACTTAATATTACTTTATGCAAAACTTGGTAGTGGAAAACATAATACATATTATTGTCTTTACCAAGTGGCCTCTTTCTTTTACGCCTTGGCATGCTGTCCTAAGTACCTAAGGCTTTAATTCAGTTGCTATGCCATACAAAGATGTATACATAATTTTACTGCTGTAGGACCACCCCCCTCCTTATTGGAGGCTTAGCTCCCTGACTTTTTAATTGATTTTATATGTTAAAGGGAACCTATCACCCCGTTTTTTTCGGTATGAGATAAAAATACTGTTAAATATGGCCTGAGCTGTGCATTACAATAGTGTAGTTTGTGGACCCCGATTCCCCACCTATGCTGCCGAAATACGTTACCAAAGTAGTCATTTTCGCCTGTCAATCAGGCTGGTCAGGTCGGATGGGCGTGGCTTCTTCCCCCAGATATTGCGTAGTTTTCCGTTGGTGGCGTAGTGGTGTGCGCATGTCCAACGTCCCCAATCCTGCACGGGGGGGTGAAAATAGCAGCGATGTCCGTTATTCCATTGGTGGTCGGTGGGCGCGGCCATCTTCCTTTGGCCGCGCGTGCGCAGAAGCGGCGCTCTGCTGGCCGCGGCTTCAGGAAAATGGCCGCGGGATGCCGCGCGTGCGCAGATGGAGATCGCGGCGGCCATTTTCCTGAAGCCGCGGCCAGCAGAGCGCCGCTTCTGCGCACGCGCGGCCAAAGGAAGATGGCCGCGCCCACCGACCACCAATGGAATAACGGACATCGCTGCTATTTTCACCCCCCCGTGCAGGATTGGGGACGTTGGACATGCGCACACCACTACGCCACCAACGGAAAACTACGCAATATCTGGGGGAAGAAGCCACGCCCATCCGACCTGACCAGCCTGATTGACAGGCGAAAATGACTACTTTGGTAACGTATTTCGGCAGCATAGGTGGGGAATCGGGGTCCACAAACTACACTATTGTAATGCACAGCTCAGGCCCTATTTAACAGTATTTTTATCTCATACCGAAAAAAACGGGGTGATAGGTTCCCTTTAATGTCACCTAATAAAGATAACAATTTTATTTCACTTTTCTGACCTCTCACTTCATTTTTCGCATGGTATCTACCATTACGAAATATTTTGAATCAAGTATCGAAGTGACTTTCTGCCTATGAAATTAAGGACCATGAGATTAACTTCTCTACATAAAAGGTATCATTTTAATTGGGGGACAAGGGCCTATATATCCATACCACTACTTCCATTAGTAAAAATGTAATCACAGGTTCCCTGTAAAAGGGTGTCCTTACCCTATTGTAGGAGCAATCTGTAATATTAAAGGGGATGTTCGGCCTTAGAATGACTGCAGACTTGCAGCCTGTATGATACAGACTTGTGAATTCTAATATCTGGCGCGCTGCACGCTGTGAGGTTTCTCTGGTGTGAGCGAAGGGAGCAGGCAGGCGCGTGACCACAAGTATATGATTTGCTTACATTCAGTCACATGCTGAATAGACGGGCACGGCCTCTCTCAATACAAGTGAATTGAGTGAGGAAGGATACGTCTAGTCTGAATGTTGCCGGAAGTATGCAGATCGCATACTTGTGGTGACATGACCGCGCTCATCTGGTACCAACAGTGGAGAAACCTCACAGTGTGTGTGTGATGTGAGGTTTCACAAGTCTGCAGTCACATAGAGTGGCTGCAAACTTGTAGCCTAAGGCCAGGCAACCTCTTTAAGCCTCACCAGCTGCGCAGGGAACTGTTATGCTGTGCCATTCAAGTGAATATTTTTTGTACTGTACAGTGTAGACTGGAAATCCTGCAACCTTCTTCATTCTGAGTTTTGGTAGGCGTCTCTGCAGTCGAAAACCCGCAACCAGTATCAGAAAGTGAAACTCAGGGGCATAACTATAGTTGATGGAATGGGTTACAGATGCACCCAGGCCCTGGAACCAAGAAGTTGCAAAAGGTTCCTTTGGCCTATATGAGAAGGTAAATGCTGTCTTCGTAGTGATTGCGATAGTTGGGGGCCCAGTACTGGGACCTCCAAGGCTTAAGTTACACCACTGGTGCTGTAATATCTTTGTGGCAAACGATCCCTTCTCATAGTGAGGAAATCTGGACAAGTCAATCACGCTTAGCAGCTATAAGATATTTGTACAGGTCACGTTCATATCAGAAAGGCACAACTTTGAACCAGATTATTCGTCCTTTGCTTGTTATCCATATGTCATAATTCATATCGAATGACTTAATGACAATTATCATAAAAAATGTGCCCCTTTACCCTGTCTGTGCATTTAATGAAGAAACAAAAAAAAAACACACAAAAGGAAAAATGCTGCAAACACAAGAATTCCTTAGGAATTAATCTTTTAAAGAAAATTGTTTTTTTTTGCATAATCATGATCCTTTTCAAAATGCAAAGAATCACACTATGTTAGAGAGAACTCATGGAACCGAGAAAATCCCCAAATAAACCACATATTAAATGTCCTTGAATTAGAAATAGGGTAATGTCTTGTCTCGTAATTGTAAAGAGAAGAACAGAGTCATTTACACTCTAGTGTGCCTACAGGTTCGCGACGGCCCGGCCGAGGAGGTTGTCGTGGTTGTGCCCGCGGCCACATTGGATGTAGACGGAGAGTCCTCATCTGTCGAGTCTACTTGGTCCTCTCGCTGGAGGCCGAGGGAAATGTGACTCTGCAGAGCTGCCGGTGTCAACCACTCTTTCGGTAGGCAACTCTGGAGAAAGGGTATGCATGAGCTAAAGTAAGCTAAACGGTTCACCCAACGTGGGATTTCCTTTCCACACAGCATCTGGAAAACAGTGTAAACCAGTATGAATGTCAAGCTTACACCCAATATGACAAGCAAAATCAAAATTGCAGGACTAGGACAGCAAAATGTATCTTTCCCCATGGTGTCCTCAAGTATGGGGCACAAAGTGTTATTCACAATTGCAGAGATGAGTTCATGGACATCCTTATATTATTGGCACCTTTATTTCACATCTCACATCGGCAATGGACATGTGATTATATGTAACACCGCTGTCTGGTCTGTTCATGCCTTTTCCACCCACCTTTTCCACCACAGCAGTAATCCAGTAAGACTCCCTCCCCCTGAATTAAAATGAGAAAGAAAAAGAAAACTGGGGGGGCATCGTTGTCATGTTTAGAGTCGGCCAGGGAGCTTAATGCAGATGAGTGTAGCGCCAGGGAGGTGGGGGTCACCATATGTCACTAACCTCGGCCAGAGCCGCAGAGAAATGATTGCAATTTTTGTGCATTAGGTGATAGGCGTTTCCCTTGTATTCCTTCCCCAGCTCCTCCATGATGTTATCAATGTCTTCTTCTGTGAAATCTGTTGTGCCAAGTGCTATAGCTTCCCTGTGGGGGACACAAATAAGAGCTGTGCATTAATTATGCCTCGCTGAAAAAAAAAATGTGTTGCATTCTAAAGTTAAGTATTGTAAAGCAACATTATTTGTTATGGCATATTAAAGGTTAATAGGATGATGACAAGAATGCTTTATGGATGAAAATGGTGGGTAGAAGAAGGGCAGGGTAAGTATGCATATTATTTCTGCTCCAATATTTCCAGTACTGTTTGCAGCTGTCCAGCTCTAGTGTGCACACCATCCTTGTCCTCCAGAGGCAAAGACTTCTTGTGACCCCAAGCTATAGGTCCTACAGGTGTTAGCACTCATCTAAGGTTAAAGTATTTGTCTGCTATTTCTCTGTGGTTTTGACACAGCTAAACCTGGAAGTAGTTGGTCCCTTAAGTTGCAAGGGACTAGAGTTGGGTTAAACTGAGGAGTGCTGGAGCCCTAGGAAATTTTGGATTTTTCCCTTTAACCTTTTGTTTTTTTGCCAGGACACATCCTCAGGATAGTCACTATTAGTAATGGCCAACAGACAGAGAGGGCAGATGGTAGACAAGATTCAAGATCTGAGTACAATCCAGGCCAGAATTGTTAAGATTACTCTGAAAAATGCATTTACACAAACAGAAACAGTAGAATCATTTCTACCCAAGAAGGATTTTTGAGGGAAAAGTATCTTAAAGAGAATCTTTCACCAAATTGTTATCTTGAAGCGCTGTGGAATACGTTGGCGCTATATAAATAAAGATTATTATTATTATTATTATTGAACTGGACACAAAATGTAATTGTAGCTGCAGAGTGGATTAAGACATTTTATTTTCAATTTCTCCGCTCCATTACAGAGATGTTAGTAATCAAAGTGTTTGTCACCCAATGACTTAACGTTTCTCAAATCCAAGTGGGCGTTACCAGACAGTTTTCACTGAGGGCGTGTACTTCTTCTCTCAGTATGATGCTGACCAATCATATGCAGTCAGCAACACTCAAAGGAAAGATGAACACTCCCCCACCATAGCTTAGAGCTGGTTTCTCAGTGTGTGAGATGTAATTATACAGCTCTGATCTCCTGGGCTACCCTCCTGCATGAGTAGGTAGTATAGCAGAGATGACAGTGCTATCAGACGATAGCAGGGAGCAGTACAAGCTCTCAGTGAAAACTGTCTAACACACACTTTAACTGAAAAAAGTTAACTCATTAGGTATACAATATATTGATTGCTAATATTTCCACAACAGAAAGACAGAATACAAAAAAAGTATTTTATTTTTCCGCTCAGCATCCACTCTTAAATCCTGTGTCCTGTTCAACATGAAAAATTTGATGATAGATCTTCTTTAGGTATGCTGGCTTTGCTGGTCTTTTGTGGAGGAAGAAAGACCAGTGTGCAACCTGGAGGCGAATCAGGAGAGCATATCTTATCTGTGGCCCTTTGACAGCAGCAGGAAGCTGGCGTTCGATGAGGATGAGCTAGGGACTAGCAGCCACGGCAGTGGGAAGACATGGTAGCTTTAGTACTTGTGTGCTATTCTCCTGTCTGTCTACACAACAGCAGTAGTTATAATATACAAAATCTTACTTGAATTTGAAAGTCTCTCCAAGTTCCACCGCACTTCCAGGTGTGATCTCAAAAATGCCACTAAAGGGGTAGGGATGTCCTCCATAGGCAAACTCTGTAATTAAAACAGTAGACAAAAAGTATAATTTAAGTAAAAATAATACACAGTGGTATCTGATCCACTGCATCAATATTTATGAGGGTAACTGCAGTAAACAATATCCCCATTCAGCATCATACCAAGTTTACTGTGAGGGGTCTTGTTTTTTATCTGTTAAACGCTTTTAAAATTGTGTACTCAATGGAAAACCCACTTAATACTTTTGGATCGGTGCAATGTTTATTAAGGAGATTTGCCTTCATGTGAACATATCTAAAATCAGCAAACGTATAGTATACACAGTTACTAATCAAATTTCAGGCAATGTTGCAGATAATATTATGAGGTTTGAGCCCTTCTTTTTTTTGAAGAAAGAAAAAAGTTTTGGACTGCATTCAGCTGTAACAGCTATTGATGACTTAATTTCAGAATGCTACAAAATTATTATTATTGTCATAGATAATATTGGAAATGCTAGTGATCTTTGCTGAACACAGAAGTATCACATACTGTTCAGTACCGAAAAGCACATTTTGCTTCCCACTTTGGGATCTCCTGATGAAGCGGGAAGCGAAATGCACATTGGGGTGCTGGACAGTGCATGGGACTTGGCATTCCATCATGGTGTTTGGTGGGTAACTTTGGAATGTGATCAGTATGGGAATAGGAGTATTGACAGTGACATAACTTGAACAGATTTAACCCAATTCAAAAGCCCAGAAGGACCCCTAACTATGTTCAATAGTCTTGTCACATGGGCCAAAGGAACCTTTTGGGCCATCCTAGGCTCCAGGCCTGGGTACGACTGCAGTCCCAACACCCAAAATTTTTACACCCCCTGAGTATTGATGATGTTGGGTTAAAGGGAACCTGTCACCCCCAAAATCGAGGGTGAGGTAAGCCCACCAGCATCATCGGCTTTTCTACAGCATTCTGTAATGCTGTAGATAAGCCCCCGATGTATCCTGAAAGATGAGAAAAAGAGGTTAGATTATACTCATCCAGGGGCGGTCCCGGGCCCAGTCCAGTCCGATGGGTGTCGCGGTCCGATCCGGAGCCTCCTATCTTCATCAGATGACGTCCTCTTCTTGTCTTCATGCTGCGGCTCTGGTGCAGGCATATTTTGTCTGCCCTGTTGAGGGCAGAGCAAAGTACTGCAGTGCGCAGGCGCTGGGCCTCTCTGACTTTTCCCGGCGCCTGCGCACTGCAGTACTTTGCTCTGCCCTCAACAGGTCAGACAAAGTATGCTTGCGCCGGAGCCACAACGTGAAGACCAGAAGAGGACGTCATCCTATGAAGATGGTAGGCCCCTGACCGGACCGCGACACCCATTGGATCGGACCGCCCGCCCAGGTGAGTATAATCTAACCTCTTTATCTCATCTTTCAGGATACATCTGGGCTTATCTACAGCATTACAGAATGCTGTAGATAAGCCCCTGATGCCGGTGGGCTTAGCTCACCGTCGATTTTGGGGGTGACAGGTTCCCTTTAAGTATTTGGATGTTTGCTCTTTCAGGGTAATTCACACCTAGAATTGTGATTAAATTACACTTATACGTGGATATGTTGCTACACCACATAGTGCAATAATAGAGAGTAATTATAGGTTATGGTTTGTGTAGTAGGTATTTAGCTATATACAGTATACATTTTTAATCAATGTCCAGAAAAGGACTTTGTAAAGAATAATATAATGGACGGTACCTAGAGAGAGCCTGAAACACGAGTATGAGAGCCAAAGCCGTCATCTCGGGGTCGGAGCGAGATGTATAGTAATCATGGAAGTCAATCCCAACCATATTAATATGCATGCTAATAACATGAGGAAACATGCTATAATTCTCGTTCTGGAAAATCAGCATTCAGCAGGATTGAAGGTCTCAAAAAAAAAACACAACACCAATTCATCAACCACCTGACATTAAGAAGCAGAAGGACCAATTTTGTTCCTTTATAGCATCAAGTTCAACGGTAAAGTGCAGTCTGAAGTGTTAGATATTGAAGCAACTGACATTAGCACAGCTGGATGAACTGCTGTATAAGAGGTCTTTAGAGAAAATGTGCCACTGGGCTCTTGATTGTTGTTAAAGTCAAGGCTTTTTATACAAAATTTCTGATGACTGCAAAAACATCAAGAACCGAAGTGACAAATTGTTTCCAACTGAAAGAGAACGCTGATGAGACTAAAGTCTTTTGTTTGGATTTGCCTAATGATACATGATGATACCACCGGAAAACTGATATACATTCAACAAGAATTGTAATTCCTATAAGTCTTACTAGGTTTGTGCAGAATTCAGCAGTCAGTCTACTGCAAAAGTCATAAATCTACTGATCTGAACTAGCTGTTTCTAGCAGAATAAAACGTCATCCGTCATATCTCCGGGATACAGCCATGAAAACCTCCAGAAGGATGTTACTTCTGACCCATTTTTTTCAACCCTATCATCCTTTTCTACTATCTAGATGTTTGTTTTAATCACATAATTGGTCTCATCTGTGTCTCCTTAATATACGGTGATCAGTCATAAAATTAAACTATGGAAAGTAAAAAACATTGATTATCTTGTCACAATAGCACCTGTCAATAGGAGGGATATCTTAGGTGCAAGGGAATAGTCAGTTTATGAAGTTGGAAAAGCAAACCTAGGTGTCTAAACAACCTTGACTAGGGGAACATCATTGTATATTGATCCTGCATCCTGATGCACCTAAGCATAACTGAAGGAGCTTACTGTTAGGACTTGCATAAAGAGTAGCTAGACTTTTTTTTAATTTAATTATCCTCTAGACGTTGCAAAGGTTTGATTTTTTTCTACTGTAATATACTACAATACCTTATTTTGCCTCCTTCTCTTCCAACCACTTCGTTTCAATTGGGTATTTTGTGCACAACTTTTTTTGTCTTTTTTTATTATTATTTTTCTGAATATTAAGTAATATTTCATAAAATATTTAGTTTTATTCATGGATCTCTTCATTTGGCCATCTCTTACATTGGTTGGCTATGTGTTTTGCAAGTTTTTGAAGTGCCATTAGTGTGAAATTGGTGTTTGAAGTGCCAATATTTTGATTTATTCACTTTGTTTCAGTGCTTATTTTACGCTTCTTTAGAAGCTGCTTTCAACTGCAACAGCAAAGACCTGTATATTATATTCAAATAATGTGTGTATGGGAATTCCCCTATCTGATTACATGGAAGAGGGGCCGCTGAGAGCCTCTGACATGGGAATTCATATGCTCAGACTGTTTGAATGTTATGTGCGGATATTTGTTAAGCAGCAGTGGAAAGCAGCTTTTAAACAGCATAAACTGGGCACTGAAACAGCACCAAAGCATAGTGTTTTGGAGAGAGGGAAGCAAAATAAGGTTGTGACACAGTTTTATAAGTGGTAAAGTCTATATTATCACACGGTGATTCAAACAGGTGCAGAGAGAACTCAAGTCCACAACACTTGGTGTAAATATTAAACGCAGCTTAAACAGTCTATAGGGAACTTCAGAGGAAAATGCAAACACGCAGAAAGTCTATGAAGCACAGTTATTCTTGAGGATACTTGACACGAATAAGTCCTTGTCTTAGTCCAAACATAGATAGATATGCTTATAAGGCAGTTCAAGCAATGTCTTATCTCAACCAGGAAGGCCTGGGTGATAATCTCAGGTTTAAGCAGAGCAGCAACAGCTTACATGTCCAGCAAATGCAGATGGAAGTAAACACGAGCAGCAGATGAAGGAGGATTACTGGAAACTGGTATATGCAGCAGGAACTCAGAGCAGAGTAGCAGGATAAACACACAGGTTCACAGGAGCAGGTATATAGCCAGGGAGTAATCAGAGGTCAGGAGCTGGATGCAAAGCAGAATACTCTAGCACAGACTGAAGGCTGGGGTGGAGTCTTATAGCAGGAAGACACAGTGCACATGAGACCAAATACGCCATCTTGGAAAAGGGCAGTAATGCACAAAAGGTAAAAAATGTTCAGAGTCCTGACATTACTCCCTCCTTAGAAGCAGCCTCAGGATGATCCTGGACCTGGTTTCTCAGGGAATCTCTGATGAAAACGAGAAATCTTCTGTTGGGCATTGATCTTCTCCACAGGTTCCCAAGAGTCTTCCTCAGGGGGATATCCCTGCCATCTTATCAGATATTGAAGCCGATTCCTGCGAATCCTGGAATCAATAATTTCCTCCACCACAAATTGTTCTTGCCCATCAATCACCACAGGCTGCGGAGGTGGCACAACACGTCCCTAGAAGGTATTAGGAGATACAGGCTTTAGTAAAGATACATGAAAAACTGGGTGTACCTTCATAGTCCTAGGCAGCTTCAGCCGGCAGGCCACAGAGCTCACAATACCGTTGATCTTGAAAGGGCCAATGAAATTCTGTCCAAGTTTTTGTGAAGGAACGTTTCACCTCAGATTCTTAGTTGCTAACCACACGGAATCTCCTACCTTGAACATGGGTGCAGATTTATGGAATCTATCAGCCGATCTCTTATAACGTTCTTGAGCTGTGGTCAGGGATTCCTTCAGAACCTCCAGATTTTGTCTCATCACAGTCAGCCTTTCCTCCACTGCCGGAACCGGAGAATTAACTGGAGACCTAGGTAAAATACACGGATGATAACCCAGATTGGCAAAGAAAGGTGTAAATTTAGTGGAGGCGCTCTGAGAATTATTATATGAAAATTCGGCTAACGGCAGAAACTCCAACCAATCATCCTGGAGATGGCTGACATAGCATTTTAGATATTATTCCAGCGTCTGGTTGGTATGCTCAGTCTGACCATTTGTCTGGGGATGGTAAGCGGAAGAGAGACAGACATTAATATTGAGTGCAGAGCAAAACCCCTTCCAGAATCTTGAAGTGAACTGTACTCCACGGTCAGAGATGATCTCATCCGGAACCCCATGCAACCGAAAGACATTCTGTATAACCAAGTTCACTGTATCTTTAGCTGAGGGGAGGCCGGTGCATGGAACAAAATGAGCTTTAGTCAGGCGATCAACTACCACCATGATTGTATTCATGCCCCCCGATGTAGGCAGCTCCACAATAAAGTCCATTGATATAGACCCCCAAGGGCGGGACAGAACAGGTAATGGTTGTAGAAGACCCGTAGGTGCCACATGAGGAGTCTTGTAACGGGCACATACCTCGCAAGAGAGAACATAGTCCTTGGTATCCTTCAGGCAAGTTGGCCATCAGAAGAATCGGCTCAGGAACTCTTGTGTCTTCTGTACCCCCCTGTGACCAGCCAACTTGGAGTCATGTACCAACTTGAGGATCTGCAGACGGACGACCTCAGGGACGTAGATACGTTGATCTCTGAACCACATGCCACCCTTAAAGACAAGATTAATATCCACAGGTAGGTTGGCCAGAAATACATCACCGTCATAGGCCTCCCTGCACTCCTTCCACAAGTCCTGATCGTGGATAACTCTGATGAAATTGGCATCAGATAGAATGGTCTTGGACAGGGCTCCAGGTACGGAATCCGCAGCATGGATTCGGGATAAAGCATCAGCCTTCCCATTACGAGAACCTGGACGGTACGAGATAACAAAGTTAAATTGATTTAAAAATAAGTTCCAACGAGCCTGACGAGGAGAAAGACATCTAGCGGATCTAAGGAACTCTAAATTGCGATGGTCAGTTAGCACTATGATCTGTTGTGCAGCTCCTTGCAGATGATGCCTCCATTCTTTGAAAGCCGCAATAATAGCCAGCAATTCCTTGTCTCCCACGTCGTAATTTTTCACTGCTGAGGTTAGTCTATGGGAAAAGAAAGCACAAGGATGTAGCAGACCCTTCTCTCCAGTTCTTTGGGAGAGATTAGCCCCCAAAGCATTATCAGAAGCGTCCACCTCCACAATGAATGAAAGTGTTGGATCTGGGTGTATCAACAGCGGTGCTGATGTGAAACAGATCTTAAGCCTATCAAAAGCTTCTTGAGCCTGTGATGACCACTTAAAGGGCTTTCCTTCTTTGTCAAGGAAGTAATGGGACGGACAATATCAGAAAAATTTCGAATGAAGCGTCTGTAGAAATTTTAAAAACAACAAAGGTACACCGGCGCTGTCCTAAACTGCTGTACTGTGTGAGCTGCTGGCACCCTGGCAGGTGGGATGTGCAAACCTGCCCAAATAAATGACCAACCAGAAATAAAACAAGAGACTGCCGCGCTCTAACACAGATGGATGAACAAATAACTGCGTAACACTGCCCACCTGGTTATGCTTGTGTTTACACGTGTCTGCACAGTCCCGGAGCTGAAGCAGCAACACCGGTTCGGTGTGCCCAGAGTCACTGGTGTATCCACTACCTTTGCTGGGTCATTGGCCCCTGTACATGCCCGTCTTCTACGGACAGGTGACGTCACCGCTCAACCACGCCCCCCGCACACCCCGCTCACACACGGCGGCGCCTTCGGCCGAGGCACACCGCCGATCAGCACACGCAAGCTTTCCAGGAGCCACCTACGGTGTTTAGGGAGGACGCTCCCCATCTGCAGACCCAGCAAAGGTAGTGGATACACCAGTGACTCTGGGCACACCGACCCGGTGTTGCTGCTTCAGCTCCGGGACTGTGCAGACACATGTAAACACAAGCATAACCAGGTGGGCAGTGTTACGCAGTTATTTGTTCATCCATCTGTGTTAGAGCGCGGCAGTCTCTTGTTTTATTTCTGGTCTGTAGAAATTTGCTAAACCAATAAAACGTTGGACCTCCTTAACGTTCTTGGGTACCAGCCAGTCAAGGATAGCCTGAATCTTACCAGATTCCATGTTCAGCCCCTGGGGATAGATGATATAACCTAAGAACTGTATCTCAGAACGATGGAACTCGCATTTCTCCGGCTTGATATACAGATGGTTCTCTTTCAGACGTCTTAAAACAGCTTTGACATGTTCTTCATGTTCCTGTAGAGAGTCAGAAAAGATTAGAATATCATCCAAATAGATCACCACAAACTGGTCCAACAAATTTGAAAATGTCATTAGCAAGGTGTTGAAACATTGCCGGGGCATTACAAAGCCCGAAGGGCATCACAAGATATTCAAAGTGTCCATACCGGCATCGGAATGCTGTCTTCCACTCGTCCCCTGGACGAATACGCACCAAATTATAAGCCCCACGAAGATCCAGTTTAGAGAACATCTTAGCATGGCGGACTCTTTCCAGTAATTTGGGAATCAGAGGCAAAGGGTAACGGTTTCGTACGGTTACCTTATTGAGTTCCCGATAGTCAACACAGGGTCTCAGGGTCCCATCCTTCTTATTTACAAAAAATATAGGTGCCCCTGCTGGTGAGGAAGAAGGATGTATGAAGCCTTTGGCCAGATTTTCATCAATATACTCCTTTAAGGCTTGAAGCTCAGGTGCCGCCAAAGGGTATACGTTACCAAAAGGAAAAGCTGTCCCAGGAAGCAGCTCAATGGGACAGTCATAATGCCTGTGTGGAGGAAGCTGATCTGCATTCTTCTTGTCACAGATGTCAGAGAACTCTTTATATGCTGGAGGTAAAGAAAATACCTGTACATGTGGTTCCGTAGCCGTGGACTCAGGGACAGCTTCTGTTAACGATGAGTTGCTCCTTGTTGGAAAGATAATCTCCTTGGTCTCCCAGTTGATACTTGGGTTCTGAGAACGCAACCAAGGAATGCCTAAAATCACAGGAAAATGAGAAGAAATTAGCAAGAAAGAAAGTTGCTCCTGATGATTAGGCTCCAACAAAATTTCAAGGGATACGGTCTCCTGATCCACAAGCCCGGAGATTAAAGGTGACCATCCACTGTTTCCATGGTAATTGGAGAGGCTCTTTGCTGAATTTCAATACCATGTTCCTTGGCAAATGCGATATCCATGAAATTGCCACCTGCACCTGAGTCAATCATAGCTGCACTGGAAATCCACTGTCCTGAACACAGGATCTTAATAGGGAGAGAACAGTGAGAGTTCTTCTCCTTCAGCTCCTTGGGGGTGAAGTCATAGAAAGTGAATGGAATACAGCGTTTAAAGGCAGGCTACATTCAGAGATGTCAGATTCATCATCACAGTTGTCATACTCCCCTACTGCTGATAGCACCTTGTTAGGCCGTCTAGGACACTTAGGACAATTGATTAAGAAGTGGTCAGACTGGCCGCAGTAGAAACATAGACTTTCACGAAGGCGATGCTCCCGGCGCTCATTGATCTCGCGCCTCTGAACGGAATCAATTTGCATGGGCACCTCCTCCACCCCCCGAGAGGTTTTACCTGCAGGCTCTTTGGAAGGAAGGGAAAAGTTAGAAATACGGTTATATGCAGCAAACTTCTCCTGCCTACGCTCAGAAAGGCGAATGTCTATGCGCACACAATGCTGTATAAATGTTTCTAGCTCTTGTGGTGACTCAGAGCGAGCTAGTTCATCTTTTATAATACTAGAGAGACCTCTTTTAAAAATAGGCAATTGTGCATAACTGTCCCAATTGGTATCTACCGCTAATCTCCTGAGTTCAGTGGCATACTCAATAACAGAACGTTTAGCCTGTTGTAAAGACAACAAAGCAGATTCAGCGGTTGCACGGCGATTAGGGTCATCAAACATTAATGCCATAGCGGCCAAGGAATCATCCAAGTTATTTAACCGTGGGTCACGAGACTCAATCATCGGATTCACCCAGGCGAGCGCTCGTGAGGTCAGTAGCATTATTACACACAATACTTTGGAGCTATCAGTAGGAAAACGGTCAGCATGCACATCAAAATATAGCATACATTGATTCACAAAGCCACAAAATTTGTCGCGATCACCATTAAATCTGAATGGGGGCAACTTAGGTGGGCTAGCTGGTGGCGGTTGCCCAGAGGGTAAAGTCATTTGTGCAGCTATTTGCGTGCTTATGTCCTGAAAAGCCCGTCCATACTGGGACTCTATGCCAGGAAGTTTGTTTTCCTGGGCTGCCATGCGGTTGCTTAAGTCCTGCAAAGTTTGTCCAAACACTTGTTGATTGTGTTCAAAGCTTCCAAACTTCTTTTGCAGACCTTCCACATCTTTCTGCAGTGATCTAATTATGGAAAACACCTGCTCTAATCTGCTTTCTGCAGTCATTGTTCCAGCAGTCTCCTTTTTTTTATGGCTAAAGTATCCTGTAATAATTATAGGGGATAACTCAGGAGACTCTTTGCGTGGAACAAGACAACTACAGGACACAGTTTTATAAGTGGTAAAGTCTATATTATCACATGGTGATTCAAACAGGTGCAGAGAGAAACTCAAGTCCACAACACTTGGTGTAAATATTAAACGCAGCTTAGCAGTCTATAGGAAACTTCAGAGGAAAATGCAATCAAGCAGAAAGTCTATGAAGCACAGTTATTCTTGAGGATACTTGACATGAATAATCCTTGTCTTAGTCCAAACACCAATAGATAAGCTTATAAGGCAGTTCAAATCATATCTTAGCTCAACCAGGGAGGCCTGGTTAATAGTCTCAGGTTTTTGCAGAGCAGAAACAGCTAACATGTCCAGCAAATGCAGATGGAAGTAAACACGAGCAGCAGATGAAGGAGGATTACCGGAAACTGGTCTATGCAGCAGGAACTCAGAGCAGAGTAGCAGGATCACCACGCAGGTATATAGCCAGGGAGTAATCAGAGGTCAGGAGCTGGATGCAAGGCAGAATACTCTAGCACAGACTGAAGGCTGGGGTGGAGTCTTATATCAGGAAGACACAGTGCACATGAGACCAAAGATGCCATCTTGGAAAAGGGCAGTAATGCACAAAAGGTAAAAAATGTTCAGAGTCCTGACACTACCTCTGGCTCTGGACATTCCCTGCATATGTAAGCTACACTCTCTATGTTATCATTAGTCTGCTGACTTGGAACTTAACCCTTGGTTCATTCCTCCTGGTAAGAACTGTGTTTTTGGAACTTTGTTTATGGACTTGTTTCTGGACTGTGAGTTGCTACGTAATCCTTCATTTACTCCCCCCCGGTGGGAGCTGTTGGAAACAACACCAGTAAAATACTTATGTGAACCTGTTTCTGAACTTACCTGTGTTTATGCCAAATCTGGGATCAACTTGTGAACTAGTTTCTGGACTTACCCGTGTTCATGCCACACCTGGGATGAACTTGTGGACTTGTTCTGGACTTCCCTGTGTTTACTTCATACCTGGAATTGACTCTTTCTGCACCGACAGTGTTTGGATCTGCACCACGTCACCTGTCACACTCACCTTTTGCTCACCTTGCTGAGGACTCTGCCTTAAGAATTCTGCCGATTTACTGTATATATTTCAAGGACTCGTTTCATTCCAGGACACTGTGGGTTATCAGTATATTGTTTTGGGTGTTATTGCTGTTGTACAAATACACTATTTGCACTAAAGAAACCCGTCTCTGTCTGTTCATTGCCCCATGCTATCAGAATCCTTGAGTTCCTACAATAGTATTACATTAATGTATGTTTCTATGTGCAGTGCAAAATTAGCATTATGTTTCTTTGGAAGAAAACATTTTGTCGAATTAATTCAGAATCTGACAAATAGTTCCCGATGAAATAAAAGGCATACAGAGGTCCAGTAGAGCCTCATGGAAGTCTAAGAGTCGCACATTAGGTACAATGTCTGATTAATTCAGACATGTAAGTGCATGAGCCGTTGTGCCAAGTACAGGATCTGTGGGGGTACTGTATGATGAGCAGTTTAAAAGAACACCAGAGAATATCTTTGGAAGGATGTAGTTAAATTAATTAACACTGTCCTGAAAAAGGAACTACCATATTTTTCGGACTATAAGACGCACCGTACCATAAGACGCACCCCAAATTTGGGGTGAAAATTGCAGAAAAAAAGATTTCTTATAAGATGGGGGTCCGTCTTATTGTCCGAATTTAAGATCTCTTACCTGAGGGCAGGCAGTGGCAGAGCAGGGTCACAGGAGGCATGGTGTCAGCGGAGGTGCGGTGATGCTGAGGCGCGGTGGGCGGTACGGCGTGCATGGTGTCCATGGGGAGGCTGTGGCGGCGGCAGATGTGCGGTCCCTTCCACATTAGAGGTGACGCCGCGGCCCGGTATTGAAGGAGTGCAGCAGAGCTGGGTGAGTCACGGTTTTCCCGGTGGCGGCGGCCGTCTTCCTGAGGCCGCACGTGCGCAGATTCAGTACTCTGCTTCCCAGGGCTTCAGGAAAATGGCCGTGGGAGGCCGCGCGTGCGCAGATGGAGATCGCGGCGGCCATTTTCCTGAAGCCAAAATCTGAATCTGCGAACTCGGCTTCAGGAAAATGGCCGCCGTGATCTCAATCTGCGCACGTTCGGCCTCCCGCAGCCATTTTCCTGAAGCCCCAGGAAGCAGAAAACTCAATCTGCGCACGCACGGCCTCAGGAAGATGGCCGCCGCCACCGGGAACGCCGTGACTCACCCAGCTCTGCTGCTCTCCTTCAATACCGGGCCGCGGCGTCACCTCTAATGTGGAAGGGACCCTGCTCACGCCATACCGCTCACCGCACCACATCATCCCCGCACCTCTGCCGCCGCCACACTGCCGGTAAGCCTGCATTCCAACTAAAAGACGCACCCCCCATTTTCCTCACAATTTTTTGGGGAAAAAAGTGCGTCTTAGTCGGAAAAATACGGTACTCCTTCCACCAACGGTACTTCCTTAGGTGATAGGCCAATCAATGCCTATGGTAAGATGTGTCGGCTTATAGATTATATTACCATGGCAACTAGAAACCACATAGTTGGGAAATGGAAAACCAATACTTTATCGATGGCCAAAGACAGATAAATTTAATTATGCTATGTGAAAAAATAGAAGCCACCAGATCCGATTCTCTGGAAATCTTCTGAGGTATTTGGAACCCATGGATCCAGACTCAGACTGATGGCGACGTTTCCAGAATAATGTCACTATCTGTATAAATTAAAACATGGATACTACTAATTGATGACTAGGACGTACGTCCTACACGAATTATAGAGTACGTCAACATAACCCCCAAAGCTATTACCCAAGATTTTACATTCCTTCCCTTTTTTTATTTATTTATTTTTTTGCTTTGTTTTGTTTGTCTGTTTTATTTTTTTTCCTTTGCCTTTATTATTAATACAATGCAGCTAATGTTATACGAATGTATATTTGTTCTTTCCAGCTAAAATTAATAAGTCAAGGATATTGCATTAATATTATTTACATTGATATACTTCCCCCTGCGAGGGGATCCTTGTACTTCATATTCCTTGTCATTCATGTTATTCTGATAATATCTGCAATAAAATTGTTGAAACTGTGAAGAGCGGAACAAAAATGGTTATCTCAATAAACCAAAAAGAATTTGTGATCAATATTGACCTGTCCATTCAAGGACATTTTAGCTATAGTGTGAAATCCTATTTTTTGTTTGTGAAACTGCCACTTAGGCGAAACTGTACTGTTTTGTTTGTTGTGAAACTATCACATAGCCGAAACTGTTTTTTTTGTCTTCTCTTTTCTCTCTTTGTTTAAACAGGCAAAACTTGTATAACCACTGAAACTACCTGTACAACTATATAAAGAGGGGATAGCACCTTGAAGGAAGGCGTGCATTCAGAGGCTTCCCAGTGATATACTATACGAGACGTGTCTTGTGTATTATTTCTGGTGATTCCCCACTTCCAAAGGCTGCTCCAACTGAGTGTGGTCCCGACATTTCCTGGCGCCCGAACAGGGACCCGAGGTCTGTGTACTCCTTCAAGAACACCGGCAGAATACGAACGAAAAGAGAATCTGGGATAATGGACGGCAGATGAATAAAAACCTGGCCAGGTAAGAGACACTGTTAGATCTCTTATATCTGCCCTGCACTGTCCGTAAGATTTTCTGTGTCGTGTCCTTTAGCGGGTAGTTCTAGTAGAGGAGGATACCTATAGCTCGGGTTCTTGAACTACTTAGAAATTGACCACCTCACGGAGTACGGCATTGAATGAGAGTGAATGTGAATAGAAGGTGTGTGGAAGTTGGGAATAGCCCTATAAGCCGCCCAGGGTGTTGAAACAGAAGAAGTGACTGTCCCACTGGGCAACGTGGTTGCGTCCTTTCGGGGAGACCTCCGCGCCTATGTTCAATCTCTGATCCTGTCTTTGACGAAAACCTGGTGACGGATAAGTGTATGATAGTATGAGCCCAGGACAGATAAATTAGCCTGGGACAAGATACGTTGTATTTTGATCCTCTGTCTGGTTGCATTTGTGTTGTTTGCTATAGGTGTAGGAATCAGGATTTTCTTACATCAACACGGTACGCAGAAGCCGTTAAACATCCTAGCTCCTTAGGAAGAAGGTAACGAAGTATTCTCATACCCAAACGCCACCTAGGGCAAGAAAAGAAAAAAGCTCAGGATAAGAAAATGGGGAATAAGCAAACAAAGTCGGAACCAGAAGAATTAGATATCTATCTAATATATAAAGCTGAATGTGTGTGTGTGTGTATGTATGTATGTATGTATGTATGTCCGGGATTGGCATCTGAACCGTAGCAGCTACAGCCACAAAATTTTGCACAGTCACACGTCTGGACCCCGAGAGCGTCATAGGCTATGTTGTGAGGTGAAATTTTAACCCCGCGCTTTCCAATTCACCAAACAATTTTGCCCCTATCTACATAATGGGGAAAAAGTGAAAGGAAAAGTGTTGGAGGCGTCGCAGCTACAGGCACAAAATTTTGCACAGTCACACGTCTGGACCCTGAGAGCGTCAAAGCTATATTGTGAGGTGAAATTTTAACCCCGCGCTTTCCAAGTCACCAAACAATTTTGCCCCTATCTACATAATGGGGAAAAAATGAAAGGAAAAGTGTTGGAGGCAAATTAACAGCTGCCAGATGTGAACAAGGGGGACTTAAAGAATGACAGCGATGGCACCAAAGAGTATATACTGTACAGTTGCTAAGGTGGGGCCCCAACATGGGATAATCACACCACCACGGGGATATGAACACACACACAAAATGCGCCACACACTACCACGTGCTCGAACACATATACCACCCTCAGTGCACATTTCACCACACATACACCAACCTCGCCACATAAAAGTAGAAACACAAAAGTCGCCGCTCAAAACTCGCCACGCGCAAAACTCTCCACATGCAAAACTCGCCACACGTGCAAAACTCGCCACACGCAAAACTTGCACACGCAGAAAAATTGCCACACGCAGAAAAATTGCCACATGCACAAAAGTTGCAACACATGCAAAAGTTGCCTCACACAAAACTTGCACATACTCAAAAGGCACCACACATAAAACTCGCCACGCGCAAAACTCGCCATGCGCAAAACTTGCTGCACACAACTTGCTACACTAACCTGTCACATGCAACTCGACACACAAAAAGTTGCTACACGCATGTCGCCACACAAAACTCATCTCACAAAAGTCCCTACATGCATGTCGCCACACGCAACTCAACACACACAACTTGACACACGAAACTCGCCCTAAAACACACACAAGTCTGGTATCCTTCAAAAATAAAAATCTGATTAATAAGCAGACAAACTACAAGAGCAACAAATGTACCATATAGGAATCCGGCAGCTGTCAGTCACATGACCAGTCTATTATGTGTATGTGTGAGCTAATATATACTGCCAGGGGGTGGGCTTACTGTTGGCTGGGGATTTATCAGGCTGCCATTTTAGCTTACAAATACTGAGGTAAAAATACTGACCAAATAACGTGTGAACGAGGGCTAATACAGGAGGAGATGGCATACAGCTATATACTATATACAGGAGATGACACACAGGTATATACTATTTACAGGGGAGATGACACACAGGTATATACTATATACAGGAGGAGATGACACACAGATATATACTATATACAGGAGAGATGACACACAGGTATATACTATATAGAGGAGGAGATGACATACAGGTACATACTACATACAGGAGGAGATGACATACAGGTATATACTATATACAGGAGGAGATGACACACAGGTATATACTATATACAGGAGCAGATTACCTACAGGTATATAGTATATACAGGAGGAGATGACACAGGTATATGCTATGTATAGGAGGAGATGACATACAGGTATATACTATATACAGGAGATGACACACAGATATATACTATATATAGGTGAGATGACACACAGGTATATACTATATACAGGAGATTACATACAGGTATATCTAATATATAAAGCTGAATGTGTGTATGTATGTATGTGTGTATGTCCGGGATTGGCATCTGTACCGTCGCAGCTACAGCCACAAAATTTTGCACAGTCACACGTCTGGACCCCGAGAGCGTCATAGGCTATGTTGTGAGGTGAAATTTTAACCCCGCGCGTTCCAATTCACCAAACAATTTTGCTCCTATCTACATAATGGGGAAAAAGTGAAGGGAAAAGTGTTGGAGGAAAATTGACAGCTGCCAGATGTGAACAATGAGGACTTAAAGAATGAGAGCGATGGCGACAAAGAGTATATACCGTACAGTTGCTAAGGTGGGGCCCCGACATGGGATACTCACCACACACGGGGATATGAACACAAACACAAAATGCGCCACACACTACCACGTGCTTGAACACATATACCACCCTCAGCACACATTTCACCACACACACACACCAACCTCGCCACATAAAAGTCGAAACACAAAAGTCACCACTCAAAACTCGCTACATGCAAAACTCGCCATATGCAAAACTAGGCTCACGCAAAACTCGCCACACGTGCAAAACTCACCTCATGGAAAACTCACCTCATGCAAAACTTGCACACACAGAAAAATTGCCACATGTACAAAAGTTGCACCACATGCAAAAGTTGCCTCACACAAAACTTGCACATACTCAAAATGCACCACACATAAAACTCGCCACGCGCAAAACTCGCCATGCACAAATCTTGCTGCACACAACTTGCTACACTAACCTGTCACATGCAACTCAACACACAAAATGTTGCTACACGCATGTCGCCACACAAAACTCATCTCACAAAAGTCGCTACATGCATGTCGCCACACGCAACTCAACACACACAACTTGACACATAAAACTCGCCCTAAAACACACACAAGTCTGGTATTGTCCTTCAAAAATAAAAATCTGATTAATAAGCAAACTACAAGAGCAACAAATGTACCATATAGGAAATACGGCAGCTGTCAGTCACATGACCTGTCTATTATGTGTATGTGTGAGCTAATATATACTGCCAGGGGGGAGGGCTTCCTGTTGGCTGGGGATTTATCAGGCTGCCAATAGCAACCAATCACAGCTCAGCTTCTATTTTGCTACAGTTAATTAACCTGAGCTCTGATTGGTTAATATAGGCAACAAAGACATTCTCAGTATAACAAAGCTAATATATGTTGTGAAATGCTTCTATTTGCTTAGTTTTTGCCTTTTAATAATTACATTTCTATCTATTTGTTTTGTGGTTTTTGTGTGCAGAATAAATTTTTGTTAACACATTCTATTTTGCTAACAGCAGTCATTAACCCGGGCGAAGCCGGGTAGTACAGCTAGTACTATCATAAAGGAGAGAAGTGGTGAAGATGCCACTAAGGGGCTGAGAAAGATTTTTAGTAAGTTTGGAGTTACTAAGGCAGAAGCCTTTAGTAGAAAAAAATGGGAAGGAATTCAGGAAAAAAAAAAGGCATAATCAGAGACAAGAAATGGATAGATCAGATCCAAGCGTTGATTGATGTCTCTAGGGTAGCAGAAAAAGAGGGATGGACATATAATCAACAGAATAAAAAGTGGTGTATTAGACCCGCAGGCTATGGAGAAAAACAAAATGTGGAATATAAGAACACCCCACCCCCATACCTTAACCCACATGCCCCATCTTTTCTCCAAACACCACCTCAAAGTTTAGCCGGACCAGGAGGATGGGTATGTCCGCACTGTGGACAACAAAATCCAGACTGGAGAAATGATTGCCTAGCCTGTGGTACACCTAGACATGGCGCTGTACTTGCCCCTGTTAGGGTAGTACCAAGACCCTTCAGGGAACCTGGTGCTGACGGAGTAATGGGAACTAGATATCACCAAACTCGACAATATTTCCCTTGGTCCCCCGCTGAAGGCATGTCTCTCTTGCATAACGCACCAAATCCCACCCAGTGTCCAGTTAGATTTGCACAATATATACAGCAAATTATGCAGACTCACGCTGGAGTTTGGGCAGATGGAGAAGAATTATGTAGAATGGAAATGACTCCTGGACTCTTCCAGGAGCTATTAGCAAATCTACAGGTACATAGGCCCCAGGCAGGAGATGGTGCCTTACAAACGATAGAATCAGGTACGCAATTTGTAGATCACTTAATGGTTTTCATGAGGGAAAAACAGAGGCAGAGAGGAACAACGGGAGTGGTGGCTCAGAAATCTGGACAATCAGTAGACGAATATTATCTAAGTGTAGAAAATAATTTCAGAGATGAAGGCATGGATCTAACCGCTTCAGGAATGATGAGGTTAGTTACAAAAACCTTTATAGATGGATTGTCTCCAAAAGTGAAGGAAAAGCTTAAGGCCGCAACCCCTGATTGGAGAACCTTGGAAGACCCACACCTGGCTAGACAGAAAGCTGTAGGGATAGAAATGGACTTAAGAGAAAATTCTAAGCCAGTAAGAATTGCACAGGCTAATACTGGCTCTGCTAATCAAAAGTTTACTTGTCATTACTGTAAGAAGCCAGGACATTTCCAAAGGGAATGTAGGAAGAGAAAAGCAGATATAGATTCAGGAACCTTTGTACCCAAAAATAGGATAAATAACCCAGCGCCTGATCAAACAGACAGCTCAGAATGACTGAAGGTTATGCAGGTCTCTCTTCCTTCTAGAAGACCAATAATACAAGTTGAGGTTGAGGGTAAAAATGTACCTTTTCTGATAGATACGGGAGCAACATCCTCCATTTTAAATCAAGACTTTTTACCATATCCTGACAATATATCCTCAAAGGTAACATATGCAGAAGGGTATGATGGTAAAATTCAGGCGTTGCCCTTTACAAAACCTTTAAATGTGAGCTTTGGCCCTAAAACCTTTGTATCCAAATTTTTATTTGCTAAAGGTGCACCTACCTGCTTGCTGGGTACTGATGTCTTAAGTAAAATGCACGCAAACATCCATTTTAGAGAAAATGGCACAGTTATGCTGACCATCCCTGAAGATGCAGAAACTCTGGAACAATATGTTAGAATACAGGCAATGGAGGATTTTCCCGAAATTTACACTCAACAAGCAAAAATTGACTTGTCTCGGGTTCCTGACAGCCTATGGGCAAAAGGAGACACTGATGTAGGATTCTTATCAGTAGCTCCTATACTGTTAGAAACTGCCCCGGGAACCATTTTACCTCAGCTTAGGCAATACCCCATCAGCGCCCAGCAAGAACTGGCGATTTCTCAACAAATTCAGGATTATGTGTTACAAGGTGTTTTGGTAGAAATCAGGTCACCCGCCAATACACCCTTATATCCTGTCAAAAAGAAAGTTTCCTCCAAAGAAACTATGGTGAAATATCGCATGGTGCACGACCTACGGGAAATCAATAAGGTTTTGGCACCGGTCACCCCTGTGATACCGAATCCTCATACCTTACTGTCTCAAATTCCCAGCACTGCTGCATATTTTACGGTAATTGACTTATCAAACGCATTTTTTTCTGTGCCACTACATAAGAACTGTTGGCATTTGTTTGCCTTTACATTCAAGGGTAAACAATTAGCATGGACAAGATTGCCACAAGGTATGGTACACTCACCAACTTTGTACTCTGAAGCAATGCAGACCGTGCTGAAAAATTTCACCCCAGAACCAGGAGTAGTCATTCTACAGTATGTAGATGACTTACTTATTTGTTGCCTTGATGAGCAGACGGCAGTTACCTCAACTGTTAATTTCTTAATTTTCCTAGCGCAAGAAGGCTGTAAAGTAAATAGACAGAAACTCCAGGCTTGTCAACAAACAGTCGTGTTCTTAGGTCACTGCATATCACAGGGCATCAGACACCTCACACCTCAACGTACGGAAGCCATACGTAACATGCTTGAACCCAGGAATCACAAACAGCTGCGTGCTTTCCTGGGTATTGTTTCACACTGTAGACAGTGGATCATACATGCAAGTCAACTCATGCAGTCTTTATATGACTGTATTGCCAACACGCCATATTCACTCAGTGATGAGGCTAAACAGTCATTTTCCTCTTTGAAAACAGCACTGGTATCAGCTCCGGCTTTGGGACTCCCAGACTACACTAAACCTTTTCAATTGATGGCAGCTGAGATATCCTCACATGCTACAGGGGTGCTCACACAAAAACATGGAAACAAACAGAGACCTGTGGCATACATATCAGCTCATCTGGACCCTGTAGCTAGAGCCGCACCTTCTTGTGTAAGAGTAGTAGCCGCAATTTCACTGTTATTAGATAAAGCTTCTGAGATTGTTCTTGATCACCCACTTCTAGTTCAGACCACTCATGATGTACATGGCATTCTTAGCCAGGTCCAACCTAAACATATTTCAATGGCCAGACACCTCCGCCTCCAATGTTCCCTACTACTGCCGCCCAACATTTCCTTTGCCAGGGTTCAGACTCTTAATCTCGCGTCTTTGCTCCCTTTAGAGTCTGAGGGGGGTACCATACCTGAGGAAACTGCACTCTCCAACTCCTTTGACCCATCAGAGTCAATGCATGATTGTGTACAATTAATGGAACAAGAGACTCAGGGCTTACGTAATGTACGTGACAAGCCACTCTGTAATGCTACATTTGAACTTTTCATAGATGGCAGTAGATATGCAGATATGAATGGACAATTTCATACAGGTTATGCGGTAGTAACTCAGCATGAAGTGCTGAAAGCAGAACCTCTCCCTGCTAATCAGTCTGCACAAGAAGCAGAACTTAAGGCATTAGTTGAAGCTCTAAAAATAGCCAAAGATCAGACAGCAAACATATACACTGATTCTAGATATGCACATGGCATTATTTTCGATTTTGGCGTAATATGGAGAGCCAGAGGTTATATGACTGCTTCAGGCCAACCTGTTAAACATGCCTCCCTCATTAGACAGATTCTGGAGGCAGCACAAGAAACTAAAGAAATAGCGGTGATAAAGGTAGCTGCACATGTGAGACTCGACACCGAGGAAGCCAGGGGTAACGATAAAGCCGACAAAGCAGCAAAACAGGCAGCACGTAAACCCTTACATCATGCCCACACACTAGATAGCTCTGAAGATGATGAGGAGAGATTGAAGGAAGCTCAGAAACAGGTAGACGACGAAGAACGAGGGCAGTGGCAGAAAAAAGGGGCAGAAGATCAGCAAGGATTATGGAAAAAAGGAACTTTGTTGTGTTTACCCAGAGCCTGGTACCCCGCAGTGGCGAGTGACCTCCACCTACCTACGCATGTATCGGCAAACGGTATGACGCTCAAGGTAAAAGAAAGGTGGTTGGCTCCAGGCTTTGGTAATTTCGCTCGGAACATGTGTGCTGCATGCGCTATATGCCTGGCACACAATCCAGGTCAGACCATTAAAACCCCAACCAAGCATCATGTAAGACCACTGTATCCCTTTCAAAGACTCCAGATCGACTACATCCAGCTTCCTAGGTACAATGGATACGAATATGTGCTTGTGTGTGTGGACATGTTCTCAGGGTGGCCAGAGGCTTATCCAGTTCGTAAAGCCTCAGCAAAAACTACTGCCATTAAAATAGCACATGAACTGATACCCCGTTAAGGCATGCCTGAGGTGATCGAGTCAGATAGGGGTACCCATTTTACTGGAGAAATATTCCAGAATGTTATGAAAATGTTGGGAGTAGAAAACCAGTTTCACACTCCGTATCACCCACAGAGTTCAGGTAAAGTGGAAAGATTAAATGGAACAATAAAATTAAAAATCCAGAAGGCCATGGCAGAAACAGGAAAGCCTTGGACCGAGTGTCTACCACTTGCCCTGTATTCCATCCGAAACGCCCCAAGGGGGAAGGCTAAGCTGTCACCACATGAGATTCTTTTTGGTAGAGCAGCAAATTTGGGTTGTTATTTTCCACAACAACTGATGTTGAATTCTGAGACTTTAACTGCTTATGTACAAGAATTACAAAAACGTTTAACTAAAGTGCATTCGCAAGTTTTTGCTTCCCTTCCAGATCCAGAAAATCTCGAAGGAGGCCACAAGTTGGAACCTGGTGATCAAATCTACGTGAAAAGACACACCAGAAAGACTCTGGAACCGAGATTTGACGGACCTTTCCAAGTCCTGTTAACAACTCCAACAGCAGTCAAGCTTGAAGGAAAGGCATCATGGATACATGCAAGCCATTGCAAAAAAGCAGTATAAGACTCATGATATTGATGTTAATAATGTTAACCTCAACGGAGGCATGGGAAAGATTGAATTCTCTAGCCCCTTTGAACAATAGATTCGTACAACATCATAGAAAATTAGTGCATGATTTGTTAAATAATACGCAACCCCTGGCAGATTGTTGGATCTGTACCCATTCACCAGTATCAGCCACAAGTATACCTTTTCTAGCAGTTCCCGTGTCAGCTGAAGAAATATTCGCTTGGCCTAATTGTTCAGACAACCTGGCCAACAACCAACCTGGCAATACTAGACTATGGAATACTACAATCGCCATACCAGTTGTGGGATGGGTAGAATTTCCTTGGTGGCAGGGCAATCTTACAGGAAAAATAGGCAACTTACAATATTTAGCACTCAGAGGAGGAGCATGGGTACCTAGGAATAAGACTGGATTAACTGATTTAGGACAGGTCCCCACTGAAAATCTACAGCTCAGTTTCAGTACAACCACCCCTTCCTCTGATGCTTTCAAACCTACAGTATTGGAAAGGTACATACATAATAGAAAATGGGAACATTCCGAGTTGTTCCCCCAAGGTGATGCAAACAGTTGTACAAGTAAGCCGGGGAACCTGGTTTGTAATGAATCCGATGAGTATGTCAACGGAATGCATGTATGTGGGAATCCCGCAGCCGGGTACTGTAGCCCCTTGGGACAAAAACCCTCTTGGTGTATGCTTCAGAATGTATCTAGTTTTGTGGATTTGGCTCACAGATTGGTATTGCAGCACTCAGCTTTGTGGGATCTGCCTGAGGGTACATTTTGGATATGCGGAGAAGGAGCATATAAATGGCTTCCCGTAGGTATAAAGGGTACTTGTACATTAGGACGCCTAACCCCGGCTACTTTCATAATTTCGAACAAACAAGTGAATATGCAAGCCATGCCCAAGCACACACTGTATAAAAGAGCTGCAGATAACTCACCACGTCCTTCGGGGAGGCCACATATAGTACAAATGGGAATTCCCAACAAAATTGCTAGTACCATTTTTATTTATCCTATGTTAACACAGATGTGGGATAAATTAGTTAGAGCCACGGATTATCTAGATGACCAGATTTGGGATATATTGGACATATTAAATACTAGTATAGCTGTACAGAATCAGCTTATAATAGTCACTAACCAACATACCCTGGTATTGGATTACCTAACTGCCTCACAAGGGGGTATGTGTCAAATCATCGGACCCACCTGCTGTCATTATATAGACCCGAATAGTACTATGAGTATGAGATTTAAATTAGAAGACGTACAACGACTCAGGGATCAGTATGACAAAGACAATGACCAAAATAAGGATAGCTGGTGGTCAGATACCTTTTCTTTTCTTAACCCGGCCAATTGGTTCAGGGGGATCGGTGGGTGGGTTACCGCGATTATGCAAAGCCTAATACATACAGTTATAGTTATTGTAATTATATATGTATTATTCAAGGTTGTACTCAAGGGTATCTCGGTATGCACAAATAAATTTTGTGTAATGGATGCGAGAATATAAAGTTTTTTTTTTGTAATATCACAAAAAGAATGACTAAAATAATCGTCTATATGACAAGGTTTTGAATGGAATATGTCAAAGGGGGGATTGTGAAGAGCGGAACAAAAATGGTTATCTCAATAAACCAAAAAGAATTTGTGATCAATATTGACCTGTCCATTCAAGGACATTTTAGCTATGGTGTGAAATCCTATTTTTTGTTTGTGAAACTGCCACTTATGGCCCCGTCTCACTAAGCGATTTACCAACGATCACGACCAGCGATACGACCTGGCCGTGATCGTTGGTAAGTCGCTGTGTGGTCGCTGGGGAGCTGTCACACAGACCGCTCTCTCCAGCGACCAACGATCAGGGGAACGACTTCGGCATCGTTGAAACTGTCTTCAACGATGCCGAAGTCCCCCTGCAGCACCCGGGTAACCAGGGTAAACATCGGGTTACTAAGCGCAGGGCCGCGCTTAGTAACCCGATGTTTACCCTGGTTACCAAAAAAAACAAACACTACATACTCGCCTTTCGGTGTCCAGGTCCCTTGCCGTCTGCTTCCTGCTCTGACTGAGCCGCCGTACTGTGAGAGCAGAGCGCAGCGGTGACGTCACTGCTGTGCTCTCACTTCTCACTGTACGGCCGGATCTCAGTCAGAGCAGGAAGCAGACGGCAAGGGACCTGACGGACATCAGAAGGCGAGTATGTACTGTTTGTTTTTTTTGGTAACCAGGGTAAACATCGGGTTACTAAGCGCGGCCCTGCGCTTAGTAACCCGATGTTTACCCTGGTTACCAGTGAAGACATCGCTGGATCGGTGTCACACACACCGATTCAGCAATGTCAGCGGGGCCTCAACGACCAAAAAAAGGTCTAGGCCATTCCGACACGACCAGCGATCTCACAGCAGGGGCCTGATCGCTGGTACGTGTCACACATAGCGAGATCGCTATGGAGGTCGCTGTTGCGTCACAAAACTTGTGACTCAGCAGCGATCTCGCTAGCGATCTCGCTATGTGAGACGGGGCCTTTAGGCGAAACTGTACTGTTTTGTTTGTTGTGAAACTATCACATAGCCGAAACTGTTTTTTTTGTCTTCTCTTTTCTCTCTTTGTTTAAACAAGCAAAACTTGTATAACCACTGAAACTACCTGTACAACTATATAAAGAGGGGATAGCACCTTGAAGGAAGGCGTGCATTCAGAGGCTTCCCAGTGATATACTATACGAGACGTGTCTTGTGTATTATTTCTGGTGATTCCCCACTTCCAAAGGCTGCTCCGACTGAGTGTGGTCCCGACAAAACTAAAAGAACATCAGAGAATGAGGTCATGCACTAACACCGCACTGAGCAAAATATTGGGGCAGATTTATTTATAGGCAATACTGTGTAATTCTTAGTGCAATCGTAGGCTAGACAGTCTTAAAATGTGCCAGGTTTATCATAGTGGTTCAGTCTGTTTATCTAATTTTAAGACTCTAGTCTAAAGATCCCAATACACATTAGATGGATGTCAGTCGAACAATGATTCGGCCAATCATTTGGCCGGCAACCATCTCATCTGACTCTCCCATACATGAGCGCTCATTTGTTTGAGTTACCTGTCTTCTCTATGAGCAAGCTGCCGACTGACACATCAACTGGTGGCTTATCTTTTGGGAAACAATGCGATTGACAGTGTGAAATCGCCATACCTGAGCGACACCTCCTCTGACCAACAGTTGGCTGGCGTCGCCATACACACTAGATTGCTGGCCATATCGGCGAGTTCGGCCACATTAGTGTAACATGTATGGGGGTGTCTTAATTTTACACCACCGACTTTATGCCATGATTTTGGTGCATTTTTATGTGCTTCATATAGTACCCCATTTTCAATGTGGTCACTTACCCTCATCAGACCAGACTTGTCTAGTAAATTTGATACAGGTAAAGGAATTTTTTTTTTTTAGAAAATTATGCCAGAATTCTGGTGCAATTATTTTGATAAATCTCTCCCAGTATATCTATTTTTTTCCAGGAGCGCTGGAGTAATAATGTACTATTTATCCAATTACTCACAAATAAGCCTTTAACAGAACGATGGCAGTAATGATAATGTTCATCATCAGCAGTAGTCATCTCCCACAATAGTATATGTTTGTAGAAAAGCACATCAGCTCTTTAATCTGCCAGATCCTACTAAAATAACAATCTTACAGCCAACCATACTGTCATTTTAGTGCCATTTAGTTGAAAAAGTCTTTACAAAATATCATTTATCTCTAAATCTGTGCCAGAAAAGCTACTGATCTCCACATGGCAAGCCTTGTCGCTTCTGATTCAATTTCTCAGATATTTTTCCCTGTTAACATAGTGTTTGACAAGAATTAGCAAATGTGAACATTGCAGTATCATATACCATCTGGAATCTAATAATAATATGATCACTTTTCTCAAATAAATTATCCAAATTTTGTCAGTAATCGGGCGGCTAATAATATGGGCAATCTGGACTGTTTATCCGGCCCTGAGGCTCCTGGGGGGCCCATAGCCAAATTACCCTCATGTGCGGCGGGCAGGAAGAGATCCCTGCAGCTCTGCTGCCTACAAGAGAAAATGGTAGCGGAGCTGCAGTGATCCGTCCTGCTTCCTGCCTGCGCTTCCTGTCTCACACAGCAGTCAGCAGCGCGACTGGATGACATCATTCAGCGCCGTGGCCGCTGTGCCAGTGAGGGGAAGCTGCTGTGTGTAGGTGGAGGAGAGGGCAATGATGGGGGAGAAGGCAATGATGGGGTGATGGGGAGAAGGCAATGATGGGGGTGACAGAGAGGGCAATGATGGGGTGGTTCGTGAGAAAGCAATGATGGGGTGGTGGAAAGGGCAATAATGGGGGGTGTGTGAGGAGGAAATGATGGCTGTGAAGGAATGGGCAATGATGGTGGTGGTGGTGGGGGAGAAGGCAATGATGGGGTGATGGGGAGAAGGCAATGATGGGGGTGACAGAGAGGGCAATGATGGGGTGGTTGGTGAGAAAGCAATGATGGGGTGGTGGAAAGGGCAATAATGGGGGGTGCGAGAAAAGGCAATGGTAGTGGTTGTAAGGACAATGATGGTCATGGTGGAACAGGCAATAATGGGGTGGTGGGGAGGAGGAACTGATGGACGTGGTTGAATGGGAAATGATGGGGTGGTGGGGGAAAAAACAATGTTGATGGTGGAAAGGGCAATGATGGGGATGATGGAGGAGGAAATGATGGAGGTGGTGCAATGGGTAATGATGGGGTGGTGAGGAGAAAGCAATGATAGAGTGATAGAGATGGTGGAAAGCGCAATGATGGGGGTGGAGGAGAGGACAATAATGGGATTCGGGGGAAGAAGACAATGAGGGGTGTGGGGGATTGGGAAGGGAGGAAGGGGGATTTATAATGGATTTAGGAACAGGGGGAGGTGTACGAAGACATTATTATCGCTTATTATGTTTAACACAGTCCCTTAGTATATAGCATACTCACTTATACATAGCACAGCTCCTTGATATATAGCGTACTCACTTATTATGTATAACACAGTCCCTTAGTATACAGTGTACTCACTTATTATGTATAACACCATCCTTAGTTACATAGTTTCCTCTTTTATCATGTATATCACTGTCCCTTATTACATACCATCCTCTCTACTTATTTATGGTGTTGTCCCTTATTATATAGCTTCCTCTGCTGTTATGTATAGTGCTGTCTCTTACATAGTGCATTCTTGTTATTTTTGTTATTCACAGTGCCCTCTTTTATTACATAGTCCGCTCTCTTGTTAGATATAAAATGACAGCTGATGGAGGAGTCGATCCAGTCCATCATCTCCTCCATTAGAAAAGAAGCTTTCCCATGCTCCATTAGCCATCATTGCATTATATATCTAACAAGAGAGGGAGGTATGTAATAAAAAACAGGGCTCTATATAATCCACTATATAAGGGACGGTGCTGTACATAGCAAGAGAGGTCACTGTATAAGGGACAGCAATATACATAATAAAGGAGACTGTGTAATATTTATATATACGTAGCTTTGTCGCCATAAAAGGACGAGGCCCAGACACATTTCTTGCACAGGGGCCCCAAGCTGTCAGTGTCTGCCCCTGAGCTGTGCTGTGCCGTGTGTCTTTAAATAAATGTGTGCTCCGCCATCACTCTGTACATGACTCCTCCTAACTCCTCCTTTCTAGTCCTGCCCTGCTCTCAGCTGAACTCTCTGGCTGGATTTGCATAAGGATGCCACGCCTCCTGGCTGACGTAGCTTTCCAGCCAGAAAGAGCAGTGTATACTGGGCCCGGCCGGAAGTAGTTGCACATGTGAGGGCAGCTACCGGTTGTTGGAGGCGGAGCAGGAGGAGCTGAGGCTGTGTGGAGACGCAAGAAGGTGAGCTGGGCCTGACAGTGAATTTTTTTTTGGGGGGGGGGCATTCAGACTTTTGCTATGGAGCCCCATGATTTCTATGTAAGTTCCTGCTCTTAGACATTGATAAGTGACTTCTGGATTGTGCAATAAAACACTGGAGCGATCTGACAAGTCACAATTTTTGGAAGTGCATCTGAACAGCAAGGTGGATTGCTGTTGAGGGGAGATAGAGAGAAAAAAAAATATCTATAAATCTTCAGCACAGCGAGTGTGAGCGAGCTGAGTGTGACCTGAGCGTAAGTGTGAACGGCGGTAAGTGTGTGACTTGTGATTCAGTGAGGAGGTATTTGGAAGGCCTTTAACAAATACCTGTGTGAATTTGTGTGAGTTGCTGAATTGGGAGTAGCTATATTCATAAGGAGTTAACTTAGGGTGGGGGCTCATAATTAAGGGGATATAAGGGGCAGCTGTTTGGGGCTCAAGTCCTTTTTGGAAGTGCATCTGAACAGCAAGGTGTTCAGCACAGCGAGTGTGAGCGAGCTGAGTGTGACCTGAGCGTAAGTGTGAACGGCGGTAAGTGTGTGACTTGTGATTCAGTGACTTTGGAATCAGGGAGTTTCCAAGGGAGGAATTGCTTCTGTTTTTTTTTTTTTTTTAAATTAATACTTTGTATTTATTTTTAATTAACGTTTCTGTGTGGTGCAATCCCCATTAGGAAATGTGCTCCACAATTGTTAATGCCATCCAGTGCACATCTTGCCACATGTATGCAGTCCTTGACCAGCTGGTCGAGGGTGCATACTGCTGTGCGAGATGTGAGCACATTGTGCATTTGGAAACCCAGATACTGGATCTAAATGTGCAGCTGGCAACACTGAGATCCATAGACAATATGGAGAGGAGTCTTCTGCTCACAGAGCAGACGCTCAATGGGATAGATGAGGAGGGGGATGGTAGGATGGAGCTGCAGGACAGTGTGGCAGTTAGCTGGGTGACAAATAGAAGGCGGGGTAGAGGGAAGAGTGCCAGGGAGGCTAGTCCTGATCTGGCACACCCCAATAAGTTTGCTAAGTTGGCAGATGAGGGGGGTGCCAGTACAGGGGTAGCACTGCTGCAGCCAGGCATGTCCTCTGAAAGCCGGAGGAGTGACTGCTCCAGTAAGGAGGGAAATAGGAGAACAGGGCAGGCCAGACAGGTGCTGGTAGTGGGGGACTCAATTATTAGGGGAACAGATAGGGCAATCTGTCACAAAGACAGGGATCGTCGGACGGTGTGCTGCCTACCTGGCGCTCGAGTCCGACACATCGCTGATCGGGTGGACAGATTACTGGGAGGGGCTGGTGAGGACCCAGCGGTCATGGTGCACATTGGCACAAATGACAAAGTTAGAGGTAGGTGGAAGGTCCTTAAAGATGATTTCAGGGAATTAGGCTGCAAGCTGAAAGCAAGGACCTCCAACGTGGTATTTTCCGAAATACTGCCTGTACCACGTGCCACGCCAGAGAGGCAACGGGAGATTAGGGAGGTTAATAAGTGGCTCAAGAATTGGTGTAGGAAGGAGGGGTTTGGGTTCCTGCAGAACTGGGCCGACTTCTCAGTTGGCTACAGGCTCTACGCTAGGGACGGGCTGCACCTCAATGGGGAAGGGGCAGCTGTGCTGGGGGAGAAAATGGTTAGAAGGTTGGAGGAGTGTTTAAACTAGGGATTGGGGGGGAGGGTATTCATTTTATAGGAGGGGAAGATAGTGCAGATACAGACCTGGGCACAAATAAGGAAGTTGGGGGTGGCGGTGGCATGGGGGGTGGGGTTAGAACAGTTAGTAATTTAAGAAAGAATAGAGGTACAGAGAGTAACATCAAGTGCATGTATACTAATGCCAGAAGCCTCGCCAACAAAATGGATGAATTAGAACTAATGTTGTTGGAGCATAATTATGACATGGTGGGGATATCTGAGACGTGGCTGGATGAGAGCCATGACTGGGCTGTTATCTTGCAGGGCTATAGCCTGTTCAGAAATGACCGTACAGATAAGCGAGGGGGAGGGGTGTGTCTATATGTAAAATCTTCCTTAAAACCCATCCTGCGTGATAATATAGGTGGATTTAATGAAAATGTAGAGTCCCTGTGGGTGGAGATAAGGGGAGGGGGAAAAAATAATAAATTACTGATAGGGATTTGTTATAAATCTCCAAAAATAATGGAAGCAATGGAGAATATCCTCGTAAAGCAAATAGATGAAGCTGCGACTCAAGGAGAAGTCATTATTATGGGGGACTTCAACTACCCTGAAATAGATTGGGGAACAGAAACCTGCAGTTCCAGCAAAGGTAATCGGTTTTTGACAACTATGAGAGACAATTACCTTTCACAACTGGTTCAGGACCCAACAAGGAGGGGGGCACTGCTAGACCTAATATTAACCAACAGGCCAGACCGCATATCAAATATAAGGGTTGGGGGTCACTTGGGGAATAGTGATCACAAAATAATAAGTTTTCGTGTATCCTTTAATAAGATGTGTAGTAGGGGGGTGACAAGGACACTAAACTTCAGGAGGGCAAATTTCCAACGGATGAGAGAGGATCTTGGTGCAATTAACTGGGACGATATCCTGAGACACAAAAATACACAAAGAAAATGGGAGACGTTTATTAGCATCCTGGATAGGACCTGTGCACAGTATATACCGTATGGGAATAAACATACTAGAAATAGGAGGAAACCAATATGGCTAAATAGAGCTGTAAGGGGCGCAATAAGGGACAAAAAGAAAGCATTTAGAGAATTAAAGGAAGTAGGTAGTGAGGAGGCATTAAATAAATACAGAAAATTAAATAAATTCTGTAAAAAGCAAATCAAGGCAGCAAAGATTGAGACAGAGAGACTCATTGCCAGAGAGAGTAAAAATAATCCCAAAATATTCTTTAACTATATAAATAGTAAGAAACTAAAAAATGACAGTGTTGGCCCCCTTAAAAATAATCTGGGGGAAATGGTGGATGAGGATGAGGAAAAAGCCAATATGCTAAATGACTTTTTTTCATCAGTATTTACAAAAGAAAATCCCATGGCAGACAAAATGACTAGTGATAAAAATTCCCCATTAAATGTCACCTGCTTAACCCAGCAGGAAGTACAGCGGCGTCTAAAAATAACTAAAATTGACAAATCTCCGGGCCCAGATGGGACACACCCCCGAGTACTGCAGGAACTAAGTACAGTCATTGATAGACCATTATTTTTAATCTTTAAAGACTCCATAATAACAGGGTCTGTACCACAGGACTGGTGTATAGCAAATGTGGTGCCAATATTCAAAAAAGGGGCAAAAACTGAACTCGGTAATTATAGGCCAGTAAGCTTAACCTCTACTGTGGGTAAAATCCTGGAGGGTTTTCTAAGGGATACTATACTGGAGTATCTGAAGAGGAATAACCTTATGACCCAGTATCAGCACGGGTTTACTAGGGACCGTTCATGTCAGACTAATTTGATCAGCTTCTATGAAGAGGTAAGTTCCGGACTGGACCAAGGGAACCCAGTGGACGTAGTGTATATGGACTTTTCCAAAGCTTTTGATACGGTGCCACACAAAAGGTTGTTACATAAAATGAGAGTAATGGGGATAGGGGAAAATATGTGTAAGTGGGCTGAGAGCTGGCTCAGGGATAGGAAACAAAGGGTGGTTATTAATGGAGCACACTCGGACTGGGTTGCGGTTAGCAGTGGGGTACCACAGGGGTCAGTATTGGGCCCTCTTCTTTTTAACATATTTATTAATGACCTTGTAGGGGGCATTCAGAGTAGAATTTCAATATTTGCAGATGACACTAAACTCTGCAGGGTAATCAATACAGGGGAGGACAATTTTATATTACAGGATGATTTATGTAAACTAGAAGCTTGGGCTGATAAATGGCAAATGAGCTTTAATGGGGATAAATGTAAGGTCATGCACTTGGGTAGAAGTAATAAGATGTATAACTATGTGCTTAATTCTAAAACTCTGGGCAAAACCGTCAATGAAAAAGACCTGGGTATATGGGTGGATGACAAACTCATATTCAGTGGCCAGTGTCAGGCAGCTGCTACAAAGGCAAATAAAATAATGGGATGTATTAAAAGAGGCATAGATGCTCATGAGGAGAACATAATTTTACCTCTATACAAGTCACTAGTTCGACCACACTTAGAATACTGTGCACAGTTCTGGTCTCCGGTGTATAAGAAAGACATAGCTGAACTGGAGCGGGTGCAGAGAAGAGCGACCAAGGTTATTAGAGGACTGGGGGGTCTGCAATACCAAGATAGGTTATTACACTTGGGGCTATTTAGTTTGGAAAAACGAAGACTAAGGGGTGATCTTATTTTAATGTATAAATATATGAGGGGACAGTACAAAGACCATTCTGATGATCTTTTTAATCATAGACCTGAGACAGGGACAAGGGGGCATCCTATACGTCTGGAGGAAAGAAGGTTTAAGCATAATAACAGACGCGGATTCTTTACTGTAAGAGCAGTGAGACTATGGAACTCTCTGCCGTATGATGTTGTAATGAGTGATTCATTAATTAAATTTAAGAGGGGACTGGATACCTTTCTGGAAAAGTATAGTGTTACAGGGTATATACACTAGATTCCTTGATAAGGCGTTGATCCAGGGAACTAGTCTGATTGTCGTATGTGGAGTCGGGAAGGAATTTTTTTCCCCATGGTGGAGTTACTCTTTGCCACATGGGTTTTTTTTGCCTTCCTCTGGATCAACATGTTAGGGCATGTTAGGTTAGGCTATGGGTTGAACTAGATGGACTTACAGTCTTCCTTCAACCTTAATAAAAAAAAATAATAATAACTATGTAACAATTTGACAACAACTGGAGCGCCATCGAGAACAGAATTAGAAAACGGCTGGTAAGTATTAGACTAAGGGCAGGGAACTTAGATTAGTGGCATTACTCCAGCTGCAAATAGAAAAAAAAACAAACACTGGAGTGGTGTTTTCCACTCGTCCAAAACAAGGAAAACAAATTTAGTGCTATAGAGGTTGCATTGAAGCCTGCTACACACATACAGTTGTGCTAAAAAAGTTTACATACCCAGGCAAAATTTTTGTTTCTTCGCTTTTTTTTCAGAGAATATGAATGATAATACTTTGTTTCAAGATGCACAATAAGGAGGCACTGGAAGAAAAATGTGCTGCATGGTCGAGTCACCAGAAGAAAGCCATTACTGCGCAAATGCCACAAATTAAAAAAAACTTCTGGAACAAGGTAATTGGAGTCATGAGACAAAAATTGAACTTTTTGGCCACAACCATAAACGTTACATTTGGAGAGAGGTCAACGAGGCCAAAGATGAAAGGAACACCATTCCTACTGTAAAGCACGGAGGTGGATCGCTGATGTTTTGGGGATGTGTGAGCTACAAAGGCACAGGAAACTTGGTCAAAGTTGAAGGAAAGATGAATGCAGCACGTTATCAGCAAATAATGGAGGCGAATTTGCACTCATCAGCCCGGAAGCTGCACATGGGAAGTACCTGGACGTTCCAACATGACAACGATCCAAAACACAAGGCCAAGTCAACATGTCATTGTCTACAGCAGAATAAAGTTAAGGTTCTGGAGTGGCCATTTCCGTCTCCTGACCTCAATATCATTGAGCCAATCTGGGGAGAGCTCAAGTGCGCAGTTCATGCTAAACAGCCCAGGAATTTACAGGAACTGGAGGCTTTTTGCCAAGAAGAGTGAGCAGCTTTACCATCTGAGAAAATAAAGAACCTCATCCACAACTACCACAAAAGACTTCAAGCTGTCATTGATGTTAGTGGGGGCATTACACGATATTAAGAAATGGGGTGTGTGAACTTGTCATCAAGGTCATTTGGATGTTTTGGGTTGTCATTGTGATTTAAAAAGAGAAATTACAATAGTTTGACAATAAATGGCTTCACCCAACCACTAACCATGAGTTGAGAAAAAGTTTTGGTGTTATCATTCATATTCTCTGAAAAAAGGCCAAGAAAGCATAAATTCTGCCGGGGTATGTAAACTTTTGAGCACAGCTGTAAGTATATTTGAATTTCACATACATACAGTCCAATCTCTTTACAGCACGGTATAAAGGTGGAGAAGCTGAGCAGAATGATATACAAGTTGTAGTAGAAGATTCCATCTAACTTGTTTGCTATTCATTTAAAGCCCTGAAATTTGTATGATCAAGACACCAGTGGGAGGTCCTACTCATTGATTGACAGTGATCTCTGCAAGCACAGTCATACAGGGAAACCTGTTAATCACTGAGTAGGACCACCCACTGGACTCATATATATACGTTTGGGATATAAATGAATTGAATTAAAGTTTTGCTGATCCTTTCCCACAAAAATGTACATCAATATAATCAGCTTCTCCTGCTCCATAACCCCAGATGCCATTCTTAACATGACAGCTTCACCTTTAACTACATTTCCATGCAACCTATACACCTGAAATAATCAAACCCCGCAGATGATGCTTTGTAACATTTAGATTTTTGATCGATTCCTTTTAGAAATAATAGTAAAGGTAAATATTAACTAAAATCTGAATGTGATGCAACTTTGTCACGTTTCTGTCGGGAACCCTGTCTGACCTGTCACAGTCCCGTGTACAAAAAAGAGAGGCATAAACAACTAGCCTTGTATTCAGGGGCACCGCAGACAAATGGAGCACAATTTATGTCAGCAACATTGAATAAATGACTGGGGAGTGAAGCTGTAATTATTTCACAAAGTCACCGACTTGACATTTCGAAAACTGTGAAGAAGGTGAATATAGATTAGTGGTGGTGGATGGGCAGCAGGCTGTGGAGACTCCGGATAACATGTAGCTTCAGGATTAATGTATTTCTCACTTTAATGTAATTACATCCTATGAGAAGGATGAAGGCACATTTACTACTGCGTTTAACTAAATTTCACCTTACGTTATCCATCTTTCCGTACCACTAAATCTTCCGCAGTGCAGCGCGACTTTATTTCAGCTGGGGGGGTGGGGTGACCATTACCATTAACCCCCAATCAGACAGACACCGGTAATTACCCATCCAGTCAATTATGAACAGCTATATTTTGTAATGATGGGAACAGTTTTACCAGGAAGAAATTGTTGCCATGACAATCAGAAATAAAACCTTTTACCGGGAGGGATTTGTAAAATTCTTATTTACTACAAATAATAGCCATGCCTTTTGGGTTGATTGCGCAAATGACTTTTTTTGCTCAATTGAAAAAATAAAAAAAACAGTAGGCCAGTAGGGAAGCAGAGTTCGCTGGTGGAATTATTGGTGCATTCAGTTTAACAATTTATGAAACCTGATATTTGGTATCCTGCTAGAAAAGTGCCCCCCCCCTCCCATTTACCTTAAAGGGAATTTGTCAGCCCTAAGGGGCTGCAGAACATATTATGTCATAATGGAGTATAAATAGAAAGGTATTAAAGTGCTTTATTAGAATTAGAAAAGTAGTTAGCCTAGCGCCCTAATACTCGTTTCACCCAGCTTCATCAGGGGACGTGTCCAGGAGTGAGTCCCACTGATGAAGTTAGGTCATGAAATGATTGATTCATAGTGTTCAGCAATTTTATAGTATAAATGTGGGGTCATTTTACAAAGGACAGAATGAAATAAAACAATCATAAATGGCCAACATGCAAATCTTTCACTTACCTCTCCCATAGATTTCTATTCCAGAATGAAACACTCCAATGCCCAATGTTGAGGTGTATTCATTAATCCAGTACTGAAAAAAAAAATAGTGATCAGTTGGTTACACATTAATAACCTTTCAATTAATCTCATCATTAGAAAAAGAAGGATTGTTCAGTGGTTTTGGATGGTAATTGTCACAGGGTTACGACAACAGAGTGGAGCCAGAAGACCGCATTGTCTGCTTGCTCCTACTCCGCCGCTGAGAAAAGGCACTTTTCCTTCATATTAAATGTGTATATTTCTTCTGGCAGAATAGGGGTTATTCAGCCATGTTAGAAATCCCTGTGCTCGCTTAGCCAATCGTTTTCCCCTTATAATCTGGGCTCTGCTACTAATCCTTGTCAGAGCTAGCTTTATTGCTGCATGGCTAATGGAGGGAATGGAGTTGGTATGAGAAGGATGCTGGGAAAGTTATTAGTGATTGTTGTTTGCTTTGTATGCGTGGTAATTCCTTATCCTTCTCTATTTTGTTTTTTTTTCCCGTTTCTGCACACCCAGGTGGATTCCTCTGTTATATGTGAGTGAATATTTTGTGTGTCTGGAGTTTTTCATTAACCCTTGTCTGTGTTGCCCTGTTTATTGGGTTGGTGTACCACGGTGCACAGTAGCGCCCCTTCTTCCATGGGTGGGGGAAGGGAACAGACAGAAGGGCCAACTTATGAGATAAGGCAAATGCAGACGCCCTGGCATCTTCACCATCTGAATGAAGTATCCCGGGGAGCAGGGCAAGCTAGGGTGCCCCCTAGTGTTAGAGCCAGGAAAGGAGCCCCTGGCCTCTGGTCACCCAACAGCTGTGTCGTGACATTAGTATTGGGAATAATGTCTAACTTTAAAGTTTTAACTTTTCAATGTTCAGCAAAATTATACCACCAGTTTTTATAGTAAAATTTTGCTGGTGGCTAGCAGCAAGTACCATAGAGTGATGGAGGTTTTGATTTGTGTTATGATTTTTCAAGTAACAAAAACTAAAAACAGTCCAGTACATCCTAACAAAAGAAAGCAGATGTGAACAGGTGCAAGCTGCCATGACTGCATCATACACAAACAAAAGGATACAGCAGCACTCTGTAAGAGCTAGGATGTATGCAAACGTGAATAGATGACATTTGGACTGCAGTACTGCTATACTGAATAGACATAAAAATTATGGCACTTAGTTCACAAATTAGCCAGTTTACGCATTTGTCTATGGGCTAATCTCCGTCATACATCAGGGTTGGTAATAATAATAATCTTTATTTTTATATAGCGCTAACATATTCCGCAGCGCTTTACAGTTTGCACACATTATCATTGCTGTCCCCATTAGGGCTCACAATCTAAATCCCCTATCAGTATGTCTTTGGAATGTGGGAGGAAACCGGAGTGCCCGGAGGGCAGAGCAAAGTACTGCAGTGCGCAGGCGCCGGGGCTCTCTGACCTTTCCCAGCGCCTGCGCACTGCAGTACTTTGCTCTGCCCTTAACAGGGCAGAAAAAGTACGCCGGAGCTTAAGCCGCAGCGTAAAGACAAGAAGAGGACGTCATCGAATGAAGATAGGAGGCGCCGGACCAAGATCGCGACGCCCATCAGACCGGACCGCACGGGGACCGCCCCTGGGTGAGTATAATCTAACCTCTTTTTCTCATCTTTCAGGATACATCTGGGGCTTATCTACAGCATTCCAGAATGCTGTAGATAAGCCCCTGATGCCGGTGGGCTTAGCTCAGATACAATTTTTGGGGTGACAGAGTCCCTTTAAACACCTTCCATTCAGCAATCTTTTCATTCCAACTACTAATGGAATCACAGTGAACTACAAGGTTCTTCAGCAAGATCCACCTTTCTCAGTAACCTAGGCATACTGAAAATGTAATTTACAGGAGTAAGCTATTAGGGAATGGTGTAATATTCACTTCTAGTTCTCTGTGGTACTTTTCACAAAGAAATCAATTACAGAAGGATTGCTAAACCGGAAATGTTCTGCTACCGTTCTACCTACATTTTACAGTAGTCAGGGTTTTTGTAACAATTGAAACATATATTAGGATTAAACACTATATAGGTAGTATCCATACATACAACATAAGAGCCAAGATAAGAGTTTAGAAAATCCTATTAAGAAACAAAACAGATAATTCATAATCCAATTATTCTTGCAAAGTGCCCTCTCTGGGCAAAGTACTGCAAAACAATAAAATAAGCATAAAGGTATTAAAATCATAGTTATAGGATTGCAACATAGAAAAATAAATGTCATCTTAAAGATTAATTTATCACATACACATACTTCAGCACATACTGAGAAAGCTCTAGACTATGGTTGGGGCGTGTTCTTTGCTTTGGGTGTTGCTGCCTTATGATTGGTCAGCATCGTGCAGGGAGAAGAAGTACACACCCTTAGTGAAAACTGTCTGATACACCCACTTGGACTTAAAAAACAACTCATTAAGTGCTAATTCTTTTCATTCCTAAGAGAGGCAACGTTAAACAAATGTTTTAATCTACTCTGCAGCAACTATTACATCGTGTGTTCAGTCAATTTGGTGAAAGGGCCTCTTCAAAGTGTTATCTGACCTTTTGAAAAACCCCAGAAATAACTTTATACTGGTCAAAATAGTAAATATGCAAATTTCATCTTTTAAACCCTTTTCACTTTTGAACCAACATTATTGCTGTGACCAGCTCTAAGTACTTGTGGCCAGCTCCTGGAAGTTGGGCCCTGACAATATAGGAAGTGATTGCATATCCTAGTGATATGCCCTGAGTTCCTATTGTGGGAAATCCCTTTGGGGCTCTGGAGAGCATTCTGCATAACCAACTTATTTATGAATTATTTTAAAAATATTAAGATTTGAGAGTCCTCAGTGGTTGATACCTTTTAATGGCTAACTGAAAAGAAGATAACAAATTGCAAGCTTTCGAGACTACATACGTCTCTTCATCAGGCATAGACTAACAGAAGACCTGAATAGTCTTGAAAGCTTGCAATTTGTTACTATCTTTTCAGTTAGCAATTAAAAGGTATCAACCACTGAGGACTCTTAAATCTTAATACTTTTCTATCTACTGGCTAACACTGTACACATATATATTTTTAAATAATTATTTTTATTATTTTTTAGGATTCTGTGTACCAAACAGTTTAGACAGTAGCAATTATCTAACGTATATATGGTGTTTTTGCTTGCATCAATCAATGACGTAGTGTGCCATGGCATTCTTCATATCTATATATATGTTCCTGGATGTACTTACCTTATCCCCAATAAGTTTAAAGACTTGATCTGAAATTCCATAATTCCACGTCAAAATCATGATCGTAATTATGTTCTTATTTTACTTAGTCGTGATAGTAACAGCCATAGTTTTTTTGTATTGTGATAGTTCTTGGATTATCTTTAATGAGTAAAATACTACAAAGCCAGTATAACATAAATCATGTACTATTTATCAGTATGCTATCAAACAGTCCTCTATATCTCAAATTATGGCACTTCAAAATAATCTTTCACCAACTGTGGACTTACATTACTTTGGCCACATGAAGAGACCCATGTAAATATGTTAAAAATTCAATCTTTATTTAGTCTATATAAAATAAAAACATAACCAGACCAAACATAAAACACAAACAGAGTGTCCAAGGAATGGATAGAGGAATCTCCAACCTATATACACTAATAATATATAGTCCAAAATGGATCAGATACCAGTAACCCTGCCTGATGCGATATAATCATTAATGTCTTAAGTACCGTAATCCCAAAAATGTGCAGGTAGTAATACACTACAAATGAAGTCACTGCTAGTGGAAAAAAGAGACAATGATACGCCCATTACTGGTTACGCTTGCGTGTCACGCGGCGTTCCAGGGAGCGCAGACTCAGAAGTGCCTTTTCATCCAGGAAAGAGATGGAAGCGTCAAGCGCCGTTGAGCAGGATCGACATCCGTACTTTCACTCCCTGTGGTGACGCGCTGCTATTTGGTTGGTGGGACGTTACTTAAATAGCCATCCTTTTCTCACTGGGTTACGCCCCTGGAAGAAGCTTATGGGCGAAACGCGCGTCGGGGCGCACTAGGAAGGATCAGTGGACTCTCACCTATACCTTATACCGCTACCTGTCTTTGGTCATTTTATCTTGTAAATAACTATGGCTTCTGCATTATTATGGCTGCATATGCCCATGTATGTTTGATATTTCTGTCACATGTTGTAAACAGTGTTTATTTACATAGTGTCTTGGGCATGTAGTGGCTGCAGGTGCTACGTAGTCAGACAAAATCCATTGTCTCTTTTTTCCACTAGCAGTGACTTCATTTGTAGTGTATTACTACCTGTAAATTTTTGGGATTGCTTAAGACATTAATGATTATACCGCATCAGGCAGGGTTACTGGTATCTGATCCATTTTGGACTATATATTATTAGTGTATATAGGTTGGAGTTTCCTCTATCCATTCCTTGGACACTCTGTTTGTGTTTTATGTTTGGTCTGGTTATGTTTTTATTTTATATAGACTATTTATCAGTATGTAGAATGCTCAGGAAGGCAGCGCAATAATACCAGATAACACATCACGCCAAGCTTCATGGTCTGGTGCTCCCTGATACGGGTAACATTCACAGCACCTGCTTAGCATTTCCGAAACATTGATAAATGACTTTCCACCAGCCATTTTAGTGTGATGATATTTCTTTTAGCCTGGGTGACTTTTTAATTTCACTGCCGGTATCTGAAGCGTAGCCGCTGTGCTAGGATACATCAGAGAACGAGCAGACAAAAGTATTGGGACACCTACACATTACACCTACAAGAGTTTCTATAACAAGCCATTTTAATTCCATTGATATGGAGTTGCCTCCCAGCCCCCTTTAAAGGGAACCTGTCACCCCGTTTTTTCAGTATGAGATAAAAATACCGTTAAATAGGGCCTGAGCTGTGCTTTACAATAGTGTATTTTTTGTCCCCTGATTCCCCACCTATGCTGCCGAAATACCTTACCAAAGTCGCCGTTTTCGCCTGTCAATCACACTGGTCTGGTCAAAAGGGCGTAGTGAAATGGCTGTTTCTCCCCCACCTCTTGCTTATCTTCCCGCCGTTGGCGTAGTGTTTTGCGCATGCGCAACTGCCGAATGCACTGCGCAGCGGCAGACAAAGAGCGCGATCTGCGCTATTCACCAGCTTTTCCGTCTTCCTGAGGCCGCGCGTGCGCAGATGGAGTGCTCTGCTGCCCGGGGCTTCAGGAAAATGGCCACGGGATGCCGCGCGTGCACAGATGGAGATCGCGGTGGCCATTTTCCTAAAGCAGAGATGCGAACTCGGCTTCAGGAAAATGGCCGCCGCAATCTCCATGTGTGCACGCGCGGCATCCCGTGGCCATTTTCCTGAAGCCCCGGGCAGCAGAGCACTCCATCTGCGCACGCGTGGCCTCAGGAAGATGGCCGCCGCCACGGAAAAGCTGGTGAATAGCGCAGATCGCGCTCTTTGTCTGCCGCTGCGCAGTGCATTCGGCAGTTGCACATGCGCAAAACACTACGCCAACGGCGGGAAGATAAGCAAGAGGTGGGGGAGAAATAGCCATTTCACCACGCCCTTTTGACCAGACCAGCGTGATTGACAGGCGAAAACGGCGACTTTGGTAAGGTATTTCGGCAGCATAGGTGGGGAATCAGGGGACAAAAAATACACTATTGTAACGCACAGCTCAGGCCCTATTTAACGGTATTTTTATCTCATACTGAAAAAACGGGGTGACAGGTTCCCTTTAAAGCTATAAGAGCCTCCAGTCTTTTGGGGAAAGCTTAGTACATTTTGGAGATGTCTATGGGAGTTTTTGCCCACTCATGCGGAAGATGATTTCTGAGATTACGCACTGGTATTGGACAAGAGATTCAGGCTCACAAACTCTATTCCAGTTCTTTTCAAAAGTGTTCATTGGGGTTGAGGTCAGGGATCTGTACAGCCAGGCATGTTCTTCCACACCTAACTGGTCCAATCATGCTTTTTATGGACCTTGCTTGTGCAATGGGGCACAGTCCCATTGCAGCAGAAAAGGAGCTTCCCTAAATTGTTACCACAAAGTTGGAAGTTACAATTGTACAGAATGTCTTGGTATGCTGAAGCATTAAAGTGGTTGTCCAGCCTTAGTGAACAAGTCTGCAGTCAGTGTACATGCATTCGGTCATGTGTTGACTAGACATGGATGACCTCACTCAATGCAAGTGTAAACATGCCTAGTCAGAATGTGGCTGGAAGTATGCGAATTGCATACTTGCTATCATATGACTACCTGATCTTGAGTCACATAGAGTGACTGCAGACTTGTATCCCAAGGCTGAACATCCCTTTGAGATTTGCGATCACTGGAGATAAGTAACTTAGTGCGACCCAGAGAAACATAACTCAATACATTATCCCTCCTTCACCAAACCTTACAGTTTGCACAATGCAGCCAGTCTGGTAACGATCTGGCATTTTCCAAACCCAGACTTGTCCATCAGATTACTTATACTGTATATAGGGGGCTCATACTGCACATAGGCGGCTGTGTGGGACTCATATTGTATATAGAGTGGCTCATGCTGTATATTGAAGGGTATGTGGGGCTCATACTGTACATAGGAGGCTATGTGTGGCTCATACTGTACATAGGTGTCTATGCGGGGCTCACATTGTACATAGGAGGTTTTGTGTGGCTCATACTGTACATAGGAGGCTATATGGGGCTCATACTGTACATACGAGGCTATGTGGGGCTCATGCTGTATATGGGAGGCTATGTGGGGGCTAATGCTGTATATAGGAGGTTATGTGGGATCATACTGTATATAGAGGTGGTTCATGCTGTATGTAAGGAGGCTATGTGGGGCTCATGTATATAGGAGGTTATGTGTGGGGATCATGCTACAGTATATATGGGATACTATGTGGGGCTCATACTGTACATACGAGGGTTTGTGGGTGCTCATACTGCATTCTCACCTACTGTATTCTCACCCATCCCTTGTAGATTGTGAGCCCTCGCGGGCAGGGTCCTCACTCCTCCTGTACCAGTTATGACTTGTATTGTTTAAGATTATTGTACTTGTTTTTATTATGTATACCCCTCCTCACATGTAAAGCGCCATAGAATAAATGGCGCTATAACAATAAATAATAATAATAATATGGGAGGCTATGTGGGGCTCATACTGTATATGGGAGGCTATGTGGGTGCTCATGCTGTATATAGTGATGTTATGTGGGGGCTCATAATGTGTATGGGAGGTTATGTGGGGCTCATGCTGTATATAGGGAGGCTATGTGGGGCTCATCCTGTATGTAGGGAGGCTATGTGGGGCTCATACTGTGTATAGAAAGGCTGTGTGGGGAACATGCTGTATATAAGAGGCTATTTGTCAACTCACACTGTACATAGCAGGCTATGGGGGGCTTATACTGTACATAGGGGGCTATGTGGAGCTCATACAGTATATGGGAGGCTATGTGGGGCTCATATTGTATATGGGAGGCTAAAATTTTAGTAGTGAATCACTCATTACAACATCATACGACGGCAGAGAGTTACATAGTCTCACTGCTCTTATAGTAAAGAGTCCGTGTCTGTGATTATGATTAAACCTTCTTTCCTCCTGACGTAGAGGATGCCCCGTCTCAGGTCTAAGAGTAAAAATGTCGCTAGAAAGGTCTATGGGGCTCATACAGTATATAGGGGTGGCTCATGCTATATGTAGGGCTTATGTTGTATATAGGAGGCCATGTGGGGCTCATGCTGTATATGGGAGGCTATGTTGATCTCATACTGTACATAGGAGTCTATGTGGGCGCTCATGCTGTATATAGGAGGCTATGTGGGGCTCATACTGTATATGGAAGGCTATGTGGTGGCTCATGCTTTATATAGTGAGGTTATGTGGGGGCTTATGCTGTATATGGGAGGCTATTGGGGCTCATTCTGTATATATGAGACTATGTGGGGGCTCATCCTGTATATAGGTGGCTATGTGGGGCTCATCCTGTATATAGGTGGCTATGTGGAGGCTCTTCCTGTATATTGGAGGCTATGTGGGGGCTCACACTGTTTATAGAGATGCTATGTGAGGCTCATTCTGTATATAGGGAGGCTTTGTGGGGCTCATGCAATATACGGGAAGGCTATGTGGGGCTCCTTCTCTATATAGGAAGGCTATGTGGAGGCTCATGCTGTATATAGGAGGAAGCAGGGTATCAATCAGTATATAGGAGGCTATATGGGACTTATGCTTTATATGGGAGGCAATGTGCAGCTCATGAAGTATATGGTAGGCTACGTGGGGCTCATGTTATATAGAGAAGTCTATGTGGGGGCTCATGCTGTATATAGGAGGCTATGTGGGGGCTTATGCTGTAAATAGGAGGCTATATGAGGATAAATACTGTATATAAGCGGCTATGTGGTGGCTCATATATTATATAGGAGGGCTGTGTGTGGGCTTATATGGTATACAGGGGGATGTCATCAAACTTAAATCTGCTCAATGTTAAGTGATACAATTAATATAAAATAATTATAATTGAAATATTAATATTGAGCAGAATTAATTTGAGACTATTGGTTCAGCCCTCCACAACAGTCACAGTCTCTCATGTGGTCCCTTGGGAAAATTAATTGTCACCCCTGCTCTAGTACATGTAAAGTCTTCCCCTTGCCATTTATGTTGACTTTTTTTGTGGAAGTGCTGAGATTTCTAGTGTCTACTTTGGTAGTTCACTTGGCGGTACATGGAGGTAGAAAACAGAAATACTGTCTCTTTAAATCTTCTGTTGGTTTATTATATGGCAACATAAACCAACAAGAAGGGGAAAGTAAACACAGCCCTGCAGGCAAAAACAGGAAAACAACAAAGAAAACAAAGTGCTGTAACAGAATCCATACATTTGCGGGTAGCAGCCCGCTCTGCAGCCACACGTTCAGTCTTTCCTACTCAGGAGACAAACCATTGGAGGTCCTCCCTCCAGTCCTGCTGAACAAAGACTGCCTCTGGAGCCCAGCAATTTAAGCTCCAGACCATGTGACTCCTCCCCCATGTGACTGAACTCATGACTGTGACATCACACAAAAGTGAAAGTTTAGCTGACAGCACAACTGACAAAAAAGGATGCCCGTCCTAATTCCACCGGACCCAAGTGGAGGAGTACATACCATAAATTGAAGTAAAGGACAGCATCCAATCCAGGTGAAAAAAATTCCTCTTTATTGTGCCAAATGCAACGTTTCAACCCTTAAGGTCTTTTTCAAGCTTGAAAAAGACCTTAAGGATTGAAACGTTGCATTTGGCACAATAAAGAGGAATTTTTTTCACCTGGATTGGATGCTGTCCTTCACTTCAATTTGTGACATCACACAAGTCTTGTCAGCACATAGTGGTGCCGACTCTGCAGGTGGAGATAAGGTGGACATCCTCCCACCCACTCTATTGATGTCCGCATAAAAACTTGCCCATTTATGCAACTTAGCTTAATCCTCACAGCACTTCGTGTGCTGGAGGAAAAACTCTGGGTTTTATATGACTGATGCCAGTAAGCGTAGTGATACATATCTCCCCTCCAGTACTTTACCAGTGACTTTGTCACACCACCTATCCCACTAAATAGCACAATAGTGTGAAAGTTTACATTGGACACAAGCATTATAATTAAGGATTGATAAGATGCTTTTGTGCCCACTATTTAAGATCTATCACAAGAACATAACCGCAATTCAAGAGCTTCAATCAACTTTACACAATCAGTTTTTCTTCATTAATCAAGCTGCGAAATGCAAATCTAAAAAAAAATCGATTCAATGATTACACTGTGAATGCAAATTAAAATGTGTTAATAGCAAATCTATTTGATTAAAATCTGTGATGAAAGGGCCTGATAGGAAGCAGCGAGACAGTGGTTCGATACTATGGAAAAAATAACATTCATGTGTCTTGTGTTTCATGTCCATTGACGTACCATTGTGTCCCAGATCGTGTGTCCGCAAAATAATCAAAAAGACTTCAGATTTTGATCTGAGTCATGGATCAGAATCACTTATATTGGTTAACGGGTTTGTGAAAATCATGGAGAGCCAACGGATATGGTTAGGAGAAGGTTTGCAAATGTAGGGGGGGCATACTAGAAAATCCCTGATGGTAAAAATAGGACACACTAAATAAACACTGATGAAAATCAGTCTGCTTTCTTTTCGCATGAGAGAACAATGGACCTCTGAATGAGGCCTTACAAGATCAGGGACACTCTATGAAGGCAGGTTTGATTTGAGCAACAACCCTGGACTCCATTTTTACTGTACATTTAACGCATTAAAAACAAAACCTAAAAAACAACATCGGAATTGCAGTTTATTTTCACCATTTCACCGCACTTGGATTTTTTTACCCATTTTCCAGTACATTGTGTAGTAAAATGAATGGTGTCATTGATAACTACAACTTGCTAAGCCAAAAATAAGCTGTCATATGGCTGGGTTGGCGGTGAATAAAAAAGTTATGGCTCTTGTAGCAAGAAGGTAAGGAAAAAAGAACATGCAAAAGGCTGAAAATCCAACAGTCAGAAAAGGTTTAATCCTTAGGCTAAAACAAATTTATATTGCATTTATTTTACTTGCTTATATTTCCCCATCATATTCCACAGCGCTTTACAGACATTATCATCACTGTCCCCATTGGGGCTCACATTCTACATTCCCTATTAGTATGTCTTTGGATTGTGGAAGGAAACCAGAGAACCCGAAGGAAACCGATGCAAACATGGGGAGAACATACAAACTCAGTCAAAGTCACCGTATTTGTTATGGTGGCCAAAATTTTTAATCTTTATTATTTTACATTATTTATAATATGCCTTAAGGAAGAAAAGTTGTTCAAGCTTAATATTAAATTTTCCTTTGCAATACTTGTACTTTTTCTTGTGCTTATGAAGCGAAGGCCGGGGGACCACCACGGTGCAGGAAGACTACTGTACACAAGATGAGGTGCAAACAACAAAGAATAGATTTATTGGAAGGCAAGGAATGAAGGGAATGAGGAAGATGCAAACAGGGGTATACAATGGCAAAAGACAATTTACAAGAGTTATAAACTTTATCTTTTCCGTAAAATAGCACGGTGCTCCAACTATTACAGACTCAACATATGTCTAACAAGCAAATGTAAACAATAAACAAGTGATGATGCTACTCTACGTATAACCTCCCTGGCCTTTACTAAGTAGGCCACACGGCTCCCGTGTAATGACTATTGAAGCCTACACTAGGCCCTAACAGGTGCACCAAACAGGAACAAACTCACGGTGATGTTGGAGAATCAGCTCCAGGTCCAGGGGGCCCCCAGCAGTCTAATATGATGGTGCGCATGGCTTTCTGTCAGCTCTGTGAAACGTAGTCTTCTCCTTGCTTCTGGATCCTAGGGATGCTCCTGGAAACTGTAAATTCCTTTCTCTGTATCTTCGTGGCTCTCTTGCAACTATATTAGGGCACAGTTTTTCTCTCTTTCAGCTATCAGCACAAAAAGTCCTCTCTGCGGCAGCCTCAGCTCACACACGCTGCTCCAGCTCCACACCTGCACTCTGCACAGACTAGTTCATTACAACGATTATTGCAGGGGAGAAGCAGAACATTCCATCATGCCAGATAAGGGGGTGCAGCCTCGTAAAGTGACAGCGTGTTCCTTACTGTCCATAACAGCACCACCCTCTTACACTTAAAAAAGGAACGGATGCGATACCTAGGCTTCTTGCCATTTCTGACTGATCGTAACTTGCAGCTTGTCTATTTTAGCAAAGTCAGCAGATCGCTATTGAATGTGGAAGGCCTGAAGCTCCAAACAAAAGTTAATATGTTTCTGACATGAATTCAGACTTATTGGATAATATTTATCAGTTTATCCACATCATTGAAACATGTTCAAGTGGGTGCAGAATAAAGTTCATCATTTGACAACTGTCAATCATAAAATAAAAGTTTTTGACAATACACGGACTTAAAGGTAAGTTATCATCAGAAAGTGACCTATTGTTTAACTCATATTTTTGTGTTAAATGTATATTTCGCAATATTTTATTTCCCTTCACAATAGTTAATAAAAACATAAAAATAGAAATTTTGCCATTTTCACACTTGCCAAAGGGACTATTTTAGACTCTAATCTCCTGTAGTTTCAGGTAACAACACATGTACATAGTTACAGTGCCTTGCAAAAGTATTCGGCTCCCTGGAACTTTTCAACCTTTTCCCACATAAAGGTACATAACATAAAGATACCAAATGTAAATTTTTGGTGAAGAATCAACAACAAGTGGAAGAATGGGCAAGAATTTCAGTCTCTCAATGTACAAAACTGATAGAGACATACCCCAAGCGACTTGCAGCTGTAATTGCAGCAAAAGGTGGTGCAACACAGTATTAAGTTAAAGGGGCCGAATAATATTGCACGCCCCACTTTTCAGTTTTTTAATTTCCCAAAAATTTAAAATAACCAATAAATTTCATTCAACTTGTTGTTGATTCTTCACCAAAAATTTACATTTGGTATCTTTATGTTTTAAGCATGGTATGTGGGAAAAGGTTGAAAAGTTCCAGGGAGCCGAATACTTTCGCAAGGCACTGTATAAGTATTCACGCACTGCTCAAAAAAATAAAGGGAACACTTAAACAACAGAATATAACTCCAAGTGAATCAAACTTCTGTGAAATCAAACTGTCCGCTTAGGGAGCAACACTGTTTAACAATCAATTTCACATGCTATTGTGTAAATGACAACAGATGGAAATTATTGGCAATTATCAAGACACACTCAATAAAGGAGTGGTCTTGCAGGTGGGGACCACAGACCACATCTCAGTACCAATGCTTTCTGGCTGATGTTTTGGTCACTTATGAATGTTGGTTGTGCTTTCACACTCGTGGTAGCATGAGACGGACTCTACAACCCACACAAGTGGCTCAGGTAGTGCAGCTCATCCAGGATGGCACTGTAATAATTATAGGGGATAACTCAGGAGACTCTTTGCGTGGAACAAGACAACTACAGGACACAGTTTTTTAAGTGGTAAAGTCTATATTATCACACGGTGATTCAAATAGGTGCAGAGAGAAACTCAAGTCCACAACACTTGGTGTAAATATTAACCGCAGCTTAAACAGTCTATAGGGAACTTCAGAGGAAAATGCAAACACGCAGAAAGTCTATGAAGCACAGTTATTCTTGAGGATACTTGACACGAATAAGTCCTTGTCTTAGTCCAAACATAGATAGATATGCTTATAAGGCAGTTCAAGCAATGTCTTATCTCAACCAGGAAGGCCTGGGTGATAATCTCAGGTTTAAGCAGAGCAGCAACAGCTTACATGTCCAGCAAATGCAGATGGGAGTAAACACGAGCAGCAGGTGAAGGAGGATTACTGGAAACTGGTGTATGCAGCAGGAACTCAGAGCATAGTAGCAGGATAACCACACAGGTTCACAGGAGCAGGTATATAGTCAGGGAGTCATCAGAGTCAGGAGCTGGATGCAAGGCAGAATACTCTAGCACAGACTGAAGGCTGGGGTGGAGTTTTAAAGCAGAAAGACACAGTGCACATGATACCAAAGACGCCATCTTGGAAAAGGGCAGTAATGCACAAAAGGTAATAAAAATGTTCAGACTCCTGACAGGCACATAAATATCCCAGCGTCTGACTCAGGCTGATACTGGGTGACTGTTTACTACTGTTCTTCCAGGCTCTTTGTAGCCTGCGCTGATCAGCAGCGAGCAGATCTTTCTGGGACTATGTCCTGCTTTTCCCATACTGGACATGCCCATGGGACGACCTCCCATTGGAGGTCGGGGGTCACATGCGCAGGTCCTGAAGCGGTTCCTGTTGGACCACTAGGAAGGTCCTTGAGTGCTAAAACTATAAATGGTTTGCATGGCTGCATGGCCATGGGTTAGTATCAAACCAATGTTATGGGCTCAGCGCCAGTGTGGTCATGGTTGTATGTGGTCAGGGTTTGGCTGAAATAAGCCCCTAGAATACCGGCACCTCCGGTGAGGAGTTTTTTGTGTATGTGGATTCAGGGCTGGAGTATAGCCATTAGAATTCCGGCTCCACCAGAGAGGAGTTGCTTGTGTGCTATTCTGACTGCATGACCACTGTTGGCTCTATTAGGTAGCTGTGATCTCCTGTGGGGTTAACAGGGCACGGCGTTCTCTTTTCATAGTGAATCTGGGAAGTAACAGAATTCGCTTATACCGCCATATAGTACCGCCTGTTACTAGCAGCAGGTTTCTCTCCTGCACGGTGGACCCTGGGTTGCGAACGCACCTACTGTCTCATATATATACTGTATATATTCGGTGCATTCCGCCAACCCTAACACCCCATGAGGTGAGATTTTGCATGGTGCCCCAGATCGATGTTGATTTCCCCAACAGTTGTCTCCTTCTCGCCCAGCGTCTTACGTATGGTTTTGTAGCCCATTCCAGTTTTATGCAAGACTATGATCTTTTCCCTGACATCCTTAGAAAGCTGTTTGGTCATACCCATGTTGTAGAGGTTAGAGTCTGACTGATTAATTGAGTCTGTGGACAGGAGTCTTTTATAAAGGTGACTATGTAAGACAGATGTCTTCAATGCAGGTAACGAGTTGATTAGGAGTGTCTAACTGGTTTGTACGAGCCAGAACTCGGTTGGTAGGGGATCAAATACTTATTTCTCACTGCAAAATGCAAATAAATTTATATAATTTATCCAATGTGATTTTCAGGATTTTATTTTTGATATTCTATCCCTCAGTTTTAAATTAACCTACCCTTAAAAATATAGACTGTTCGTGTCTTTGTCAGTGGGCATGCATGTAGAAAAGCCGCGGAGACACCATCACGTGTTTCTCAACGCAAGCAATGAATAGCCAGGTCTTTCACCAGGAAGGAACAATCACGGGAAGGGCAGCATCCAATAAAGGAAAACCACCTATGCCAAAACATGGTATCCATCCACAGGCAGCTGTTTCGGGGTATTTGCCCCTCATCAGTGTTCCTTCCCGGTGAAAGACCTGGCTATTCATTGCTTGCGTTGAGAAACACGTGATGGTGTCTTCGCGGCTTTTCTACATGCATTTGCATATTTCTGATAAGGGATGGGGGCAGTGTTCTGGATCACTACGTTGAGAAACACGTGATGGTGCCTCCGCGGTGTTGGATGTTTTGATCTCCACGAGGTCATTCATCCTTATGTTTATAGATTTGTCAGTGGGCAAACTTACAAAATCAGCAAGTGATCAAATACTTATTTCCCCCACTGTATACCGTACATAAATAAATACGTTTTGATTTATCGTATGTGCTACAGGTTATGAATATTTACTGTGAATCGCAGAATTCCACCTACCAATGTACCTTCATTACCCAAAGGTGAGTAATATCTGCCTTAATGAGTTTACTTGTCCAAGCATGCATCATAAAAAAGCAGAAGGAGATGCACTTATGTTGGATATTGCAGGGTGCCAATGAGGCCTCTCAATCTGGATTCTCACCTGGTATAAATAATGTGCTGAAGTCTTCTTTCCTGTAATTTTGTAAACTGTACAAGGAGAATAGTTCAGTAATGAAGTGTCGCCCACGCACGGCATTTCTAGAAAAAGCTTCGATATATAAATAGTGTTTCTTGGCTCCTTACAAGGTGACTTTTAGCTTCTTTGTGTTTCTTGCCGTAACTACATATTATGACAGTTGTTTATTCCAATGAGAACAGATGAAAATTGTGTGCACTCAACATAGAGGTAAATGACGGGAAGCCTGTAATGTCTTCCCTCTACACTACACTTAGGTGTATAATTACCAGTAGAGATGTCTCTCTGAAGTGAAAAGAGGGCACGGAAATAAATAATGCAATGCAGCACAAAATACACAGATTGGATGATGTCATGCACTTGGCATAAAATGTTCTCCCGGAACAAAAGGACAAGCACATTTATGATATATGAGACTGTGATCATCTGATGGAGACGAGGCATGGGATGAAGGCTTTCTTTTGAGATAAACTGCCAGTCGTGAGTATCTACAGCCTTTTTGTAATCCTCTAGAGCAGTGTTTCCCAAATTTCAGTCCTCACAGCCTCCAACAGGTCATTTTTTCAGAATTTCCATAGTATTGCTTAGGTGGTGGAAGTATCATAAAAGCATCAGGAATTCTCTCATCTGTACAGCACTATGGAAATCCTGAAAGCATGACCTGTGGGGATCCGTGAGGACTGCCGTTTGGGAAACGCTGCTCTAGAGGTTGTCCCACAACCTGTGCTCATCAGCACAGGGTTGAAAAATGGGCTTGTGCCATTGGGCATCGTCCTTTTGGTCACTCCAAACCTTTATGCATACCAGCCCATTTCTTTTTCTCTTTGGCAATCAGCCGTAGATTATGTAAACAATTATGGAGACTTTCAAAAAAGATATACTAGGACAGGTTGGAGTAATGTTCTTGGGTGAGGGTTCACCTTTATTAGTGGTGTTACGCCATATTTTTGGAGGAAGAGTGCATGGGTAAATTAGGCACACGTACATGTCGGTTCCAGTCTTCCCGCTCATGTACTATTGTGGCATATTCCCTTTCCATAGTAGATTTTAGTGTGATTTCATCCATTTTACGATGATGTCTATTTTAGTGCATTTTTTTTGTGTAGATATTGTATTCATGGTCGCTTTCCAAAAAATTGATGTAGGTAGGGCTGGAGAACTGTAAAAGATAATATATGAAGACAGAGCAGTAACCACAAGAATACCAGGGTACATGAATAATTATTACTATAAAAGAGCCTAAACCACCTGATCATCTGGTTTAGTAGAAATCTATTAAACGTTTACTTCCCCATTGGTTCATTAGAGATCACTAGATCAAGATTAAACCAATTAGTATATGAACCGGACTATATGTCAGATTTCTCAACCAAGGCAAAAAATACCCCTAAAATATACGGTAACTTTTATTTAATTAAGTAAAATTACCTATAGGTCAGGGTCAAGAGAATTAGAACAACACAGTCTTAACATTAATACAAAAGATGAACTAGGAGGGGTGAACTTTCCCTTCCTTACCCTACCTTACCGCTGAGGTTGGCACCCTAAGTTCGACATGATGCCCCCACACAATGTCGGCTCTCCCTTGTAACCCTAAAAGGAGGAACTAACAGAAACAACCGTCACCAACATCAATAATAAAGTGCTATTGTGCAATAAAGTGCAATACTTTAGTCTATATCACTACCAGTTCTTTGTATTTTTCAGAGATGATATGGCAATGATATCAACCCACATATTTTCAGTTCCACCATTTTTTCCTAATAGGTTCCAAGTATGAAGCTAAACCCATTAGAGCATATGTCGTAACTGATGCAGACAATAAAAGTGTATTATCCCATAAATATCATAGCAGTGGTCAGAAAGAAACAATGTACTCATCCGATTTAGTCATGCAGGCCCATTTTGACTCATTTTCCCCAGGATAGTAGACCAGGGTTCATCAGGGGAAGAAAGTGGCTTCTAGATGAGCTGCGTCTCATAATGACCGCTCACAATAAAGGGTTCCCATTATCATCAGGGTTTAGTAATGTTAAAGGGGTTTTCCATTATTTACATCTGGCGCTGTCGGAGCCACTAGCAGCTGATTGCTAGGGTTCTGGATATTGGACCACCACCAATTTAATATTGATGACCTGTAATGAGGTGGAAAATCCCTTTAATATCAGATAATTATATGAAGAAAAATAAAGATCCTGTGCTATAAGGTTTTAGCAGAGGAAATTACTACAAGAGGATTGGACATGTTTGGGTAAAGTATACATTGTATATCAAAGCTCCAGACAACAATGTCAGGTCTCGTGTAGGAAAGTGAAGAAGAAGAAATGAAAATGTAACAACGCACACAAGCTAGGAATTGGTTGGGGGTTTGTCAGGGATTTACAAAGATATAAGTTTATATGAATTTCCTGGATTGGAAAAATTGAATTAAAATCCTTATCAAATTACAACTCTGCGGTATAAAACAGCTTCAGTGATCTCATTGCTCATAGATCGGACTAACTAGAATATTTTGAAAAGTTAGATGTTAATTATTAACTAATTTAATATGAAGAATTAAATATACATTTAAGAACATGTCCAAGATGAAAAAAGAATAGAAACAGGTCCCCACTCATATCAGTAGGCTGTGTATGGAATTGCAACTCAAGCACATACAAATGAACATGACTAAGGTGTCATTCTAGACTTTTGTTATCCCAGGCAAAACCTTTTACAATTACTATGACAGAATATATACACTGCTCAAAAAAATAAAGAGAACACTTAAACAACAGAATATAACTCCAAGTAAATCAAACTTCTGTGAAATAAAACTGTCCACTTAGGAAGCAACACTGTTTGACAATCAATTTCACATGCTGTTGTGCAAATGGAATAGACAACAGATGGAAATTATTGGCAATTATCAAGACACACTCAATAAAGGAGTGGTTCTGCAGGTGGGGACCACAGACCACATCTCAGTGCCAATGCTTTCTCGCTGATGTTTTGGTCACTTTTGAATGTTGGTTGTGCTTTCACACTCGTGGAGACGGACTCTATAACCCACACAAGTGGCTCAGGTAGTGCAGCTCATCCAGGATGGCACATCAATGCGAGCTGTGGCAAGAAGGTTTTCTGTGTCTGTCAGTGTAGTGTCCAGAGGCTGGAGACACTACCAGGAGACAGGCCAGTACACCAGGAGATGTGGAGGTGGCCATAGGAGGGCAACAACCCAGCAGCAGGACCGCTACCTCAGTCTTTGTGCAAGGAGGAACAGGAGGAGCACTGCCAGAGCCCTGCAAAATGACCTCCAGCAGGCCACATATGTGCATGTGTCTGCACTAAGGTTAGAAACTGACTCCATGAGGATGGTCTGAGTGCCCGACGTCCACAGATGGGGGTTGTGCTCACAGCCCAACACTGTGCAGGACGATTGGCTTTTGCCACAGAACACCAGGATTGGCAAATTCGCCACTGGCGCCCTGTGCTCTTTACAGATGAAAGCAGGTTCACACTGAGCAAATGTGACAGACGTGACAGAGTCTGGAGATGCCGTGGAGAGCGATCTGCTGCCTGCAACATCCTTCAGCATGACTGGTTTGGCAGTGGGTCTCAGATTGCCAAAGCACTGCATGCATTGTCCAGCCTAAGGCTTCTTTCACACTAGCGTCGGGCTCGGCCCGTCGCAGTGCGTCAGGCCAAGGCTACCGACGCTAGCGTTGTATACGCCGCACAACGGGGGCAGCGGATGCATTTTTCCAGCGCATCCGCCGCCCCATTGTGAGGTGCGGGGAGGTGGGGGCGGAGTTCCGGCCGTGCATGCGCGGTCAGAAAAAGCGGACACGTCGCACAAAAAAACGTTACATGTAGCGTTTTTTTGTGCCTATGGTCCGCCAAAGCACGACGCATCCGTCGCACGACGGTTGCGACGTGTGTCAATGCGTCGCAATGCGTCGCTAATGTTAGTCAATGGGGAAAAACGCATCCTGCAGACAACTTTGCAGGATGCGTTTTTTCGCAAAAACAACGCATTGCGACGTATTGCAAAAAACGCTAGTATGAAAGTAGCCTAAGACACTCACTCCACTCTTCAATGCACCCACCAAGAGCAGAGGGGAATTTCTTAGGCTGGACCATACATGCAGTAATTTGTCAATCTAAGACACTCTCCCAACTCTTGGATGGACATGGACCCACTAGGGGCTGGAGGAGTGTCTCAAAATTTCACAGTGTATAGAGTAATTTGAGAAGCGGTCTGTCAATTTACATGCATGAAGTAAGGCTGTAAATTGGCAGAATCATATCAGAAAGGTTAGAAATGGCTTGGGGCTACCATATTTGCGATGGGTAAGTGTTGGCCTCAGAGAATTACACACCAGCAAATAAAAATTGCAGCACCCAACGGCTGCATAAATAATGAATAAATACAGTGGGTACGGAAAGTATTTATACCCCTTTACATTTTTCACTCTTTGTTTCATTGCAACCATTTGGTAAATTCAAAAAAAGTTCTTTTTTTTCTCATTAATGTACAATCTGCACCCCATCTTGACTGAAAAAAAGCAGAAATTTATTAAAAAAGAAAAGCTAAAATATCACATGGTTATAATTATTCAGACCCTTTGCTCAGTATTGAGTAGAAGCACCTTTTGCGCTAGTACAGCCATGAATCTTCTTGGGAATGATGCAACCAGTTTTTCATACCTGGATTTGGATTTGGAAATCCTCTGCCATTCTTCCTTGTGGATCCTCTCCAGTTCCATCAGGTTAGATGGTGAAGGTTGGTGGACAGCCATTTTCAGGTCTCTCCAGAGATGCTCCTTTGTTATTTTAGCTGTGTGCTTAGGGTCATTGCCTTGTTGGAAGGTGAACCTTTGGCCAAGTCTGAGGTCCAGAGCACTCTGGAAGAGGTTTTCATCCAGGATATCTCTGTACTTGGCCGCATTCATGTTTCCTTCAATGACAACCAGTCGCCCTGTCCCTGCAGCTGAAAAACACCCCCATAGCATGATGCTGCCACCACCATGTTCACTGTTGGGATTGTATTGGGCAGGTGATGAGCAGTGCCTGGTTTTCTCGACACATACCGCTTAGAATTATCACCAAAAAGGTCTATCTTCATCTCATCAGACCAGAGAATCTTATTTCTCATAGTCTGGGAGCAGGGCCGCCATCAGGGCATGACAGCCATGACTGGCGTATGGGGCCCGGTGAGCAGAGGGGGCCCGCATCGGGCCCCGTCTAATCTGCTCACCGGGCCCCCCCCTGCCGGCGCTGCGGGCCCCCCCCCTGCCGGCGCTGCGGGCCCCCCTGCCGGCGCTGCGGGCCTGCGGGACACTATTGACGTGCGGGCCCGTGCCCGCACGTCAATAGTTAACAGCCGCCGCCAGCCAGTCAGAGGCTGGCAGCTGACTTGAGCGGCCGCAGTGCGCAGTCGCCGGCGTCTGACGTCATTGTCAGCCGCCGGCGAGTGCGTCTTTCACCTGCGTGGAGGAAATGAGGTTCCCCGCCGCAGGAGCATGGCAAGGTAAGAACTTTTTTTTTTTTTTGAGAGCGGCGATCCCAGGGGGGGTGGGGCCCGGGGAAGAACGCTGGACACGCTGGGGCAGAAAGCTGGACACGGACAGAGATGCTGGACACAGGGACAGGGGGCAGAGATGCTCGACACAGGGACAGGGGGCAGAGATGCTGGACACAGGGGGCAGAGATGCTGGACACAGGGGGCAGAGATGCTGGACACAGGAGGCAGAGATGCTGGACACGGGGCAGAGATGCTGGACACAGGGGGCAGAGATGCTGGACACAGGGGGCAGAGATGCTGGACACAGGGGGCAGAGATGCTGGACACGGGGCAGAATGCTGGATACAGGGGGCAGAATGCTGGACACAGGGGGCAGAATGCTGGACACGGGCAGTATGCTGGACACAGGGGCAGTATGCTGGACACAGGGGCAGAATGCTGGACACAGGGGGCAGAATACTGGACACAGGGGGCAGAATGCTGGACACGGGGGCAGTATGCTGGACACAGGGGGCAGAATGCCGGACACAGGGGGCAGAATGCCGGACAAAGGGGCAGAGATGCTGGACACAGGGGCAGTATGCTGGACACAGGGGCAGAGATGCTGGACACAGGGGCAGAATGCTGGACACAGGGGCAGAGATGCTGGACACAGGGGCAGAATGCTGGACACGGGGCAGAATGCTGGACACAGGGGGCAGAATGATGGACACGGGGCAGAATGCTGGACAAAGGGGCAGTATGCTGGACACAGGGGGCAGAATGCTGGACACAGGGGGCAGAGTGCTGGACACAGGGGGCAGAATGCTGGAAAAAGGGGCAGAATGCTGAACAAAGGGGCAGTATGCTGGACACAGGGGGCAGAATGCTGGACACAGGGGGCAGAATGCTGGACACAGGGGGCAGAATGCTGGACATGGGGCAGAATGCTGGACACAGGGGGCAGTATGCTGGACACAGGGGCAGTATGCTGGACAAAGGGGCAGTATGCTGGACAAAGGGGCAGTATGCTGGACAAAGGGGCAGAGATGCTGGACACAGGGGGCAGAATGCTGGACACAGGGGCAGTATGTTGGACACAGGGGCAGTATGTTGGACAAAGGGGCAGTATGTTGGACAAAGGGGCAGTATGCTGGACAAAGGGGCAGTATGCTGGACAAAGGGGCAGTATGCTGGACACAGGGGCAGTATGCTGGACACAGGGGCAGAGATGCTGGACACAGGGGGCAGTATGCTGGACAAAGGGGCAGTATGCTGGACAAAGGGGCAGTGATGCTGGACACAGGGGGCAGTATGCTGGACACGGGGGCAGAATGCTGGACACGGGGCAGAATGCTGGACACAGGGGGCAGAATACTGGACACAGGGGGCAGAATGCTGGACACGGGGCAGAATGCTGGACACAGGGGGCAGAATGCTGTACACAGGGGGCAGAATGCTGGACAAAGGGGCAGTATGCTGGACAAAGGGGCAGAGATGCTGGACACGAGGCAGAATGCTGGACACGGGCAGTATGCTGGACAAAGGGGCAGTATGCTGGACACGGGGCAGAATGCTGGACACAGGGCAGAATGCTGGACAAAGGGGCAGTATGCTGGACAAAGGGGCAGAATGCTGGACACAGGGCAGAATGCTGGACACGGGCAGAATGCTGGACACGGGCAGTATGCTGGACAAAGGGGCAGAGATGCTGGACACGGGGCAGAGATGCTGGACACAGGGGGCAGTATGCTGGACACAGGGGGCAGTATGCTGGACACAGGGGGCAGTATGCTGGACAAAGGGGCAGAGATGCTGGACAAAGGGGCAGAGATGCTGGACACGGGGCAGAATGCTGGACACAGGGCAGAATGCTGGACACGGGCAGTATGCTGGACAAAGGGGCAGAGATGCTGGACAAAGGGGCAGAGATGCTGGACAAAGGGGCAGAGATGCTGGACACAGGGGGCAGAATGCTGGACACAGGGGCAGTATGTTGGACACAGGGGCAGTATGTTGGACAAAGGGGCAGTATGCTGGACAAAGGGGCAGAGATGCTGGACACAGGGGGCAGAATGCTGGACACAGGGGCAGTATGTTGGACACAGGGGCAGTATGTTGGACAAAGGGGCAGTATGTTGGACAAAGGGGCAGTATGCTGGACAAAGGGGCAGTATGCTGGACAAAGGGGCAGTATGCTGGACACAGGGGCAGTATGCTGGACACAGGGGCAGAGATGCTGGACACAGGGGGCAGTATGCTGGACAAAGGGGCAGTATGCTGGACAAAGGGGCAGTGATGCTGGACACAGGGGGCAGTATGCTGGACACGGGGGCAGAATGCTGGACACGGGGCAGAATGCTGGACACAGGGGGCAGAATACTGGACACAGGGGGCAGAATGCTGGACACGGGGCAGAATGCTGGACACAGGGGGCAGAATGCTGGACACAGGGGGCAGAATGCTGGACACAGGGGGCAGAATGCTGGACAAAGGGGCAGAATGCTGGACAAAGGGGCAGAGATGCTGGACACGGGGCAGAATGCTGGACACGGGCAGTATGCTGGACAAAGGGGCAGTATGCTGGACAAAGGGGCAGTATGCTGGACACGGGGCAGAATGCTGGACACAGGGCAGAATGCTGGACAAAGGGGCAGTATGCTGGACAAAGGGGCAGAATGCTGGACACAGGGCAGAATGCTGGACACGGGCAGTATGCTGGACAAAGGGGCAGAGATGCTGGACACGGGGCAGAGATGCTGGACACAGGGGGCAGTATGCTGGACACAGGGGGCAGTATGCTGGACACAGGGGGCAGTATGCTGGACAAAGGGGCAGAGATGCTGGACAAAGGGGCAGAGATGCTGGACAAAGGGGCAGAGATGCTGGACACGGGGCAGAATGCTGGACACAGGGGGCAGTATGCTAGACAAAGGGGCAGTATGCTGGACAAAGGGGCAGAGATGCTGGACAAAGGGGCAGAGATGCTGGACAAAGGGGCAGAGATGCTGGACACAGGGGGCAGAGATGCTGGACACAGGGGCAGAGATGCTGGACACGGGCAGAGATACTGGACACAGGGGCAGAGATGCTGGACACGGGCAGAGATGCTGGACACAGGGGGCAGAATGCTGGACACAGGGGGCAGTATGCTGGACAAAGGGGCAGTATGCTGGACAAAGGGGCAGAGATGCTGGACAAAGGGGCAGAGATGCTGGACAAAGGGGCAGAGATGCTGGACAAAGGGGCAGAGATGCTGGACACAGGAGCAGAGATGCTGGACACGGGCAGAGATGCTGGACACAGGGGCAGAGATGCTGGACACGGGCAGAGATGCTGGACACAGGGGCAGAGATGCTGGACACAGGGGCAGAGATGCTGGACACAGGGGCAGAGATGCTGGACACGGGCAGAGATGCTGGACACAGGGGCTATGAATGATGCTGGACACAGGGGCAGAATGGAGATATGGGGTATGATGAAAGACATGGGGGCATGACTGGAGACAGATGGGGCATGATTGGAGACACTGGGGGCAGAATTGGAGACAGATTGTGCAGGATCATGGGGCAGGATGGGGAGATCATATGGTGCAGAAAGGATACTCATGAGGGCAGGATGGGAGAACATATGGCTGACGCCAGGAATGAGACGCACGGGGGCCAGGATGGGGAATATTATTACCATAGGGACTAATTAAGGGATATTATTACTGCAGTGATGTATTTATTTTTTGAGGACACTGTTTTAAATGAGGGGGCGGTCCTGTTACTGTGTAGAGTGACACTATGTCGCCTCTTTTTCTTTATGCGGTGTGTTGTGAATTTGGATTCTGGGCTCCCCCGGTGGCCGCTTGTGGAATTGGACTTGTCATCCTCTTTCCTGTTTCACCTGGTTCCATCAGTAGTGGGTGTCGCTATTTAAGCTCATTTCTCTGGTGGTTTCTTGCCGGTCAACAATGTTATCTGATGCCTCTCAGTGCTTGTTCCTGCTTCTGACAACTACTAGATAAGTTGGACTTTTGTCCATGTTTCGTTTGCCTATTTGTTCCAGTTCACAGCTGAAGTTTTGTTACTGTGTCTGGAAAGCTCTCGTTGATCAGGGATTGCTACTCTGGTGTTATGAGTTAATGCCAGAGTTTAAGGTAATCTCTGGATGGTGTTTTGTTAGTGTTTTTCTGCTGACCATGAAAGTATACTATCTGTCTTCTGCTATCTAGTAAGCGGACCTCAAATTTGCTAAGACTATTTTCCTGCTGCGTTTGTTGTTTCATCTGAACTCACCGTCATTATATGTGGGGGGCTACTGTCTTCTTTGGAATATTTCTCTAGAGGTGAGCCAGGTCTTATATTTCCCTCTGCTAGCTATTTAGGTCTTAGGCCAGAGCTGGGCATCTAGCAATAAATAGGAAATGCTACCTGGCTATTTCTAGTTGCGCGGCAGGCTTAGTTCATGGTCAGTATAGTTCCATCTTCCGAGAGCTTGTCCCTCTATAGGCTTGCTATGATCTCTGCTTGCAGAGATCATGACAGTTTGACCGGCCAATAAAGTGTTAAAGACCCAGGTTGAGAAAGGAGAGTTATAAGAAGTCTGCTGGAATTTTTTTTTTTTTTTTTTTTTTCCCTCCAGTTTGCCTTGCTGCAGTCTTTTTTCTCTCTCTCCTCCTCATCTCTGTATGGCTCTGTGTGCACCTGACAATAATGGATCTTCAGAGTGTAACTGCGGGTTTGAATAATCTCATCACGAAAGTACAAAATTTACAAGATTTTGTGGTACATGCTCCAGTATCTGAGCCGAGAATTCCTTTGCCGGAGTTCTTCACAGGGAATAGAGCTAGCTTCCAGAATTTCCGAAATAATTGTAAGCTTTATTTGTCCCTGAAGTCTCGTTCAGCTGGAGACCCTGCTCAGCAGGTTAGGATTGTGATTTCCTTGCTCAGGGGTGACCCTCAAGATTGGGCCTTCTCATTGCCAGCAGGGGATCCTGCGTTGCGCGATGTGGATGCGTTTTTTCTGGCCTTGGGCTTGCTTTATGAGGAACCTCATTTGGAACTTCAGGCAGAAAAAACTTTGATGGCACTATCTCAGGGGCAAGACGAAGCTGAGGTTTACTGCCAAAAATTCCGTAAATGGTCTGTGCTTACTCAGTGGAATGAGTGCGCCTTGGCGGCAACTTTCAGAGAAGGTCTCTCTGATGCCGTTAAGGATGTTATGGTGGGGTTCCCTGTGCCTGCAGGTCTGAATGAGTCCATGACAATGGCTATTCAGATTGATAGGCGTCTGCGGGAGCGCAAACCGGTGCACCATCTGGCGGTGTCTATGGAAAAGACGCCAGAAAGTATGCAGTGTGATAGAATTCTGTCCAGGAGCGAGCGACAGAATTTTAGACGGAAGAATGGATTGTGCTTCTATTGTGGGGATTCTACTCATGTTATATCAGCATGCTCTAGGCGTACAAAGAAGCTTGATAAGTCTGTTTCCATTGGCACCATTCAGTCTAAGTTTATTTTGTCTGTAACCCTGATTTGCTCTTTGTCATCCATTGCCACGGACGCCTATGTTGACTCTGGCGCCGCTCTGAGTCTTATGGATTGGTCCTTTGCCAATCGTTGTGGTTTTGATTTAGAGCCTTTGGAGACTCTTATTCCTCTGAAGGGGATTGACTCCACCCCATTGGCTAATAATAAACCACAATACTGGACACAAGTAACCATGCGTGTCAATCCGGATCACCAGGAGATTATTCGTTTCCTGGTGCTGTATAATTTACATGACGATTTGGTACTGGGATTGCCATGGTTGCAGTCTCACAGTCCAGTCTTGGACTGGAGAGCAATGTCTGTGTTGAGCTGGGGATGTAAGGGTATTCATGGGGACTTACCTTTGGTTTCTATTTCGTCGTCCATTCCCTCTGAAGTCCCTGAGTTCCTCTCAGATTATCAAGACGTCTTTGATGAACCCAAGCTTGGGTCGTTACCTCCGCACCGTGATTGCGATTGTGCCATAGATTTGATACCGGGTTGCAAATATCCAAAGGGTCGTTTGTTTAATTTGTCCGTGCCGGAACATGCTGCTATGCGGGAATATATAAAGGAGTCTTTGGAAAAGGGACATATTCGTCCATCTTCTTCTCCCTTGGGAGCTGGGTTTTTCTTTGTCTCAAAAAAGGACGGCTCTTTGAGACCATGTATTGATTATCGGCTTCTGAATAAGATCACTGTTAAGTACCAATACCCATTGCCATTGCTTACTGATTTGTTTGCTCGTATAGAGGGTGCTAAGTGGTTCTCTAAAATTGATCTTCGTGGGGCGTATAATTTGGTGCGGATCAGGCAGGGGGATGAGTGGAAGACCGCATTTAATACGCCCGAGGGCCACTTTGAGTATTTGGTCATGCCTTTTGGTCTTTCTAATGCCCCTTCAGTTTTCCAGTCTTTTATGCATGATATTTTCCGCGATTTTCTGGATAAATTTATGATAATATATCTGGATGATATTCTGATTTTTTCTGATGACTGGGACTCTCATGTCCAGCAGGTCAGGAGAGTTTTTCAGGTTCTGCGGTCTAATTCTTTATGTGTGAAGGGGTCTAAGTGCGTTTTTGGGGTCCAGAAAATTTCCTTTTTGGGGTATATTTTTTCTCCCTCTTCCATTGAGATGGATCCCGTCAAGGTGCAAGCTATTTGTGACTGGACTCAGCCCTCCTCTCTTAAGGGTCTTCAGAGATTTTTGGGCTTTGCCAACTTTTACCGCCGATTTATTGCTGGTTTTTCGGATGTCGTTAAACCACTGACTGATTTGACCAGACATGGCGCTGATGTTGCTAATTGGTCCCCTCATGCTGTAGAGGCCTTTCAGGAGCTTAAGCACCGTTTTGCCTCTGCCCCTGTGTTACGTCAGCCTGATGTGAATCTGCCTTTTCAGGTTGAGGTTGACGCTTCGGAGATCGGAGCTGGGGCAGTGTTGTCGCAGAAAGGTTCCGACTGCTCCGTCATTAGACCTTGTGCCTTCTTTTCTCGCAAATTTTCGCCCGCAGAGCGGAATTATGATGTTGGGAATAGGGAGCTTTTGGCCATGAAGTGGGCGTTTGAGGAGTGGCGCCATTGGCTAGAGGGGGCTAAGCATCAGGTGGTGGTATTGACTGACCACAAAAATTTGATTTATCTTGAGACTGCCAGGCGCCTGAATCCTAGACAGGCGCGCTGGTCTTTATTTTTTTCTCGCTTTAATTTTGTGGTGTCATACCTACCGGGTTCTAAGAATGTTAAGGCAGATGCCCTTTCTAGGAGTTTTGACCCGGACTCTCCTGGTAATACTGAACCCACAGGTATCCTTAGGGAGGGAGTAATTTTGTCGGCCGTTTCTCCTGATCTGCGGCGGTCCTTGCAAGAGTTTCAGGCGGATAGACCGGATCGTTGTCCGCCTGATAGACTGTTTGTTCCGGATGATTGGACCAGTAGAGTCATCTCTGAGGTACATTCTTCTGCATTGGCAGGTCATCCCGGAATTTTTGGTACCAGGGATTTGGTGGCAAGATCCTTCTGGTGGCCTTCCCTGTCACGAGATGTGCGAGTCTTTGTGCAGTCATGTGACATTTGTGCTCGGGCCAAGTCTTGTAGTTCTCGGGCTAGCGGACTGCTGTTGCCCTTGCCTGTTCCTAAGAGGCCTTGGACACACATCTCGATGGATTTTATTTCAGATCTGCCTGTTTCCCAGAAGATGTCTGTCATCTGGGTGGTCTGTGACCGTTTCTCTAAAATGGTCCATTTGGTTCCTCTGCCCAAGTTGCCTTCTTCTTCTGAGTTGGTTCCTCTGTTTTTTCAGAATGTTGTCCGATTGCACGGTATTCCTGAGAATATTGTTTCTGACAGAGGTACCCAATTTGTGTCTAGATTTTGGCGGGCATTCTGTGCTAGGATGGGCATAGATTTGTCTTTTTCATCTGCTTTTCACCCTCAGACTAATGGCCAGACCGAGCGGACTAATCAGACCCTGGAGACATATCTGAGGTGTTTTGTCTCTGCTGACCAGGATGATTGGGTTGCTTTTTTGCCATTGGCAGAGTTCGCCCTCAATAATCGGGCCAGCTCTTCCACCTTGGTGTCCCCGTTTTTCTGTAATTCGGGGTTTCACCCTCGATTTTCCTCCGGTCAGGTGGAATCCTCGGATTGTCCTGGAGTGGATGCGGTGGTGGAGAGATTGCATCACATCTGGGGGCAGGTTATGGACAATTTGAAGTTGTCCCAGGAGAAGACTCAGCGTTTTGCCAACCGTCATCGTCGTGTTGGTTCTCGGCTTTGTGTTGGAGATTTGGTCTGGTTGTCTTCTCGTTTTGTCCCTATGAGGGTCTCTTCTCCTAAGTTTAAACCTCGGTTCATCGGCCCTTATAGAATATTGGAGATTCTTAATCCTGTTTCTTTCCGTTTGGACCTCCCTGCGTCCTTTTCCATTCATAACGTTTTTCATCGGTCGTTATTGCGCAGGTATGAGGTGCCTGTTGTACCTTCAGTTGAGCCTCCTGCTCCGGTGTTGGTTGAGGGTGAGTTGGAGTACGTTGTGGAGAAAATTTTGGACTCTCGTGTTTCCAGACGGAGACTCCAGTATCTGGTCAACTGGAAGGGTTACGGCCAGGAGGATAATTCTTGGGTCAATGCATCTGATGTTCATGCTTTTGATCTTGTTCGTGCCTTCCATAGGGCTCATCCTGGTCGCCCTGGTGGATCTGGTGAGGGTTCGGTGCCCCCTCCTTGAGGGGGGGGTACTGTTGTGAATTTGGATTCTGGGCTCCCCCGGTGGCCGCTTGTGGAATTGGACTTGTCATCCTCTTTCCTGTTTCACCTGGTTCCATCAGTAGTGGGTGTCGCTATTTAAGCTCATTTCTCTGGTGGTTTCTTGCCGGTCAACAATGTTATCTGATGCCTCTCAGTGCTTGTTCCTGCTTCTGACAACTACTAGATAAGTTGGACTTTTGTCCATGTTTCGTTTGCCTATTTGTTCCAGTTCACAGCTGAAGTTTTGTTACTGTGTCTGGAAAGCTCTCGTTGATCAGGGATTGCTACTCTGGTGTTATGAGTTAATGCCAGAGTTTAAGGTAATCTCTGGATGGTGTTTTGTTAGTGTTTTTCTGCTGACCATGAAAGTATACTATCTGTCTTCTGCTATCTAGTAAGCGGACCTCAAATTTGCTAAGACTATTTTCCTGCTGCGTTTGTTGTTTCATCTGAACTCACCGTCATTATATGTGGGGGGCTACTGTCTTCTTTGGAATATTTCTCTAGAGGTGAGCCAGGTCTTATATTTCCCTCTGCTAGCTATTTAGGTCTTAGGCCAGAGCTGGGCATCTAGCAATAAATAGGAAATGCTACCTGGCTATTTCTAGTTGCGCGGCAGGCTTAGTTCATGGTCAGTATAGTTCCATCTTCCGAGAGCTTGTCCCTCTATAGGCTTGCTATGATCTCTGCTTGCAGAGATCATGACAGCGGTGTAATGTAGAAGTTGGGAAAAATTAAGTAATGTGTTCTACAAGCGGAGCTCGAGATAACTCTGTTATTTCCTGCAGAGACGAGTCCTGGCTGGAAGACATGATGGCGGTCTGTGCTGGATGAAAGATGAAGGACTTCACCTAGAGACGTCACTGGTAAGTCAGTGTTACCTATACACTGACACTATACACTGTATACTATATACAGAGCTCCTGTGTATAATTTCACTAGTGATCACTGTATTATCTGTACACAGACACTGCATACTAAGTTCAGATCTCCTGTGTATAATGGCACTTATGGTGATAGTGTGGTGCTTTTTTTTTATTACTGATCAGAATTGTAGTATTCAGTCACTATGTGGTGGTAATATGTGGTCTGGACATGGTGTTGCGGTATTTGTCCCTTGTATGTGATATTATTCGATCACTGTGGTGGTAATATGCGGTCTGGTCATGGTGTAGCGGTATTTGTTCTTTGTATGTGATATTATTCGATCACTGTGGTGGTAATATGTCATCTGGTCATGGTGTAGCGGTATTTGTTCTTTGTATGTGATATTATTCGATCACTGTGGTGGTAATATGTCATCTGGTCATGGTGTGGCGGTATTTGTTCTTTTTATGTGATATTATTGGTCATTTTAAAAATTGAAAAATAAATAAAAATATACCTAAATTGTATTGCATATTTTAACAAATATTTAATAGGTTACAGCAGAGTAGGGCCTCACCAAAAGAGTCTACCGTGTTATGGTGGCGGCTTACAAAATCTTTTGGCCAAAACAAAAGCTGCCGGCTATATGTGTGATCTGGTGATGGGAACTGTTAGGGTATGTGTCCACGTTAAGTAAACGCTGCGTGTTTGACGTTGCGTGGGGCCACAGCGTCAAACACGCAGCGTCCAGATGTTCCAGCATAGTGAAGGGGATTTTATGAAATCCCGTCTCCACTATGCGTGGTAACACGCACCCGGCGGCCCTGCGACTCCGGACATGCGGCACGTCTTTTAAGATCGCAGCATGTCCATGTTCCTCGCGGCAGCTGCGCCGCCGCAAGCTATAACACAGGGCCCTATGTGTGGGGTGCGATGATCCCGGATGTGTGCAATGAACATATCCGGCATCATCGTGTCACAGTAGGGGGCGGGGCTTAGCGCCGAGCGGGTTTGCCGCTCCGACGCAACCGCCGGCCATCCTGAAGGTGGACACGTACCCTCAATGTGGGATTGGTGAGAAGTGGAGTTTTTCCAAGAGAGAGCGGTGGGACTGTGGACAGTTCGAGGGGTGGAGCGTGGAGGCGGGGCTGGGGTGGAGCCTGGGCGGAGTCTCAAGGGGGCCCCAAAAATTTTGCCAGTATGGGGCCCCGAAATTTATAGTGGCAGCCCTGTCTGGGAGTCTTTCATGTGTTTTTTAGCAAACTCTATGCAGGCTTTCATATGTCTTGCACTGAGGAGAGGCTTCCATTGGGCCACTCTGCCATAAAGGCCCAACTGGTGGAGGGTTGCAGTGATAGTTGACTTTGTGGAACTTTCTCCCATCTCCCTACTGCATCTCTGGAGCTCAGCCACAGTGATCTTGGGGTTCTTCTTTACCTCTGTCACCAAGGATCTTCTCCCACGATTGCTCAGTTTGGCTGGACAGCCAGATCTAGGAAGACTTCTGGTGGTCCCAAACGTCTTCCATTTAAGGATTATGGAGGCCACTGTGCTCTTAGGAATCTTAAGTTCTACAAAAATTCCGTTGTAACCTTGGCCAGATCTGTGAGTTTCCACAATTCTGTCTCGGAGCTCCTTGGCCAGTTCCTTTGACGTCATGATTCTCATTTGGTCTGACATGCACTGTGAGCTGTGAGGTCTTATATAGACAGGCGTGTGTCTTTCCAAATCAAGTCCTATCAGTTTAATTAAACACAGCTGGACTCCAATGAAGGAGTAGAACCATCTCAAGGAGGATCACAAGGAAATGGACAGCATGTGACTTAAATATGAGTGTCTGAGCAAAGGGTCTGAATACTTATGACCATGTGATATTGCAATTTTTCTTTTTTCATAAATATGCAAAAATGTCTACATTTCTCTTTTTTTTAGTCAAGATGGGGTGCAATGTGTACATTAATGAGAAAAAAATAAACTTTTTGGAATTTACTATGTGACTGCAATGAAACAAAGAGTGAAAAATTTAGAGGGGTCTGAATACTTTCTGTACCCACTGTACATGTTAAAACATTACATTTAATTTTGTTTTTAAAATTAGTGATGATATATTCAATATTCATGCAAAAATAAAAATTGCAACATATTTAAGTAAACTGTAGCTGTACGGAATGGCAGTTATCTTTTTTTTAATTATTGTTCTAGGAAATTAAACAAAAAAAATACATTTCCTCAGGAAACACTGTGATATTTTGGACATAACGGGAAATGTTTGGTAATCTAGAAAATGGTTCATTTTTATATTGGTATCATTCTGTATTTCTAGGATACTTCACTTTACATTGGGGGGTTTCTCTTTTTATATTTCTGTTCTGTTGTTTTCATGCAAAATAAATTGACCTTAAACCAAGGATTTTTGTGGCATTGGCTACTAAATTTGTAAAGTGTCCGTTGTATTTGATGGGTAGAACAAAATGGATTGCTATTCAATTCTGCACAGACAAAAATATACCTGATTATTACAGTTGTTACGCACCTGTCCAGGTATGGACTTTGCTTACATCACCTTGGTCAGCTAAACTCTGTTGTGCCTCAAGTCAGGCTTTGCAAATGACCTTTGCAATACCCAGATCCTATGGTACCAACGAACGGAAGTCAAATCACCAGACAACTAATCAAACTTTAAGAGCCTTATTCACCAAAAAAGATCTCCTTCAACACTCCGGGTTTACATTGGCCTTTTCCGTAATCTACTGCTCCCGTGTCACATTAACCTGGGAGATCTGGGGGTAGAAGATCACTGTGTATTGTGAATTGCAGATCTTCAATTTAGCCTGTGTGTTTGGAAGCCATATTGAATGAATTTGGTTTCCTTTGGTGCTAAAGAGGTTAATGAGCCTTTTTATGCTGGTCAGAAACATCCAGCTCCACTTCAGCTGCTTCTGATCTGGTCGTTAAAACCTGGCCAGACCCTCCCTGTCTTGCCAGTGAAAGCTCTGCTTCCTTGCTCTTAGGAGACCCTGTGCTGTATAGGAGTTTTTTGTTGCTATTGGAGATTCGTCTTCCTCTGCTGTGTGCTTATGCTAAGTGTTTGGAGAGATATTGTTGTGGAGGTGTTCTGTAGTACGTGTATTTTTATCTCCTGGCCCCTGTTCTTGTTTAGTTTATTCCTCCCTGTCCCTATCCTCCTCTCTATTGTTGCTTGGTGCTTTTGTATGATAGAGAGGTTTTTTATCCCAGTTTTGTCTTGTTCACCTTACATTACATTTTGGTCCCAAGCTCCATGGGGTGGGTGAGGGGACAGACCAGGGATTACAGGAGCATAGTGAGGTCGGAGTCTTGAGCCTCTCTACCATCAAAAATACCCCGAGGACAGAGATAGTTAGGGTCCCAGTTTCAGGGACTGTTGAGGCCCCCTCCCCTACTTAAGATCGTAACAGAGTGACATCAAGTCTCCAAGACGTTATTCATGTTGTACCAGATCTCTGGATTGTGCTATCCCAATACACATTTTGTATCATGCTCCAAAAACACATATTCTTGGGCTAACCTAACACCTCTGTTTTTGCCCCCATCCCATCCTTTCTACATTATTTCTCCCAAATTGATGTTACTTTTCTTGTTTTTCAGCAGTTTATTATTCTGTAACATCTGATTATGTTTGTACATGTTTCCTGTAAAATTGTAAAGCGGTATGGAATACAGGGGCTTTATTTAATTGAAGGCTACTTATATTATTTTTCCCCAAAATTATTTCATAATACATTGCATTTATGTTTCTTACAAAAAAAACATGGTTCACGGTTTATTCGTTGCAGTTTAGGTGATATATTTGGTAACCTCTGTATGGAAGGAGTGATGTCTTCCCTTTGTTCTGCTGCAAGCAGTATTGACCCAGCATCAGTGAACACGCATGTAATTCCATGTTGTTCCAGCTCATCTGTATTCTGCTCATCCATAGCATAGAGAATTCATTTTTGTTAATCCATTATGTACACAGTGAGAGGACAAATCAAATGTTTCCATAGGAAGCATGGGATGAATGTGACATGTCAGTTGGCTGGCTTCATTACATATTGTCGGCTGCAGATTATTCACCGTGTTAATTCACTTAGATAAGACTAAAGCTCATCACACATGGCTCACCGTACCAATCCGACATAAGGGTTCACTGTCACATCCACTACCAGGAGATGAGGAAATGCAATTAGGAAGTGACCAAATAATTAGGTTTCCTTATGCACCTACAATGATAGGCAGGTTGGCCGACCTCTGCCAAGATTAACCTATGCAGGGTTTGCAGACAACTGCATATCTATGTTCTCCATCTAGGGGCAAACACAACTTATAGCCTTATGTTCCCGTAGCAATCCACCAATAATTATGATATTAATTACATGCAATTTCAGGTTACGTGCATATGTTGGATTGCAATTTAGTGGCTCTACCCTTGAATTTCTTCCATGGATGTGTTGCTGCAGGTCTACAATTTATATGGACAAGGATTGGCCTCATGGTCATATAATAGGGCTAGCAGTCTGCATTTCCATGCTAATGATTTCCGAGGTGGATTCATTACATTAGGTGGAGCCTAATGTAAGTTCCTTGACCCCCAGTATTCCAGTATTATACTCACCAGCCGCCGTCTTCAACACTTCCCAACGCTGCTCCGATCCCTAGAAACCCTCTTTCTGACTGCCTGAAAGTCATAGGTAACGGTCACAAGCTCTCTCAGAAAGCCTCGTTCTCGCTCTCATAGACTTACATTGAATTGTGACATCCAGTTCACCCAGAAAACACTGGAATAATCCGGCAGGTCACAGCTTGCAGAAGACCAACCGAAGTAAAGCCGAGAACAAAAGAAGGTGGCAGCTGATAGGTATATGACGAGGGAGACCAGGGACAGGGAAATTAAATTAATAGCACTACTCCAGCGCTGGAAAAACAAACGCTGGAGTGGTGCATTAAAGAAGTTGTCAACTACTTGGACAACTTCTTCTCATGCCCCTCGCTTGGCCCCCATTAATTAACACAGCTTATTCTCACCTCCCATGCTGGTGGTGTTCCCACAATGTCTGCACTTGCGTTCCTGAGGCTCCTGTGTGGTTGCAGTGACATGTGATGCAGGGGCCCACACAGCGCTGGCGTCACTGTGCCTGCTGCCTCTCGAATTGAGGACAAAGAGGAAATCCGATATCAGCTGCAGCCCGGAGTTTCTCTCCATATTCGATTTGTCCGAAAGCGGAGACAGTGACGCCAGCGCTTTATGGGTATCGGCATCACATGTCACAACAGCAACACCGGAGCCCGAGACAAGAAGTGCCGACACCGACGGAACAGCGTCGGCACGGCAGGTGAGTATAGGATTTATTATTTTATGGGAGCCAAAAAGTTGGATTGAGAAGGGGTTGTCCTAGTAGTGGACAACCCCTTCAAGTCCGGCCCTGGAACCGCTGTGCCCTTGACTTGCTGTAAAGATCACAAATATATGTCCGCCCCTGTCTAATCTGCTCTGCAGCTATTCTGTTCGTCTCAGTATTAGACCTACATACTTAGCCTCAAGGGGCTGTTTTGCACATTTACATACTTGTTAATGTAATTCAGTTTTTCTTAAGTAGTCTGTATGACAGATCTTGGGTTCATTGCCGCTAGGAACTTCCTAAATTAGCTGTTTTTTTTAGTGTGAAAAATGTTGTGAACTCCTTCTCTATACGAGTGATCTCCAACCAGCAGCTACATGTTTCTTGCAACCCTCAGCTGTGTGACTTGTGGCTATAATAAGTTTTATTGGTGACATTACAGCGAAATGCTGCAGTTTGGTTCCATTCAGTGTGAATATGTCATAAAGGTGAATTCTTTCCAATTGTTTTTGACATTTCCATAGGAGATGATCTAAAGAAATGCTCTTTAAAGAGATTTTCTCATCATCCTATCTTCAAGAGTGCACCACTGCCCTGCCCCTAGTCTTCCAGCTTCCCGAGGTCAGTGCGCTCCTGGTGATTGAATGTTTTGACCAGCGGCATGGCTGAGCTGCTTTCCCAAACTGTGCCCTCTCCCAATCTGCAAGCAGTGACAGTTTTGCCTCTGTAGCATCGGAGGATCATAGGGACAATTAATCTGGACAGATTTGGCTTTTTAACAAAAAGCTTGCGCTCTTTGCCTAGGAGAACGTCAACCTCATAGTACAATGGTGGACAGTAACTTACGTAACGAGCAGGAAACTATAGAATTCAAAATTCTTCCTTTCTTGAGAACTTTTAATTAGAGGTAAATAGAAAATGCTACAAAGTTGCTTGTTTTTACAAAACATCCCATTTAAATGTGCAAAATGAAACTATTTAATATTTATGAATGTAATGTCACTCTTACTTTTTTCCCAGTTTACTGCAATGCAAAGCAGTATTGAATTGTGGATTCATTGCCGTTAATTCCAGCTGAAGAGAACCTTCATGGGTTAAAGAGGATGATGGGGGTATTCTCTTAAAAGTTCCGTATGAATTGATCAGTATGGTGCTACGTTGGAACAATGCCATACAAATGGTGAGTCCATAGGAGCGCTTATTTTCGGCTCTTTGTGCAAAATCAGTAAGACCAGTTATTGGATTTCTAATTATTAGGTTTGAGTCAACATTTAAGCTTTTGTGATTTCCTTACTTCCTCCGCCGCGGGTTTCCTCTGGGTTGATGCCTTAATTGTGTTTTCTAATTTTCGTCTTAAACCTGTTAAATGACATCCATTAATAGCTCTCTCGTCAGTCTCCATATGCACACTACTTACACAACATGCCGCCACTTTGGAAATGGTACAGGCAGGGGAAATGGGACATGGCTTAATAATATATTGCCAGCCCTCTTTTTCTGTACATTCTGTTATGAAAACCTAATAATTGATCATCCTGAATTATAAGAGAAATAATTTTTATTCTCTTCTGAAAACATACCTCTATTCAAACCTGCAAATTCTGGTTTAAGTGAAAGGGTCCAGATTAGTGATGAGCGAGTATTCTCGTTACTCGGGTTTCCCCGAACACGCTCGGATGGTCTCCAATTATTTCGGCGTGCTCGGAGATTTAGTTTTCATCACCGCAGCTGCATGATTTGCGACTGCTAGACAGGCTGAATACATGTGGAAATTCCCTAACAAACAGGCAACCCCCACATGTATTCAGGCTGTATAGCAGTCTCAAATCATGCAGCTGCGGTGGCGAAAACTAAGTTTCTGAGCACGCCAAAATTCTCGAAGACCACCCAAGCAACAAGTATACTCGCTCATAACTACTCCAGATACCTGGAATGTTGTATTCAGGGTCTCCACAATGTAGTCTTGCCTAGATTGATGGATTCAGCCGCTATACATCTAATGTGAAGCTTAAAGGAGTATACCCATCTCCAAAATCCTATACCAATATGTAGTAGGTGTAAAAATAATAATATTAGCAAATACCACCAATTAGAAATGTAGTAGAGTTCTTCTGATTCGCTACGTCGCTCACCCTATGTTCAGGTAAATTGCTGTAGCTTAGGTATCTGTTCCGCCGCGGCCGTCCGTCCTGCTGCAGCTCCTCAGTCCTCCTGTGCTGGTGGTATGGGGTCGCACTGGGTGTTCCCGGGCTTCCGTACCTCCCGGGGCATACACGGTCCGCGCTTGCACCTTGTGTCTCCTTAGGCTGCGGGCGCGCGCTTGCTGAATTCCTTTGTTCTTTTTCCAGGTGCCCTGACCCGGAAGTGCCCTCCTACTCTGTGTCTGGTGTCAGTATTTCTGGCGCTCTCTTCCTCACATCGGCGCCTGGTGACTCACTCTGGTGCATGCTCTGTACAGGTGTGTCTCTGGTCTCGGTGCTCATCTTTGAGTGCATACTCTGCTTTGTCCCGCACACTACCCGGTGCGTGCTTTGCTCTTCCCTGGTTTCCTGCACACTACCCGGTGCGTGCTCTGCTTCTCTCTGGACCCCGGTGAATTTCCCAAAGCGCAGTCTGCGCCATCTTGGTTTCTCTGTCTCTTACGAGCTGGTCCCTGATACTAGCTATTGCAGTATACCTTCACCCCAGGCCTGCTCATAACGCTCCCTGTATAGGGGGTGTTATCATCTGGTCTGCTAACTCAGGGTCGGTCGGCCCCGCGATCCAGTGGATTCACTCCACTCTTGGAACCATGACAGAATCACCAGGCCATGGATCCCGCTATTTCCTCTGCGGCTGCTCAAAAAGAGCTGCTAATATTGCGGGAGAATCAGAGCCAGATCATGTCCTTTTTAAAGTCCATCAAATCTCGGTTGTCCACCTTACAAGATGATGACCCAAGTTATGCTTTCCAGTTTGCAAAGCTTCAGCATGAGCTTGTTCAGCAGTGTGATACTCAGGCCCATATATTGGGTTATATGGCTTCGGTGGATGATCGTCTGCTCTCTCGGCAGTCTACTGCCATGGCTTCTGCTCAGGTCCTGTCCCGTGACTCTGGCACTTCTCACTCTCTCCCTAGTCTGGGTAAACCACCTCGGTATAATTGTGATCCCAAGCTATGTTGCAGATTTTTGAACCAGTGCCGTTTTCACTTTGAATTATTGCCTCAGCAGTGTCCTACCGAATGGTCTAAAGTGGCATTTGTGGTATCACATTGAGAAGGGGAAGCGTTGGCTTGGGTAAATCCACTATGGGAAGGTGATGATCCCATAACCTTTCAATTGTCCACTTTTTGGAGACCTTTTGCAGGGTTTTGGGGTTTTTGACGAGCCTGGTCGCGTAGCTTTGGCTACAGAATCCCTTTTTAATCTCCTCCAAGGCACCCTTACTGTTGGGCAGTACGCCATTCGTTTCCGCACACTATCCTCAGAATTGGGTTGGAATAACAAGGCACTGGTTGGGGCTTTTTGGAGGGGCTTGTCTGGTCGTTTCAAGGATGAACTTGCCGGTCATGATATTCCTACCTCCTTAGAAGATTTAATCTCTCTGGCTACGCGTATTGACTTACATTTTCAACAGTGTTCGCTCGACTCTGTTAGAGAGTGTAAGGTTAATCGTACCTCTCCTATCACCTCTAGGTCGCCCAGTCCGCAGCTTTCTGTGTCGCATCCCGTACCCACGGCTGAACCTATGCAGGTGCATCGGGTCAAGATGGCGCAGCAGTGTCGGAAAGAAAGAGTCGCACAAGGACTATGTTTCTATTGTGGCAGCGCCTCTCACTTACTTTGTTCTTGTCCGGTGCGTCCGAAAATCTCTTCCACCTAGGCCTCTGACTCTTTCGGTCCAGATTAATTTAGGTCCTAAGCAATACTCAGAACTGGCTTATGTGGATTCGGGTGCAGCAGGTATCTTCATAAGTCTCAAGGCGGTCAATAAATACCACATTCCGGTCAAGGACCTGGCGAACCCACGGTTAATATCTTCGGTGGACGGTAGACCCCTGCGTGAGACCGTAACTGAGGCTACTGAAGAGATAGAGCTGCAAATTGGAGCCTTGCACCCCGAGAGAATTGCATTCTACGTATTGCCTCACTTATCTCATGCCATTCTTTTCGGTCTTCCCTGGTTAAGGGCACACGAACCGATTCTTGATTGGTGGTCCGGGGATGTTCTGCGCTGAGGCCAGGATTGCCAGGATCGTTGTCTATCACCTGTTCGACCTGTCAGATATGCCCGATCTGCTTCCATTCCTGTTGGATTACCAGCCGCCTATTGTTCCTTCACCGATGTCTTCTGCAAGAAGGAGGCAGAGAACCTTCCTCCACACCGTTCTTACGACTGCCCGATTGACCTTATTCCTGGTTCTACTTCTCCCAGAGGTAGAATCTACCCTCTCTCTCGAGCAGAGACCCCGGCCATGTTTGATTATATCCAGGAGAATTTGGCCAAAGGCTTCATCCGGAAGTCTATTTCTCCTGCTGGTGCGGGATTCTTTTTTGTCAAAAAAAAGATGGCTCCCTTCGCTCCTGCATTGATTATAGAGGTCTTTTAATGTTATTACCATCAAGAATAAGTACTCTCTGCTGCTCATCCCTGAGCTGTTTGATCGACTACAGGGAGCCCAGATCTTCACTAAGCTTGACCTTCGCGGGGCTTACCATCTGGTCCAGATTTGCCCCGAGGACGAGTGGAAGACCGCATTTAATACCCGGGACAGTCATTACGAGTACCTGGTCATGCCCTTCAGCCTCTGCAATGCTCCAGCAGTTTTCCAGCAGTTAGTTAATGACATCTTCCGGGACCTCCTATATTCTTGTGTTGTGGTTTACCTGGACGACATCTTGTTTTTTTCTCCGGATCTTCCTACCCACAGAAGGAATGTTCATCAGGTACTGCTTCATGTGCGGGAGAATCAGCTCTACGCCAAGTTCGAGAACTACATCATTGAACAGACCTTCTTGCCTTTTCTGGGATATATTATCTCCGATTCTGGGCTTATGATGGACACGGAGAAGGTGTCGGCTATCCTTAACTGTCCATGACCTCAAGGAATTAAAGCCATACAATGTTTCCTTGGCTTACTACCAACAATTCATCCCTCATTTCTCTTCGTTATCTCAGCCAATCTCGTCTCTCATCCTTAAGGGGTCCAATCCCAAGGCCTGGTCGCCAGCAGCAGAGTGTGCCTTTGTAACCTTAAAACAGGCATTTGCGAAAGCCCCAGTGTTACATCGTCCAGAGGCCAGTAAGTCATTCATTCTCGAGGTGGACGCTTCATCCACGGGAGCGGGTGCTGTACTCTCTCAGAAGTCTCCCTCTGGTCATTTAGTTTACTGTGGTTTTTCTCCAGAGGATTCTCTACCTCCGAATGCAACTACTCCATCGGAGACAAGGAGTTATTGGCCATTAAGTTGGCATTGGAGGAATGGCAGTATGTCCTAGAGGGGGCTGTACATCCTTTTGTCATCTACACCATCCACAATAATTTATCATACATACAGTCTGCTCAAAGGCTTAATCCCCGACAGGCCAGGTGGTCCTTGTTTTTTGCTCGGTTTGACTTTCAACTCCTCTTTCGGCCTGGCATTAAGAATTCCAAAGCAGACACGTTGTCTAAATCTTTCCTGGTGGAAAATACTGAGGAAGAACCCTCTCATATTATCGATCCTTAGAGAGTCATCACCATAGCTCCGCTAACACTCCACCGAGTAAAACATTTGTGGCAGAGGCCGACAGGATAAAAATTCTTCACTGGGGTCACTCTAAATTCGTCAGCCATGCGGGTGTCAAGAAAACTATGGTCCTCATCTCTCTCTACTATTGCTGGCCTTCTCCTCGTCAAGATGTGAAGGACTTTATGGCTTCTTGCCCATCCTCAGCCAAGAAGAAGGTCCCTAGGCAACTTCCTTCTGGACTATTGCAACCTCTTCTGGTGCCCTCTGCTCCTTGGCAGCATATAGCCATGGATTTTATTACCGATCTACCGTGTTCATCGAATTGTATGGAACCTTTTTGTGGTTTTGGACCGTTTTTCAAAAATGGCACATTTTGTTCCGTTACCCAGTCTGCCTTCAGCTCCAGAGTTGGCGAAAATCTTCATTAATCATATCTTCAAGTACCATGGCTTCCCTCTACACATAGCATCCTATAGAGGAGTGCAATTTACGTCTGCTTCTGGAGAGCTCTATGCAAACTCATGAAGGTGACTCTAGACTTTTCCTCGGCCTATCACCCTCAAACTAACGGCCAGGTGGAACGAGTCAACCAGGTCCTGACTTCTTATCTTCGGCACTTCTGTAATGTCCATCAGGACATGGGTGGAGTTTGCTTATAACAATCATTCCAGTGAATCTTCTGCCAAGTCTCCTTTCTTCATCGTCTCGGGTCAACACCCTAACATGCCTCTCTCTTGTCTCGGGTGTGCCAGCGGCCAACGCCATGTCGATGGAATTCTCCCAGATGTGGAAAGAGACCAAGAGTTCACATGAAAAAGCCTCCTACAAGATGAAAAAACATGCTGACAAGAGGCGCTTGGACTATACTAAATTTTGTCCAGGTGAGAAAGTGTGGCTTGCATCCAAATATATCAGACTCAAGATTCCATCCTACAAACTGGGTCCCCGTTACATCGGTCCCTTTAAAGTTTTCAAGCAACTCAATGAAGTTACCCTCAAGTTGAGGTTGCCTGTCTCACTCCGTGTCCCCAACGCCTTCCATGTATCGCTTCTTAAACCCGTGCTCCTCAACCACTTCCATACTACATCCAATCATAATCCTCCATCAGTTAACTCTGGGGATGTTTTTGAGGTAAGAGATATTCTGACCATGAAAAAGGATAGAGGGAAAACTTTCTTTTTAATCGATTGGAAGGGTTTTGGTCCTGAGGAGAGGTCATGGGAGCCCCAGGAAAACATTCATGCTCCTCGTATCCTTGGAAACTTCCTCGCCAATCTTAAAAAGGAGGGGCGTAAGGGAGGGAGTACTGTTACCGCCGCAGCCGGCCATCCTGCCGCCGCTCCTCTGTCCTCCTGTGCTGGTGGTTTGGGGTCTCGCCGGGTGTTCCCGAGCTTGCGTACCTTCCGGGGCATCTGCGGTCCGCGCCTGCACTTTGTTTCTCCTTAGGCTACGGGCACGCGCTTGCTGGGATCCTTTGTTCTGTTTCCAGGTGTCCTGACCCGGAAGTGCCCTTCTCCTCTGTGTCTGGCGTCAGTATTTCTGTCGCTCTCTCCCTCACATTGGCACCTGGTGATTCACTCTGGTGCATGCTCTGTAATGGTGTGTCTCAGGTCTCGGTGCTCTTCTTTGAGTGCATACTCTGCTCTGTCCCGGTATTATTGCACCGCAAAGGCCCCATATATTGTTCTTGTGCAGGGGCCCTATTCTGCCTTTGTTCGCCACTGAGGCCAGTATCAAACTGCCCCGTCTCCTGCCTGATGTCCGTCCACTTCTCCAGACATCCACGATATATACTGGAGAACTTAACACCTTAGATGCTATGGTTGCTGATGATGATGGCATTTAAGTGGTTTAATAGGGCAATCCACTGTAAGTCACATTAAACCATGTTATGAGATCGCAGGAACCCAATAGGCCCATGGCAGAAGAAACCAATTCATACCTTTGATTTAGAGCACTAGATATGTATATAGACCTCTGCCTTGAAGACAGGACATCATTGTTTTTCTTCTGGAAAACCCACTAAATAATGTTGTATAGTTAAATGATATGCAATTTTGGGTTACATTTTTTAACACTGTGCAGTCAATGAATGGGTAACACTGTACAGATCTAAAGCCTCTGACAATTGAGAGTTTGCTGGATTGTAACTATCCAGTCTATTCAATAATCTGTGGTTTGCTGCAATGTATCATTGGAAGTGAAAAATATCAGCTGTTTAGCTCAGAAAGCAGTGGGATTGAATACTATTGTAGGCAACTCTTTCCAGGGACTAGGGCCCCAATTTATCAAAGCTTCTACGCCAATAAACTGGAGTAAAACACTTTAAAAAGCTGCAAAATATTTGCACAACATGGAGTTGCATAAAAATGGTGCATCTTTTCATAACAGTTTCGACCAGCTTAGCCGAAACAGGTATAAAGGAGGGGGCAGGAATAAGCACAGCTCAATGTAGGCCCCCCATGACTGTGCTTGGTCATAGGCATCTTTTAAAAGTTGGGCCCGGAGAATATGATTGGGTGGAAGGGGGAGTGTAGGGAGGGACTTTAGTGGGGGGGTGTGGGTATAATGGGAAAAGTGCAGGAAAAGTGTCAGTTGCTATCTGGAAGCCACAGTGAAGAGACCCACCCACCCTCCCTATGTATAATTTTGTTTTTTTCTTTATTCGGTAATGTTTTTATCTGGTTGTTACCGGAGGTTGGGGCATAGGAATGGATGGCGGTAGACGGGTATGTGAAGGCTGGCGATTAATTTGTCACAGTGGCGTTTTGGCAGGGGGTGGGGTTCTTGGAGTTGATGCTGATTCAGCAGGGAAGGAATTTTTAAGTAAAATTCCGGACAGTTTAAATGGTGTTTGTTGATCTGGCATTTTGGTTACGGGCTCTGGATGGGGTTTTTACCCTGGGAGCTGGTGGTGGTTAATTTTTTCCCGGAACGGGATTTATGGTGCCCTCGAGCTGGTGGTACGGCTGAGGGTAAATTGAGGTGTTTAAGTTCTTTTTGGTTTTGCCAAAATATTTTAAGCCAGAATTTTTTCCCGGTGGGCTCCAAGAACCCTCCCCTCGAATTTTGCATAATTGCATATTAATGTTTAAAGTAAATGTTTGTTATTGTTTTGTTAATAAACTGGCCGCTGTGGCCAAAATTATCCAAAAAGAATTATTGTGTCTCGTTTTTATTTAAAGTATGATGTTTTTTGTTCACGGGTTAGTGGGTGGTGGATGTTATGGGGTAAGAAGTAGCCATATTGGCCATACACGGTCATGGGATGGGCCAGAACAGGGCGTGGTGACACCAACTCATCTAATTCATGACAAGCTGTGGCATGCTTTATGCCGGAAATCTTACTCCAGTCCTTAGCTGGAGTAAGATTTGTGACAATGCGCACGCCACTTTTAAGACATGCCTGATTCATTAAGGGGTATTCATCTCTTAATGAATCCAGTGCATCTGATTGTAACATTACCCCCTTCATCAAGACTAGAGTGAACAATGCTGGTCTTGATGATATGGGGCCTGGGTCTTTATTTCTTTTTTTTAGCCTGTAATATTCCTGTTCACTGACCCCAAACAGAAATCTGAAAATGGTAAAGAAATTCTGTTGCAGCTGCATCCCCCTCCTCTCCCTCCACCCTGTCTATAACTAATTATTATGCTCTTTTTTGGGGGTGAGTGATGAGGATTTTTGTGCACTAATAGAACTTTTAGAAAGGAAAAGGGAGCAGGTTGCTTTGACATGAGAATGATGCATTTCCCCCATTATACACTATAATACAACGTTTTATATATTCATATGCAAGATTTTGGAAAAAAAAAAATCAGATATGTAGCTTGGCACAGGAATCAATTTGCATGTCTCTGTTATTGATATTGTCATTCAAAGCAATTAACTAAATAGAAAACCCAAGCACATTTATATTACACATTCCAGAAATACGATAGAAGAGACTAATATAATGAAGAATCCTCCTCTGCACAAAGCTAATATTCTCCCAGTGAGATTGGATCTGGAGCTGTCAGCTTCAATCACTGCAGCACAAAACCGGGCAGGTACGACGGGATTCTCATCTGTCACCCACCGGAATAACGCGGCAGCTTTAAAGTGACAGCTGTACCTTGTGACAGTACGTGTCTAAGGTCTCATTATTCAAGTTGTCCATCGATTGGTGATTTGTTTGCTTCATTGCCTATATTTCTATTTTAGTTTTGATGTTTGTGATTTTCTCATGTCTTTAAAACCTATCTGCACTCCATATATAATGGCTTTAGGATGGGATGTAGTATTGGAGCCTTGTTTGTGATCTGTCTAGCATTGCAATAAGATCACAAATCAAACATCTTATGTAGAGCAGGAGATGGATTTTCAGTTCGCAGAACCCATATTCTTGTGCAAAGCTAATAGGGCACTAATATAAAACTGCAAACGTGTTCTTCCACTTACCTTGTACTAGTGGTCTTCCACTGAGTTTTCAAAACTAGCCACTGGGAACTGATCTCTATAAAATAAAGAAACTCCCACCATACCAGTAGTCAGGACTGGAAGTCATGGACGCGCCTTTTAAATTTGGCACATCTAATTCCGGTGAACATCAGATTAGGACTGGCGTATGACGATTTGGTGTATGATTTGTTGTATGAGGCCCTCCGCACCGATGATATCAGTGGAAACAAGAATGTTCCAAGGAGAGATATACTGCTACCAGACATGTCTAAAATTCCTTTACTCCCCTCTACCATTTTAGCTGGAGCATTTGGCCAAGAGCTAAAGGACTAAGGTAAGGTGTATGGGCATCATAAAATAGTTTTCTTGCTGTTCAAGAGCGCATCACTCTCAAATCTTCCGGCATCCAGAAGACTGGGGACAATGCTGCTGGCCCAATCTGTGGACTCTCCAATTCTGCAAATAGAAGTAGCTTTGCCTCTGTAGCATCGAAGGAGTGCAATCATCTTGACAGCTTCATAGCAGTCTATCAGATTGTGTCTCAGCTACTAGACTGCAACCTAGATATGGGCTAATGCAATCGACTGTTGCTCTCCTAACTAGTATTATTGAAATCCACCGCACTCCCTGTGTGGAATATCTTAGAAACAAAAGGATTTTTTTAAATTTGCTAATTTATTCAAGTGAAAAACAGAAAATCAAATGTGACAGATCAAATAGTAGGCAGTATAAGCGACTGAGTGATTTGACGTTTCGACCCTCCCGGGTCTTACTCTAAAGTCGCACTTAATCCAGGATTTATGAGTGGCTCTTATGGTAGTGAGGATGTTATCCCTGTAGTGTCAAGGGGCAGGTACAGTCTTTTTGATACCAAGTATGGCCTGATAGTTGATTTCTCTCTGAGTATGACCTTGCTGAGGAATAGCAGCGGTGCATCAGCGTCTTGCTGCTGTTTGCATACGTGATTCAAATAGAAAGTTGGTATGTCACTGGAGACAACCTTTCTTGCAGGTGCCAATGTATCAGCCTTAAATTGCTGGTAAGTTGTATGTGGTTTAATGGATTTGCCAGTTCTGGATAAAGCCTTGTAGTGGGGTAACAGCGGCGCAACTGCGTCTTGCTGGTGGACATGTAGGCTTAGTACCCTTAGTGGATGGGGGATAGCGCTCCTGCGTCCTGTGGGAAGGCCACATTTACATTTATGCTCTCCTAACTAGAGCATGACAGTTTCATATATTTATATGAGGCTGTCACATTCAGATTAGGAGACCCGCGGCCAGTCCTTGCATTGTGGTCCAAGATCGGATCAAATTCCACCAAGATCTGCATGAGCCCTAAGGAGCAGTAAACAATAAAAAGCTCACTGTTCTTGAGAATGGAGAGGATTTTTAAAAATTACCTTACAGTTTCACCAATTAAACAAGTTATCCCATTTCAGAAAAGTTTTACTTAAAAACTTTTCTTAATACTAGTAGTATTAGCCCCTGGGGCTAATACTACTTATTCTTGTGACCACTCTATCGCCCTCTTACAAATTTGGGTAAGATGCCTTGTTTGTATTGTAATCAGTGTGTGTGCATAAAAGCTGAGTGAGTTTCTGGGATCCAGACAGACTCTTGATTCTTTCATCCAGCCACTGATTTTTCTGGATTGTGAGTCATAGGGAAAGCAAAAGAATTGTCAACGGATCTACGGGAAAAGGTAGTTGATCTGTAGAAAATTGTTCCGGATGCAAAGAAAAACCCACTAATAGCATCAGCTGAAATACAGGACTCTCTGAAAACTAGTGGTGTGGCTGTTTCAAGATGCACAATAAGGAGGCACTTGACAAAAAATGGGCTGCATGGTCGAGTCATCAGAAGAAATCCATTACTGCGCAAATGCCACAAAGTATCTTGTCTACAATATGCAAAACAGCACAGAGACATGCCTCAAAACTTCAGGAACAAGGTAATTTGAAGTGATGAGTTCAAAACTGAACTTTTTGGCCACAACCATAAATGTTACACTTGGAGAGAGGTCAACAAGGCCTATAATGTTAGTTCATGCTAGACAGCCCATGAATTTACAGGAACTGGAGGCTTTTTGCCAAGAAGAGTGGGCAGCATTACCATCGAGAAAGTAAAGAACCTCATCCACAACTATCACAAAAGACTTCAAGCTGTCACTGATGTTAGAGGGGACAATACACGGTATTAAGAAATGTGGTATGTGAACTTATGATCAGGGTCATTTGGATGTTTTGGGTTGTCATTATGATTTAAAAAGAGAAAACACAGTAGTTTGACAATAAATGACTTCACCCAACCACTAACCATGAGTGGAGAAAAAGTTTTGGTGTTATCATTCTTATTCTCTGAAAAAAAAGCCAAGAAAGCAAAAATTCTGCCGGGGTATGTAAACTTTTGAACACAATTGTACATCCTTGTCACGTGTATGTTTACTAACCTATCAGCATGGTCTATTGTATGTAGCCACTGCTCCCAATGTTTGTTTTTGATTGTAGCACTGACGTCACATCTGCAGACAATAATTGAGCTTTGCAGCTCTGCCCAAATAAATGACACAAGTCGATCAAAGCTGCTAAGTTCAGATATTGGGTGCAGCACATCAGCACTGCAGTCAACGGTCTGGTTTTTTAACTACTAATGGAGCTTGTAAGAAAAACATTTCTAGAAGCAGACAACCACTTTAAAACACCACTCCAGCATTTTCTTTTTTCACCTCTGGGGTGGTGCTTTAAATCTAAGCCCCCACCCCCTATCTTATACTCATGTTCTGGTATCTTCCCCGTTTTTTGGTGCCACTCCAGTCTCACGGCACCATCTTGTGAGCGCAGCTTCTGACTTCCCGGAAATCAGAAACTACGTCACAAGCTCTCAATGTAAGTCTATGAGAGCCAGAACGAGGCCAAAACAACACTCTCATAGACTTACATTGTTTAGTGACCTCTGGTTTGCTCCAGCAAGCACTGAAGCAGCCGACTGGTCACAAACTGCTCGAGACGAACCAGAGCAGTGTCAATAGAAGGGAAGATGCAGGAAGGTGAGTATGAAGGTGAGGCAGAGGACTTAGATTTGAAGCACCACTCCAGCAGTAAAATAAAAAACAACGCTAGGGTGGTACTTTTATAGAAACTTGAGAGTAGTTTTAACTGTGTACATAGACATTCAGTCATGGCCAAAAGTGTTAGCACCCTACAAATTATTCCAGAGAAGTAATTATTTCTCCAAGAAAATTATTGCAATTACATATGTTGTTATATACATGTTTATTTCCTTTGCGTGTATATAAACAAAATAAAAAAAACTGGAAAAAAGGCAAGTGGGTCATCATTTCACAAAAAATAAAAAAAAGTGGTCTAGACAAAACAATTGGCACCTCTACAAAATTGTGGGTAAACAACTTTTTTTCAAGCATGTGATACTTATTCAAACTCACCTGTGGCAAATGACAGGTGCGAGTAATATGAAAATCACACCTGAAACCAGTTAAAAAAATCAATTTCCAGAGATCTTCATCCACAGTGTACAACATAATCAATAAGTTTACAACCCATGGCACTGTAGCTAATTTCCCTGGACAAGGATGGCAGAGAAAAATTAATGAAGCTTGCAATGCAGGATAGTCCGGATGGTGGATAAGCAGCCCCAATCTTGTTCCAAAGAAATTCAACCTGTCCTGCAGGCTCAGAGTGCATCAGTATCGGTGTGAATTATCCAACAACATTTGACTAAAATTAAACGCTATGGCAGGAGACCTAGGAGGACCCCACTGCTGACACAGAGACACAATAAAGCTAGATTGCAGTTTGTCAAAATGTGCATGAGTAAACCAAACTCCTTTAGAGAAAGCATCTTGTGGACAGATGAGACCAAGATGGATCTTTTTTGGTAAAGCACATCATTCTACTGTTTACCAAAAACGGAATGAGGTCTGCAAAGAAAAGAACACTATACCTACAGTCAAATATAGTGGAGGTTCAAAGATTGTTTGGGCTTATTTTGCTGTCTCCTGCATTGGGTGCCTTGACTGTGTGCAAGGCATCATGAAATCTGAAGATTACCAAAGGATTTTGCATCACAATGTAGTGCCAGTATCAGAAAGCTGGGTTTGGGTCATAGGTCATGGGTCTTCCAGCAGGACGATGACCCCAAACATACTTCAAGAAGCACCCAGAACTGGATTGAAACAAAGTGCCGGAGAGTTGTGAAGTTGCCACCAATGAGTCTGGATTTAATTCCCATTGAACACCTGTGGAGAAATCTTAAAATTGCTGTTGGGAGAAGGCACTCTTCTATTTTGAGAGACCTGGAGTAGTTTGCAAAAGAAGAGTGGTCCAAAATTCCATTTGAGAGGTGTGAGAAACTTGTTGATGGTTATAGGAAGTGATTGCAGTTATTTATTTCAAAGGGTGTCCAACCAAATATTAAGATAAGGGTGCCAACAATTTTGTCCAGCCTATTTTGGGGGTTTTGAGTGAAATGATGTCCAATTTTCCTTTTTTTTCTTTTTTTTGTGTGTAACAAAACATGTATAATTTCAATTTTCTGGGAGAAATACTTAATTTTTTGGAACAATTTCCAGGGTGCCAACACTTTCAGCCATGACCGCAGCATGTAAATACAGTTTAATCCCCAGTAACTAATCAGGTCCTGCTTCTTCAATTACATATGAGAAATTGAAAATCAATACCCATTGCTGTGGTTGCTTATAGACCAGACAAAGGGAACTTGTCACTCTAATTATGCTGACCAAATCTTGGGCAGCATGAATCGGAGTCTGATTGCAGCCAAGTATGCTTTTTTCTGAAACACTGGAGCATTTCAGAGAAAGTATAGCTTGAAGAACCGACTGTGAATCATAGTGTCATGACTCTTTTGTTGGGTGTCCCGGGACCAGGGGTTCCTTCTCTATCTCTAACGCTAGGGGCACCCTAGCTTGCCCTGTTTCACGGATTACTTCTGATGGTGAAGACGCCGGGACCACATGCCTTGCCTTAGCTCCTGAATCCCCCCTCAGTCTCTACCCTTCCCCCAATGGATGGGATTTAACCAAAGTAGGAGAAGAAAGGGAATTATCACGCACTCAAAACCTAGTAACAGGCACAGATAAATCCACCAACCTCCTACTCTAATAACCACCAACAACAACCTCCAGCCATGCAGCATTAGCTATGCTCTGACAATGAGTGCTAGCCAGGGCCCAGTTTATATAGGAGATAGGAGTGGCTAACAGTGAACAGCCGAGAGCCTAAACTCTCCAGGAGCTCTCAACTGAAAAGATTAACCCATGCACTGCCAAAAGAGATTTACACAAGGTGAAGTGCTTCTAATTAGTGCAGGAGTAGGAAAAATCAGACGCTGCGGTCTTCTGGTTCCTCTCTGTTGCGGTAAACCCGTGACACATAGGGAGAGATATGACTAGTCTGGTGTGGTTTACTACTGGATTCTTGCCGCAACATTCTAATTGATTGACAGGTATCTCACATGTGTGTATATAACATGAGACATGTCAATCAACTGGAGAGGCATGGGAGAAAGCGGCTCTTCCAATTTTGTTTTCTCTGAGACGTTTCAGAGAAAAACATATCTCACTGCAATAGTGCAGCCAAGCTCTGATTGATGCTGCACATGATTTGGACATCATTAATCAAAGGATAGGTTCCCTTTAATAATCTCCTATATATTTTCTTATTCCAGTGATGTTTGGTAGTAACATGAAAACACCCATCATATGCGATTCTCCTGTACTGTTGACAGATTTTCAACTAATTTTCATCCGTGTGCCATCTGTGTCTCTTTTTGTACGTCAATGTGACATCCATGTGCGATGCATTTTCACATCTACATTAAAAGTGTATATGATCAAATGCAGAGCTCTAGGTCTATATTACCCATATTGTGTCTCCTCTTATTCGCGATGTGACCGCAAACCCGACGTACGTTTCGCGAGTATAAAGACTCAAGGAAGCCTCAAGGAGTCTTTATACTCGCGAAACGTACGTCGGGTTTGCGGTCACATCGTGGACAAGAGGAGACACAATATGGGTAATTAACCCTTGATTTATTGATATCTTATGCTACTTATGGCTGATACATTGTAGTTGTTTTTAGCAATGCATGCTAGCACTAAACATGGTGATAGTTATAGGTGGAACTGATTAGTCTTGGTACAAACAAGTGACTAACTGATTGTCCTACCTGTTTAAGTTACATTGCTTATGTGCATTGCTTTCTACATGTATGTGCAATTATTTAGCATAATATGTTGTCCTGATCCACCCTGTGACTGTTACTACTCTTTTTTTGGGATCACGCTATTTTATCATATCCTATTGTATGTATTTGTATTTAGTCTGTGGTAAATATCTACCCTTAATAAAATATTTATATTTTGAGATACATTGTGACTCAAGTTCTCCTCATATTTAATTTTACATGAATGTTGGCCTGAACCAACCCATTTCGGTAAGATTGGCTGACCATCTAATTTGTATGGGTATGTACTGACTGTAGATGCCGGGAGTAGAGGGAAGAATTGGGCATGTTGGGTCTGTCTCACAGGAGAGGCTCCATGAAAAGTGTCTGGCTGTGGCTTATGCTCTTCCTTCCGACTGAGAACATATATGCTTTGCTAAGCGTTCAATATTTTTAAGTTGTAAGACAGCCATAAAATACATCTCCATCACGTAACACTTTGTGGTCCTTCTCCAGTAGGGAGAGAGGGAAATGTTGACTCCTGTTATAGAGGAGAGTTCTGAGTGGGGAATTGTACCATGGCAGCCACTTTTCTTAACAGCACACTTAACACCTTTAAAGTGAATCTGTCAACAGGATTTTGCCTAGTAGACTACAGACAATGTCATGTTGGTGTTGTTACATGGATTAAAATGATATCTCAGGTGAAGAAATCCGTCTTGTAGTTCTTATGCAATCAGTGTTAGAAGTTTTAAGTTAATGAGATTTTCATGCTCTGGTGCGGAACTGTAGGTAGAATCTTATCTTGGTGCTCTAGGGCAGGCCAGAGAAACCAAGGAAAATCCTGCCCACATGCTGCACCGAAGCACAAACTGTCTGTCTCTCTGTCTCTATGATGAGGAACATCTTTGTGCTTTGGGGTGGTGTCATGGTCTGCTGAGTTTCTGGGATTAGGTGGTTTTAGGATTAACCTGGATGGCCTCACTCTGGGATTCTGGGAGGCTTCTTATAGCCTCATTGTGGGGCCATTCCCTGTCGCTTATACTCTAACCCTTGGCCGAGTGTGTGTGACCCTGTTGTGCCTGTGTCTGTGCTTTGTGCCTGTGCTACTTTATGCTCGTCTGGTTCTGATCTGGCTCTGTCCCCGTTTAGAGTTCTGTCTGTCCCTTTTTTTACTGCGCTGCTATCTCCGTATATGACTCCTTGCCTACGTTCTGACTATTCTCTGCTCGCCCCTACTGTACCGCGCTGCCCTCTCCATGTATGACCCCCGTTTGTACGACTTGAGTTTTCCTCTCCTCTACTTCAGGGTGCCTGTAGAATCCTGCACTTATCTCCAGTAGCAGGACGCTAAGCCAACCTGCTCAGCCGTGGCAGCGCGCCGGTGCTGACAGGATCCTGATAGGTGGCCTGTGGACAGGTATTTCCTTGGTTTCTCTGTTCTAGAGCAGGAAGAAAAGACTCTGCCTACAGTCCAACCCCAGAGCACAAACATCTCATTATCTGAAAACTTCTAACACTGATTGCTGTTATGATCCCAGTGGTAGAGGATCTCTGATATTCCGGCAAGATAGCAAAAACATAAATACTGCTCTAGGGAGGTGGAAACTGGGCTAACCGCATACCTGATCCTAACACAAACTAGAAGCAGCTGGTGAACGTGCCTACGTTGGTTCTAGACGTCTCGAGCCAGCCGGAGAACTGACTACCCCTAGAGGGAAAATAAGACCTCACTTGCCTCCAGAGAAATTGAACCCCAAAGATAAAGAAAGCCCCCAACAAATAATAACGGTGAGGCAAGAGGAAAACACAAACGTAGAGATGAACTAGATTCAGCAAAGTGAGGCCCACTAGTCTAGATAGGCAGAAAATAGATAGTGGACTATGCGGTCAGCAGAAAACCCTACAAAAACATCCACGCTGAACATTCAAGAACCTCCACACCGACTGACGGTGCGGAGGGAGAATATCAGCCCCCTAGAGCTTCCAGCGAGCCAGAAAATCCAATATTAAGCAAGCTGGACAAAAACACAGAAAAATGCAAACGATCCAAATTATTCAAAACGTACTTAGCTTTTCTTGCATGAGACAGACTGAAAGGAATCCGGAGGAGACCATATAGGTCTGGATACAACGATGCCAGGCAAGAGACTGAGTCCAGAGGAGACTTAAATAGGGAACACCCGCTGCTTAACGACACAGCTGGAGCTCAAGCCTGCAACAAGACATGCCTAACACAATACCGTTAGTGACCACCAGAGGGAGCCCAGAAACACAGTTCACAACAGATTGCATAAGAACCACAAGACGGATTTCTTCACCTCAGGTATCATTTTAGTCCATGTAACAAAGCCAAAATGGCAATGCCTGTAGTTTGCTGACAGGTTCACTTTAAGTGTGATAACTTATTGATAAAAAATAACATTTTTGGAACAAGTTGCTCCAGTTGCCTTGACGAGAGTTGACTCTGAGCGTCTCGTCAAAATGAAAATCTTGTAGAAGGTAATCATTGCCAACATAAATGAATATACTGTTGAACAGAGCTTCCACCCACACAGCGCAGCCTAAATAAAGGATTGACTCTGTGCTTTCAAGGGTACAGAAAATTAGTAATGATCCTGAGCAGAGCCAGTCTCCTAGGGCTGGATTATTCTAGAATGCAGTTACTCTGGATGTACAGCCCTTCTCTGACAATAATATGTTGTTGCCCAGATACATTGCTTCTCATTAAATGCGAGAAGCCTGGCAGTGGGACAGTTTACAGCAGTACAGTCACACAAATAATGTCATGTGTCTAAGAATAGAGTGAGTTTTATTAATGACGCAAATTAAGCAAAGCCTCTGGCAACCAAGTTTCACAAATCAAAGAAATTATTTATATCTCCGCATAAAAAAGTGCCCTCTGTATCCATTATTAGAATAACTGGCATCATTTTTATTTCTAAGCAACCTGTGAGCAAAACAATATGAAAAAAAAATATATATATACAGTATATTCAACACTTTCAATTCCTCCGTCCCCCGACACCTCCTCCCTCTCCACTCATCGCGGCCGAAGACTTTGCCTCATTTTTCAAGCAGAAGATCGATAACATCAGAGACAGTTTTGGTCGACAACCCCCAGAGCTTTATACATGCCTCAATCACACCTATCCTCAAAAAGCCCTCTCTTGACTCATCCTCTGCATCTAGCATTCACCCCATATCACTTCTCCCCTATGCCTCAAAACTACTGGAACAACATGACCATCTTGAACTGTCCTCCCACCTCTCTTCCTGCTCACTCTTCGACCGCTTTCAATCTGGCTTCCGGCCGCATCTCTCCACTGAAACTGCCCTAACTAAAGCCACCAATGACCTATTAACTGCCAAAGCCAAGCGACACTACTGTGTCCTCCTGCTCCTAGACCTGTCCTCTGCCTTTGACACAGTGGACCATTCCCTACTATTACAGACCCTCTCATCTCTTGGCATCACTGACTTGGCCCTATGCAGGATTTCTTCTTACCTAACAGACCAGACATTCAGCGTTTCCCACTCGCAAACCACCTCGCCCCCTATCTGTTGGAGTCCCGCAAGGTTCAGTCCTAGGGCCTCTGCTCTTCTCCATCTATACCTTTGGCCTCAGACAGCTCATAGAATCCCTTGGCTTTCGGTATCATCTCTATGCCAACGACCCTACTAACCATAATCCCACAATGTCTGTCTGCTATTTCATCCTTCTTCTCCGCTAGATTTCTAAAACTTATTATGGACAAAACAGAATTCATCATCTTTCCCCATCTCACTCGACTCCCCCAACAGACCTATCATTAAAGTAAATGGCTGCTCACTCTCCCCAGTCCCACAAGCTCGCTGCCTCGGGGTAGTCCTTGACACTGATCTCTTCTTCAAACCACATATCCAAGCCCTTTCCACTTCCTGCCGACTTCAACTCAAAAATATTTCCTGGATCGGTACATTCCTAAACCAAGAATCTGCAAAAACTCTAGTTCATGCCCTCATAATCTCCCACCTTGACTACTGCAACCTCCTGCTCTGTGTCCTCCCCTATAACACTCTTGCACCCCTCCAATCTATTCTAAACTCTGCTGTTCGACTAATCCACCTGTCCCCCCGCTAGTCCTCAGCCTCTCCCCTCTGTCAATCCCTGCACTGGTGTCATGATCCATTCCAGGGTTTAATCCTGTCTGCCATTTTTCTGGGCAGATCATGTCAAGAGTTAACTTTGCTCTGCCTCATTCTGGGTTCAGGTTGGTTTGCTATTTAGCTCCTATGCATCCTGCTGGCAGTGTCACCTATAGTTCTGCCTTCGGCGTGTGAACCGGACTCTGGTAGCCCTTGATTAGTCCTGCTGTGATCCCTGACTTGCCCCATGTCTGTTGACTCCCTCTGTCTGCCCTTTTCCCAGCGTCTCCCTATTTGTCAGTTTGATTCTCTGGTTTCTGACTTGGCTTGTATTCGGACTTGCTTCTGCCTTCTGACTTTGTCTTATCCGCTCCTGACCGTTGCTGAACCTCCTGGCTTGTTCCAGACCACATGTACTTCTTATCCCTTTAGTACTTCTGCCTCTGTTTATTGACTCGGCTTGTCTGACCACTCTCTCGCCACTTGGTGGCACCTGTGCTACTGCTCTGTGGTGCTTCTCTGTCTACGCAGTTTCACTTCCCTCTCAAGCTCCCTCTGGTGGAGGTTGCGCTATACTGCACCTCAGCAGCATTACAACTGGCTCCCCATTACCTAACGACTCCAGTTCAAAACCGTAACCATGACATACAAAGCCATCCGCAATCTGTGTCCTCCATACATCTGTGACCTCGTCTCCCGGCACTTACGTACATGCAACCTCTGATCCTCACAAGATCTCATTCTATACTCCCATCTTATCTCCTCTTCCCACAATCGCATACAAAATTTCTCCAGCGCATCCCCCATAGTCTGGAACTCTCTACTCCAACATATCAGAGTCTCGTCTACCGTGGAAACCTTCAAAAAGAACCTGAAGACCTACCTCTTCCGACAAGCCTACTTCTTTCGACAAGCCTACAACCTGCAGTAACCACAGATAGACCAAATCGCTGCATGACCAGCTCTACCCTCGCCTACTGTATTCTCACTCATTCCTTGTAGATTGTGAGCCTTCACGGGCAGGGTCCCCTCTCCTCATGTACCAGTCATGACTTGTATTGATTAAGATTATTGTACTTGTTTTTTATGTATACCCCTCCTCACATGCAAAGCACCATGGAATAAATGCCGCTATAATAATAAATAATAATATGTATACAGCTCTGGCAAAAATTAAGAGACCACTGCAAAATGTTCAGTTTGTCCGATTTTTATCATTATAGGTATATTTTTAAGTAAAATGTAAATTGTTCATTTATTCTATAAACTTCTGACAATATGTCTCCGAATTTCCAAGCAATAAATTTTGTATTTTTCTCTGTATTTTTCTCTGAAAAGGAGAAATGGTCAAAATAAAAAATAAAAAAAAGAAAACAGGGCTTTCAAACCTCAAATAATGCAAAGAAAACAAGTTCATAATCATTTAGAAACAACAATACTAATGTTTTAACTCAGGAAGAGTTCAGAAATCAATATTTTGTGGAATAACCATGATTTTTAATCACAGCTTTCATGCGTCTTGGCATGCTTTCCACCAGTCTTTCACACTGCTTCTGGCGCAAAAATTTAAGCAGTTCTTCTTTGTTTGATGGCTTGTGACTATCCATCATCCTCTTGATTACATTACAGAGGTTTTCAGTGGGGTTCAGGTCTTGAGATTGGGCTGCCCATGACAGAGTTTTGATGTGTATAACAACGTAAATGAGTAATTGGAAATGTTACTAAAAAGTTCTCTGTTTTCAGTTGCACTTTTTTAATAGCGGTTCTTATACAAAATCCAAACAAAACTTTTCCTACCCAGTCAACCCATTCATTAAAAACACTAACACACCCTGTCTCACTTTGGAGATCTCAGTTGGGCATCTATAGGGTAATAATGACCACAGTCGGGCTATTGGGCAAGCTTGGCTTGGCTGGCAGCTGTCTCCATCAATTCTACCATATAGATGCCTGTTTGGTCAAGTGATTTGTTTTGTGGGAACAGGGAAAAGTAATTGATTATCAAAATGTAATGCGGTATCTTAGGTACAATCATATATACTGTACTATCAAAACTAGATGAGACATATGGGTTTTGGATGCAAAATCTTTTTCTTGAACCATCAAATTCTTGTAAAGTTAGGAGACTATGGCAGCATGAATAATAGACACTCTGTGCTACTGTATTATTGTCTATCAGCAATGCTTTATAGGAAGTTTTTTCTTGTACATTCTCAATCCGTAAGGTATAATATAGGCATGCTTTTCCACCTGATCTGACATTATGCATACTCCAGGCCACATTCCATCTAGACATGCGTAGCCTCACTCAATTCACTTGTATTGAGTGATGCAGCACATGTCTAGTTGGAATGTGGCGGAAGTATACATTGTGTATAATTGAAGTCACAAAACCGCTTGACCTCACCTCCAGTAACGGAGAATCCACACATCACGTGCATAGAGTGATTGCAGACTTATGTGAAAAATCTGGACAACCCCTCTAAGGGTAAACATTATATGGTATTATGAGTGCATTAGCCTGGTAAAACCTCTGAACATCAGAATAAAATAAAATAATATAATTCTAAATAAAATACTACTAGACCGATAAGCCAATCAAAAGTGTACTTGGAAAATCGTGCATTTTGGGACAGTTGATTATTTTCAGGGTTTATTTTTCAAATTTTTAAATTCAAAGTTGTATTTTAGTCTAAAACATAATATTCTGCTGGTAGCAAGTTATTAAAGACATGAAAAAACCTAAATATATGCATGTAACAAAACTCTGATGCCTTTAAATAGTTCATGCTGCATTTCTTAAGATCAGTGGTTTTCCGCAGAGAATTCATTGCAGCACTCATTACATAGTAGGACAGGAATTATGCTGTCTGTGAAGTAAAATAATGCACATGTGAGTCAGCCATGGGAGAACTGCAGAAGCTGCAGTTTGCTATGCGAATTAGGATGTTCAGCAATTATTTATTACCTATAGACACTTTTTTGAAACTTAAAGGAAAATTGCAAAAAAAATGCAGTTCTTATGTGACTGCGTCTTTTATGAAATCAAGTATGTGATCTGCTTACTGAAGACCTATTTACCTCTGTGACAAATACCTAAAGTATCTACTGGAGTCTATAAGGAAGAAATCCATGAATGCAAGTACTGAAAAAATTCTAGTGTCTTGTAATGAATATAGGAACCTTGCTGTGTTAGTTAGCTGTTCATACATTTGCTTATGAGACTATAAATTATGTTGCGGGGTCTTGAAGAATCTTCATTTCTTGCATTAGATATATTCAAGGCACTATCTCCTAGCTCTGAAGGTTGGCTGCAAATTCTTTAGTAGGGAAGCCCAAATGTTAGCAAATGTATTGCCCCCTATTTTGAAACCAAGCCATACAAACAAAAAAAATTGGTTATCTCATATGTGTTCTATAATCATGGTGGATCCAGGTCTTCATCTTGGAAATATGGTCTCTAATTTAGTGGATTGAATAGAGCTTAATTTGTCAGACCAAACCTCTTTTTGACGGTTGCATTAAGATATTTGTCTTAAGCTAATAAAGATTAGACTTATGTTGGTTGAACCCGCTGATATCGATGGATTTAGTGACTGATTGTCAGGAGAGATGTTGATCAAACATGTCCAATTTCAGAATTTTTCCCCTAATATGGGTCAATTAGCATCTGTCTCTTGGGTTTTTTGCCTTCCAACATGTTAGGATATAGTTTGAATTGGATGGATTTATGTATACTTTCAACCTTAAAAACTATAACCCCTTTAAGTTTTATTAATAAAGTATTACTTTAATCGAGATATCAGGGAGATATAAACACTGTCTAAAAGACAAAGGTCTGAATTCATCAAAGCTTTCCTGCCCAATAAGTAGCGTAAAAACTTTGAAAAGTCAAAAAACTAAGGAACAACTCAGAGTTGCAGCAAAATTTAGTGACTTTCGGTGTTTTAACGCCAGTTTCTCCCAGCTATGCCAAAGAGGGTGGAGCTGGGGATGTGGCTAGCTGATAATGGGGTAAGCTCCATTCCTGATTCACCCCTAGAGCCACTATAAATCTGACATATCCCTCCAAAACATCCGTGAGCAAGAGCACAAGACTTTCCAAGTCTAGCACAGACGCTAAAGGTGACCCAAACAGCGTGGACCATTTCCTGGGCTCAAACTCTCTAACCCAACTCTGGAACACAAGGTCTAAAATGGCACCGGTTGAGCAGCCAGACATGTCACTTGGAAGACATATACAAGCGTGAACTTCAGACGCTCAAATCAGACTTCACTACCAGGGTGGAGGAGGTTGAGAAAACACATTTATTTATGCTCTACAAGAACTACAAACACACCTAGAAGTCAGTCATCCTCTACCACTCTACGAAGCTGAAGGACATCGCCTCTGGAATCGAGGATCTCGAGAATCGCAACAGATTGAATAAAATCCATATTTGTGGATTATCTGAGGCCATCAAAAAAGTTAAAGAATCCATCATGGCCGCTGCAAAGCAGAAAGGGATTATTGACTTCCATGGTTCTCAAATATCGCTTTTGCGGGACCTCACAAGGCACATGCTACAGCTGAGGAGGGCATTGAGGCCTATATTGTCCTTACTGAAGGAGAAAGACGCTTTGCAAATGGGGGTTCCCCTTTCAACTAATTGCATCAAAAGACGGAAAGTTAGCGATATTCCGTAAATTGAAAGACCTCACCAACTTCTTGGGGACTTTCAAATTCTGTAATGACCTACAACACCTTATCTCGCAATCGCACCTCCTAGATGGCAAGATGCCTCATGTCCGAAGAAAGAGAAGCATGCCAGTGTACCAGCTAAAGACACTTGAAGAGTCTTCATATTTGGCATCTTTTAGTTCTGCTTTCTTGACCTTAACTACATAGGCCATAAAATCTGTGTATATTTAGTCCTATACTGTTACTTATATTGTTGCTAATCATATATTACACTACCTAGCCCCTACAATGGTGATCCCCTATTGCATGATACATTTTAACTTCTTATCTTCCTACTCACTGTTTTTTGTTTTGTTTTGTTTTTTAATATCAGCATCTGGTTTCATCCGGAAAATAATTTGAGGATTTTTTTTTGTTATTTTCTCTCTTTTTTTGTTGGGTGGGGAGAAAAAAGAGAGGAGAAGAAAAAAAAATCCTCTCCATCTCTTCTACACCTTGGAGTACTGTGTTAGGGTACCGTCACACAGTGCCATTTTCATCGCTACGACGGCACGATTCGTGACGTTGCAGCGTCGTATGATTATCGCTCCAGCGTCGTAGACTGCGGTCACACGTTGCAATACACGGCGCTGGAGTGATAATTTCATGACGTATTTGCGAGGTAGAAGCCGTTGGTTACTGTGCGCACATCGTATACAACCTGGGTCACACGATGCAATCATGCCGCCACAGCGGGACACTAGACGACGAAAGAAAGTTTCAAACGATCTGCTGCGACGTACGATTCTCAGCGGGGATCCGGATCGCAGTAGCGTGTCAGACACAACGATATCGTAACGATATCGCTAGAACGTCACGAATCGTGCCGTCATAGCGATGAAAATGGCACTGTGTGACGGTACCCTTATTGTTGCGTTTAGAGTTCAAGGTGGACAGCAGGATTTTCCTTCCTGGTATTGGCTTCCTCTCTTCCACCTGGTGCCGGCGTTAATCACCATTTAATTACAAACATATGGCTTACGGGGTGTTAAACCACTACCTCTCTCTTTCCTGCTTAACCTTCTACTCCTTGTCTTCTCCACTTCTCGCCTAGAATGGTTTAACAGTCTCAACGTCCTTATAACGCTGATCCAAAACCAATATGGGTTAACTTACATTTTGCTAGTTTAATGTAAAGGGGCTCAACCTACCGGAAAAAAAGAGGGCAAATTGCTTACTCCAATCATAAACAACGAGTTTTAGTTCTAATCCAAGAGACCCATTTTCAATCTAATAAGTCCACAAAAAAAGAGCACAACAATGATCCGCACCGCTGCAGCACCTGTATCCGCACACCTGTTTCAGGTATCCAAACCACTGTTAGGCATCACTGCCTGGGCTCATGGGTGCTAACCCAATGAAAAAATATCACAAGTGTCCATGCATAAGGAAGGAAATGAGGGTGGCATTCACCGTCCCATAAAATCAACTTTATTACAGAAATTTAAAACATCCAGGACAGGAGAGTCACAAGTGGAGCTGAAAGGACGACGATCGTTCCGCGCAAATGCACTTCTACAGGTCTTCAAAGACTCGTAGAAGCACATTTGCATGAAACGATCATCGTCCCTTCAGCTCCACATGTGACTCTCCTGTCCTGGATGTTTTAAATTGCCATAATAAAGTGGATTTTATGGGATGGTGAGTGCCACCCTCATTTCCTCCATTTTCAATCTAACTCAGTTCCTGATCGTGTCTCTAAATATTATCCGACCTGGTTCCACAGTACAAACTCTGATGCCAAATCTAAAGGGGTGTCTGCCACAAATCCTTTTTTCCTGTAGTTCTAACTTCTCAAATTGATAAATTAGGCAGATATGTCTTTCTACAATTATCCTGGGCCTCTCATAGTTTTGTGATTGCTAACTGTTACATTGAGTCACTTCTCACGGCCAAGCTGTGTGTCAGGATAGTCATGTAGTCAAGGAGTCCAAGGTCAGAAGCCAGAGGGGTATGTCATAAACAGAAGGAAGAGACAAAGGCATAGTCAGGTAATGTTTCGAGGTCAGAATCCCAGGAGGATAAACAGAATGCAAGGCACAGACAGACAATCCACACGTCAAAACAACGCATCCGGAGGCATCCGCATACATTCGCATGGCCTGCGTACCCAATGTTAAAGATAGGTATGCAGGACGCATGCTTACGTACGCGGAGCTGAATGGAAGAGATGCGGCGGTGGGCTTAACGGAGGAACTACGCAGCCCTGCGCAGATCTGCCCAACGCAAATGTGAAACCAGCCTTTTTGGGTGGCAATTTCATTTTCCCTATTAACCCATGAAATTATGTATCTACAGGTAAGTCCATTCATTCTGTCTCATCGATGCAAGGAATCAAAAGACAATTATGCAGAATGAGGTTGTGTGGAAGATTCTTCATCCAGCGACATTGGACTGTATGTTTTAGGCTCTAATGTGAGGCCCAGCTACACATGACATCTAAATCAAAACTTTCTCCAAGACACGCTTTGCTTCAAAGAACTCAAGCAATCTATACAGAATTTTATATCTGACAGTGAAGGTGACCCCACCTCCTACTTAATCAAGTGGGAGGTACTTAAGGGTATACTTTAGGGTATCCTGCGGGGTATCCTTATCTCAAATGGCAGATGCCTTAGGCCATGTGCACACGTTCAGGATTTTTCGAGTTTTTTTCGTGTTTTTTCGCTATAAAAACGTGATAAAAACGCGAAAAAAACCACTTACATATGCCTCCTATTATTTACAGGGTATTCCGCATTTTTTGTGCAAATGTTGCGATTTTTTCCGCGAAAAAATCACATCGTGGAAAAAAAAGCAACATGTTCATTAAAAATGCGGAATTGCGGGGATTCCGCACACCTAGGAGTGCATTGATCTGCTTACTTCCCGCACGGGGCTGTGCACACCATGCTGGAAGTAAGCAGATTATGTGCGGTTGGTACCCAGGGTGGAGGAGAGGAGACTCTCCTCCACGGACTGGGCACCATATAATTGGTAAAAAAAAAAGAATTAAAATAAAAAATAGTCCTATACTCACCCTCTGATGGCCCCCGAAGTGTTCCCGCCTCTCCGGTGCATGCTCTCTCTTCCGTTCCTATAGATGGTGTGGTTCAGGACCTGTGATGACGTCACTGTCTTGTGATTGGTCGCGTGACCACTCATGTGACTCACGCGACCAATCACAAGCCACGACATCATCACAGGTCCTGAACCACACCGGCATCTATAGGAACGGACGCAGCTGAGGAGATCGTCTGGGTGAGTATAACCATTTTTTATTTTTTTTTATTACTTTTAAACATTCTATCTTTTACTATAGATGCTGCATAAGCAGCATCTATAGTAACAAGTTGGTCACACTTGTCAAACAGTATGTTTGATAAGTGTGACCAACTTGTCAGTCAGTTTTCCAAGCGATGCTACAGATCGCTTGGAAAACTTTAGCATTCTGCAAGCTAATTACGCTTGCAGAATGCTAAAAAAAACGCGAAAAAAAACGGGAAAAAAACGCAAAAAAAAATGCGGATTTCTTGCAGAAAATTTCCGGTTTTCTTCAGGAAATTTCTGCAAGAAATCCGGACGTGTGCACATACCCTTAAGAAGTAACAATCTGCAAAGATAATTTCACTCTCTTCTCAAATCACTCTATTAGAGCACCAACATCAGTGTCATCCCTCACCCTCTATCTATGCTAAACTCTCTACCACCTGACATATACTCCTGGCCATTCTTGATTAAAAAAAATCTCAATGTACAATAGAACACGTTAAAAGTCACTTTTACCCTTTAATTAGCAGAAGTGGCAAATTACTATAAAATACTCTGCATGCACGCACTTTAACCACTTCCCACCCCAAAGTTCTTATGTCACACATTACAGTTCTCCCTAAACCTGAGAAGGATCCCTCACTCTATAGCAGCTACAGTGGGGAAAAAAAAAAGTTTTAGTCAGCCACCAATTGTGCAAGTTCTCCCACTCAAAAAGATGAGAGAGTCCTGTAATTGACATCATAGGCAGACCACAACTATGAGAGTCAAAATGAGAAAACAAATCCAGAAAATCACCGTGTCTGATTTGTCAAGATTTATTTTGCAAATTATGGTGGAAAATAAGCATTTGGTCACCTAAAAACATGCAAGATTTCTGGCTCTCACAAACCTGTAACTTCTTCTTTAAGAGGCTCCTCTGTCCTCCACTCATTACCTGTAGTAATGGCACCTGTTTGAACTTGTTATCACTCCAAACTCAACTATGGTGAAGACCAAAGAGCTGTCGAAGGACACCAGAAACAAAATTGTAGCCCTGCACCAGGCTGGGAAGACTGAATCTGCAATAGGCAAGCAGCTTAGTGTGATGAAATCAACTGTGGAAGCAATAATAAGAAAATGGAAAACATGCAAGACCACTGATAATCTCCCTCGATCTAGGGCTCCACACAAGATCTCACCCCGTGGGGTCAAAATGATCACAAGAACAGTGAGCCAAAATCCCAGAACCACATTTGGGGACCTAGTGAATGACCTGCATAGAGCTGGGACCACAGAAACAAAGGCTACCATCAGTAACACACTACGCCACCAGAGACTCAGATCCTGCAGTGCCAGACGTGTCCCCCTGCTTAATCCGGTACATGTCCAGGCCCATCTAAAGTTTGCTAGAGAGCATTTGGATTATCCAGAAGAGTATTGGGAGAATGTCATATGGTCTAATGAGAACTGTTTGGTAGAAACAAAACTCGTCGTGTTTGGAGGAGACAGAATGCTGAGTGGCATCCAAAGAACACCATACCTACTGTGAAGCATGGGGGTGGCAACATCATGCTTTGGGGCTGTTTCTCTGCAAAGGGACCAGGACGACTGATCCATGTACATGAAAGAATGAATGGGGCCATGTATCGTGAGGTTTTGAGTGCAAACCTCCTTCCATCAGCAAGGGCATTGAAGATGAAACATGGATGGGTCTTTCAGCATGATAATGATCCCAAGCACACCACCAGGGCAACGAAGGAGTGGCTTCGTAAGAAGCATATGAAGGTCCTGGAGTGGCCTAGCCAGTCTCCAGATCTCAACCCCATAGAAAACCTTTGGAGGGAGTTGAAAGTCCATGTTGCCCAGGGACAGGCCCAAAACATCACTGCTCTAGAGGAGATCTGCATGGAGGAATGGGCCAATATGCCACCAACAGTGTGTGCCAACCTTGTGAAGACTTGCAGAAAACGTTTGACCTCTGTCATTGCCAACAAAGGATATATAACAAAATATTGAGATGAACTTTTTTTAATGACCGAATACTTATTTTCCACCATAATTTCCAAAATAAATATTGCCAAATTAAACAAGGTGATTTCTGGATTTGTTTTCTCATTTTGATTCTCATAGTTGTGGTCTACCTATGATGTCAATTACAGGCCTCTGTCATCTTTTTAAGTGGAAGAACTTGCACAATTGGTGGCTGACTAAATACTTTTTCTCCCCACTGTATCTCCCGATATATCTAATTTGCGCAGATATAAAGTTATATGCAAAGCAAATTTCTAATAGACTGCAGTCCCTCTTGCCCTAGATGGTAAACCAAGACCAGGTACGGAATGTACCTGGCTGTGAAGCCACAGATAACACTATTCAGACTTTCTCTCTCATAGATGGAACCAGGCGATCTGGCTGTGGTGACACAAGGGTCACTGGGTGCTTTCTTCTGCTGGTCTAGCTGTCTTTTGAAAAATCTCGCTGAACACCTGTACTCCTTCCCCGTGGGCAGGACACTACGCAGACAACACTGAGAGAGGGTACCACACTCCAGTAAGAATTTATTGGGCCACTAAAAGTTATAAGCATATATTACATTTCCAGCAAAGACACAAAATGGTGCAAATGACAGCATCTCATCCTTCCGCTGGCTCGCTGGGGATTAGAACTCTCACATCTTTGGGGCATCTAGGGACAACTACCCCAACCAGCAGCACCCTGCTTTTGGTGGCCCCACAGATAGGAGGTAGCGGCAGGCTTAGGAAGAGGTATGTGGATAGGTGACCTGATTGTCCCAACCTGAGTTATCTATCCAAACGACCTTGTTGGCTCAGTGTTGGGCAGTGAAGCAGATCTGTGTTCCACCAGTTGGAACCATGGTCCTTGGGCTGATGTCCTGTAGAATCGCACCGGTGACAGGAGCAGGGACATTTTATAACCCTCATCATTTACTGAGCAAAGCAAAACAATCGGGTGTAATGGGAGTAATTGGATGGGATGGCTCTCCCAGATTTCCTTCATTAAAGCTGTGCTTCCCTAGGCACTTGCATCTTCGATCTATTTCATCATACTATGACGAAGAAATGGGTTGAAGTAGAAACTTTTCACTCTAAATATAACCCCCTTGCTTCAATATGGACAGCAAACAATACTAATGCAAACTTTAATACCCTCCCATTCCTCAATAAAAATCTATCAATTTTTCTTAAAAGACACAATCAACTATTATTTATCTTTTCTCTTCTCATGGCCTTCTGACTCCCCTTTATTATAATCCCTCCCTCATTCCCACCTGGCCTCTATAGACTAACCTTTCTGAATAACCCAAAGACCAACGTAGAATATGACATGGTCTCCTGCCCAACCAATGTATAGTCCCTTACATACTGTTTTCCAAATTCTAATGTTCCCCTAGACTCATGGTTTTATAAAATCTATGTCCGCACAAGCCAACATTTTTAGGCCCCTGATCCCCTTTGAAGGTTTCTGCCTATTAAAGGATCCTCCACACCACACCATCTCGCTGCTGTATGGGATTTTTCAGGACTACAAAACTTCTAATATCCACTCCATCTTTGCAAAATGGTACAAAGAGCTAGGACGATTCCTTTCATTAGAGAAATGTTCCAAAATACTTCTCCTCACGCATAAATCCTCATTCTGTTCATTGTCACAGGAGAGGAACTACAAAATCCTAACTAGGTGGTATAGATGCCCCTTGGCTATCCAAATAATATTTCCCTCAGCCTCAGAAACGTGTTGGGAGTTGTCTCAATGAGACGGGTTCTTATTCCCACATATGGTGGTCATACACCAATATAAGACATTTTTGGGAGTCAGTGTTTTAACTGTTCAATAAAATCTCTATAACTAAAATAGAGTTATTTATGGCCTTAGCACTTCTATCTTTTAGTGATAATATAGCTACTGGCTTTAAAAAGGGGCTGCTTAAACACTTCCTGTCGGCAGCTAGGAGACTCATCCCTAGACATTGGAAACAAAAGGAACCCCCTACTTGTGCAGAATTTGTGACTAAGCTAAATAACACCCTTGGAATGCAGGAACTAGCTGCTCAAGTCTCAGGTACAGTGGACAAAGTTTTAGGCACTTGGGCACCTTGGATCATGATCAGAGAGTCACAGGAATTAACAACTTGGTTGACTCCTACACAAAGTCTTCTGCCTCCATATCATCTTACACTTTCATTTCCAGACTGGTATCCATCTAGGTGTGAATCTCTTCTCCCCCTCTCCTTCTTTCGCAATCCCATATACTTCCCTTAGTCCCCTCCTGTCCTAATCCTTCATTAGATTTTCCCAAAATCTGACCTTCCTCCCCTTTCCCCCTTTGCCCAATTCGTCTAATTTCTTCTTTCTTCCCCTCTCTTTTTATATTTGGTCAGAACACAAAGTTCAATAAGATTGTTTGAGATAGTTGTTGTTGTCTATAATATACAGTAACTGGAGATGTATCCTTCTGTCCAAAGCCTCCGGCGCATGCTCAGGAGTCAGCGCATACCAGGACGTTGGTTGGAGCAGCAGGATCTTCACCGGGAGAGAGAGACAGACTCTCCACCTGGGCGTAGAATGGGTCCAATAGCTAGTGAATGTACAATGTGAACTCCAACTACATTGTATAACTGTTTTTATTATTGCAGTTCAACTTTTTCACTTCACTTTCCTATTATGATTTACACTCTTAAACTAAATACAACTTTAATTTACCCTAAAGAAGGTGGGGCTGGGGCCGGACGGTAGCGCAGCGGGATGGCAGCACAGAGAGACCACAGCTCATCTAATTTATGTCACCACAGCTCATTTAATTCATAACCTGCTGTGCCATGCCCAATACCAGAAATCTCACTCTAGTCTCTTACTGAAGTGAGATTTCTGGCATGGGAGGCGCATGCCACTCTTTACGCACTCCGGATTCATGAAGAGGCGTACACCTCTTCAGGAATTAGGAGTGTCTGTCTCCACCACGCCTAATCATCATGATCGGTGAGCAAATCACTGGTATTGATAAAACGGGGACAATGTCTTTGTTGTCCATAGCAGCTTTTATTTCATATTCAGTTTATTTTTTAGATTTTTTTTTATATAAACCCGTCCCATATAATTGCCCCGTTGTCTCGTGTAAGATGTATAAAAACGTGCATAGTGTTAGAAAAATGCAAAAAAAATAAAATGTGGAGAATGAAGGATGGAAAACAATCGAACAGGTTAACAATAATTAAGGATAACACACTGTCTGCGTAATTGGATTTACTTCAGCTGATTATAACTTCCCACCTGATTCATGAGATTCAATAGAAAATGCGTCATAATTCCTCAATGAGACATTCAATATAACAAAATAACACTTTTTTTTTTTCAATGTAACACTTCAGGCAAGATTGATACTTTTATGTACGATCTGGATTCTGACGGCTTGGACAGGTACTAGTGTGGCCAGGTCCTTAGATCCTTTATGGTCATAAGTTATGACATTATGTTATGTTATGATGTCAAGCTTTGATCACGATCTACATTATCATGCGTTGCATCTATACTCTCGGTGAAAGAGTAAGGTGGGCATCTACAGTATATTAAGTAATGGCCCTTTCTGATGGTAAGCCGTCAATGATGGTCAGCCGTCAAGCTGCTTATAGTCATGGCTGAAAGTGTTGGCACCCTTGAAATTAGTCCAGAAAATGATGTATGTCTCCTATTATTGTAATTACACATGTTTTGTTATACACGTTTAATTCCTTTGTATGTATTGGAACAACATAAAAAAAAACTAAGAAAAAAAGGCAAACTGGACATCATTTCATGCAAAACCCCAAAGATTTCTCCACAGGTGTTCAATGGGATTTAGATCCGGACTTATTGGTGGCCATTTCAGAACTCTCCAGCGCTTTGTTCCCATCCATTTCTGGGTGCTTCTTGAAGTATGTTTTGGGTCATTGTCTAGGGAAAAACCCATGACCTAGGAGGCAAACCCAGCTTTCTGACACTGGGCACTACATTGCAACCCAAACTCCTTTGGTAATCTTCAGATTTTGTGATGCCTTGCACCCAGTCAAGACACCCAGTGCCAGAGGCAGCAAAATAACCTCAAACCATCTTTAGACCTCTACCATATTTGACTGTAGTTACTGTGTTCTTTTATTTGAATGCCTCATTCCAATTTTGGTAAACAGTAGAATGATGTGCTTCATAAAAAAGCACTACTTTGGTCTCATGTCCACAAAAAGCTTTCTCAGAAGGACTTTGGCTTACTCACGTACATTTTTGCAAACTGCAGTCTAACTTTTTTATGTCTCTGTGTCAGCAGTGGGATCCTCCTGGGTCTCCTGCCACAGCATTTCATTTAATTCAAATGTCAGCAGATAGTTCACGTTGATACTGATGCATCCTGAGCCTGCAAGAGAGCTTGAATTTCTTTGGAAATTGATTGCGGCTGCTTTTCCACCATCTGGACTATCCTGTGTTGCAACCTTTCATCAATTTTTCTCTGCCGTCTACTTCTAGAGAGATTAGCTACAGTGCCATGGGTTGTAAACTCCTTGATTTTGTTGCACACAGTGGACAAAGTAATATCAAAATCTCTGGAGATGGACTTGTGACATTGTGATTATTGCTATTTTTCAACAATTTTGGTTCTCAAGTCTTCAGACAGTTCTCTTCTCCTCTCTCTGTTCTCCATACTTAATGTGGCACACACAGACACACAATGCAAAGACTGAGTCAACTTCTCCCCTTTTTATGTGATTTTCATATTGCCCATAACTGTTACTTGCCAGAGGTGAGTTTGAACGCGCATCACATACTTGAAACAAAGTTGTTTACCCACAGTTTTGCCAACAATTTTGTCCTGCCCATTTATGTGGTTTTGTGTGAAATTATGTCCAATTTACCTTTTTTGTGTTGTTCAAATACACACACAATTTCAAGGGTGCCAACACTGTCGGCCATTACTGTATATGATCAAGAGTAGATTTATTTATGACTCAATCTCTTGGATGATTGAAATGACTTAGTTGAAGAATACATTTTCCCTTGGTGAACACCACCAGAATTTCACAGATGAGGCTACAAAATGGAAAAATAGAAACCTGGTTTACAGTAGAGTAACAAATTTAATGATGAAAGCTCATTCTTAGCAAGAGACATTGATTATCGGAACAGAACCACGTCTCTCAAATGAAGTAATGGGATTACATTGCCTCTTGGCTGCACGCTTTAGGGTTTCTTAATTTTATTAGACCGATGCTTTAGACTGATGTAATTGCTATTGATGTCAAAATCATCCACATGACATGAGTATTTGGAGATCATCTCGGATCTCATTTGACGCTCAGAGGTGCAACAACTATTTCACAGTTAACTTTGTGCTCTGAAGATATATATATAGTTCAGCTCAGAAGTATTTATGTAGCTACAGAATTTAGTCTTAGCACACCAGTGGATCATATCTATCAAGATGTGATAGAAGTGTGGACACTCAGCAATAATTCAAGTGGTATCATAAACCTATGCACTGAATGGGTATTCCAGTAAGAATAAGACACGGGAAAAAGTGCTAGATCCTTGGGAGGTCCCATTGGTTGGACAGCGATTGACTATCTCAGGCAGTCAGTCCCATAGGGCAGTGCACATACTTTACTTCTGGCGTTCAGTGATGGTCTCAGTGGTGGTCCCCCCACCGATCCTTTATAAGGAAAGTCAAGTACCATGATTAGTGCGCTGTACGACAGCATGTTGATGATGACTTTAAGCATAACTGTTCAGGAATTACCAATTTCCATATTCCTTCTGTTTTTACAAGCTGAAAACTAATTCTACAAACTAACCATCAATATTATCACGCAAGCATTTTTAATACTACAATGAAGCATGCCCCATTTTTTCATGCTGGAGTTTTTAAGACTTGCCTCTATCAGACATGGAAGGCATGGGAAGAGTCAGCAGGTCTCCAATAGAAGTCTACAGGGAGAACCAGCACAAGGGTAAGATGGAGCGCTCAACCACCTAAGGCGTTAGGAGAGGCACACAATTTAATTAACATAGTTATATAAAGAGGGCAAACATCAGGTGGCAGATTATGTGTATATACATACTGTATATACAGAGCAAATAAAAGAGCAGTAGGTATATGGAGAACTGAAGACGCTAATAAAGAAAAGTGGTTGTGTGGCCGTCCAGACCTAAAGGGGATGATGGGACTTGATGCAAATGAGTATGTCATGGAATTGGAAGACTAGAGTTTGTGGGAACTCATTTTGGCAAATACACTGCTCAAAAAAATAAAGGGAACACTTAAACAACAAAATATAACTCCAAGTAAATCAAACTTCTGTGAAATCAAACTGTCCACTTAGGAAGCAACACTGTTTGACAATCAATTTCACATGCTGTTGTGCAAATGGAATAGACAACAGATGGAAATTATTGGCAATTATCAAGACACACTCAATAAAGGAGTGGTTCTGCAGGTGGGGACAGATGAAAACAAGTTCACACTGAGCATATGTGACAGACGTGACAGAGTCTGGAAACGCCATGGAGAGCGATCTGCTGCCTGCAACATCCTTCAGCATGACCAGTCAGAGGTAGCCTGACTGCCATTAGGTACCGAGATGAGATCCTCAGACCCCTTGTGAGACCATATGCTGGTGAAGTTGGCCCTGGGTTCCTCTTAATGCAGGACAATGCCAGACCTCATGTGGCTGGAGTGTGTCAGCAGTTCCTGCAAGATGAAGGCATTGACGCTAAGGACTGGCCCCCCCGTTCCCCAGACCTGAATCCAATTGAACAAATCTGGCGCATCATGTCTCGCACCATCCACCAATGTCACATTGCACCACACACTGTCAAGGAGTTGGCGGATGCTTTAGTCCGGGTCTGGGAGGAGATCCTTCAGGAGACCATCTGCTGCCTCATCAGGAGCATGCCCAGGCTTTGTAGGGAGGTCATACAGGCACGTGGAGGCCACACACACTACTGAGCATCATTTCCTTGTATTGAGGCATTTCCACTGAAGTTGGATCAGCTTGTAACTTCATTTTCCACTTTGATTTTGAGCATCATTCCAACTCCAGACCTCCGTGGCATATTAGTTGTGATTTACGTTGATAATTTTTAAGTTTTATTGTTCTCAACACATTCCACTATGTAATGAATAAAGATTTACCACTAGAATATTTCATTCAGTGATATCTAGGATGTGGGATTTTAGTGTTCCCTTGATTTTTTTGAGCAGTGTAGATAACCGCTATCATGCTGGACTTCAGGGAATGATTGTAGGGCTGATATTCTGTAACCACTGTCTTAGGGATCAGTGGATCTGGCCTATCCGCTATCTGTGGGCACCACATTATGGCTCCATATAAATCACAGGCTTTACAGATTGTAAGGTTTAAGGGTAATTTTGTGCCATTCCCATCACATGAAATTATTACATCTAAATGATGCAGCTGTATAAAACCTTAGAAAGATTTTAACTTTTGCATTATGGCCAACATTTTTTAAACTAAGATAAATGTTTGGGCAGAATAAAATAGCCAATATGCCTGACAGCTGGAAGTATGGGTATCCATGACCCGGCAAGCGGAGCCATATCTTATTTAAAAAAAAACATCTTTTTGAAATGGGACAAGGTAGAGTCTTGTGGTCTACAAACCAATGCCAAGCCTGGGTTAAATTAGCACACGACTTTGGCATTAATAGCTTAGTGTTACCATAAACTTGCGTGCTCTTTTGCCCCCGCATATAAGCATCATGTACAGAAATCACTGCACTTACACGTCTAGGCTGCTATAAGTAATGCACATAACCGTAGTCATGTTTCTTTTATCTACAGAGATGTTGGCATCTTTTTTTTGCTCTTATTAAACAAGTTATTTTGTAAAAGTGCCAGCAGGAAGTGCGGCCATACTAGATGTCACTTATGAATTAGCCTCATAACAAGTTTAGTATTGATTTAACCTCACATAACTTTGGCCTGACCAAATCAGCTTCCATTCTGCGTTGAAAATGGGATAACTATAACATTGTTAGTGTTGTCAGAGTATAGCACAGTTGCAAAGGCAGACATACCATTGGTGCAACCTGCACAATCGTAATGGGGCCCAAGAGGTAAGGTGGCCTCTACCACCTCAAAAGCAAGTGGAATTGTGCATTATGATGAGCTACTGGACTGCAAAGAGCCAATATGTATATATTTTTTTGTTCAGGGGCCTTCTTTTACCTGTGACCACTCCTGCATAGTTGTCTGCCTTGGAGGATGATTGGAGAACTGAATTGAAGTTAAAAGTGGTATCAAAACTATTTTATTAAAGTGGTTGTTTCACCTAAAAAACCTTCTCTATCAAAAACAGGAAAAAATTATTTAACTGCTTAAGCAAAAGTAGTATTATATAAAGTACCAGTCAAATGTTTTTTACACTCCTGTTCCTCAAATGGTTTTCCTTGTTCTTATCGGAATGCGAACATTGTGGATTCAGACTTAAGGTAGCAAAACCACTAAGAAACACATGTGGAAACAAGGAGTAAAGAAATGCAAGAACCATACCTGAATATATGTTATTAAAGCTTCAAAGTACCCCTATTTTACTATGATGACAGCTTTACACCCCTTGGCATTCTCTCACGCAGTTTCATCAGGTTTAACTTCGAATGGCTTACAATGAACAGTTATGCCTCATCAAGAGTTAGTCTGTGAAATCACCGGCCTTCAGACTATTTAGTGTGTTTTGCAGAGAAAGTGTTGGAACACAGTTTCATACAGATATGAGCCCTAATCCACAACTGTACTTGCGCTATATAAAATGCATAGATTAGACACCAATGTAATATGATTACCTGTAAAATAGGAGTAAGCTGTAAGCTTTATGGGATTTGGTACTAAATGAATGCGGATAGAGATGTCTCGATCTGAACTGGAGTCTAAAAAATATAGAAGGGGGGGGAGGGGGGGTAGTAGAACTTAAAACTCTGGGTAAATAAAAAGCTGCTAAGAGGTAAACTCTTGTATATAAATGGACATATCAAAGCAAATACTCTGATGGACAGGTAAATGCTGAGAATAAAGAACGTTTCCCCTAATTGAAAAAATATATATATATATCCACGTGCAATGGGACAATCTGGTGGCTAGACAAACAAACTAAAATACAAAACTGTAAAAGTTTGCTACCTGTTTCCAGGTACAAGTGTAGCTTGATCCAAAAAGTACCCTGATGAAGGAATCCGTTGTTATTCCGAAACGCGTTGGTTGTTTTTTGGCTTCTACAGTGTTCCGTACTGCTCACAGGGGCACCACGTGACCCACAAACGCTACGCAGGTCCTGCCAGCTGCAGTGAAATTAAGCATTGCGCACCGATCTCCTTACTTCCTACCGCTCGAGCGCCTGTCACCGGCCGGGTCAGTGCGCTCAGGACGCATACACCAGTCTTCAACCAAGGAAGCGAAGATAAGTATATGAAAGCCTTCTTTTTATTAACAGCAAGGTTGTTTTTAACACTTTTTGGATCAAGCTACACTTGTACCTGGAAACAGGTGCCTAACTTTTAGGCTGCTGTCACACTAGCAGTATTATACATCAGTATTTGTAAGCCAAAACCAGGTGTTGGTGATAAATGCAGAAGTGGTGCATATGTTTCTGTTATACTTTTCCTGTAATTGTTCCACTCCTGGTTTTGGCTTACAAATACTGATGTAAAATACTGACCAAATACTGCTAGTGTGACAGCAGCCTTACAGTTTTGTATTTTAGTTTGTATGTCTAGCCACCAGATTGTCCCATTGCACGTGGATATATATATATTTTTTTTTTTTTCAATTAGGGGAAACGTTCCTTATTCTCAGCATTTACCTGTCCATCACAGTATCTGCTCCCTCCTTTTTTGATATGTCCATTTATATACAAGAGTATACCTCTTAGCAGGTTTTTATTTACCCGGAGTTTTAAGTTCTACTAACTACCCCCCTCCCCCTCCCTTTCTATATTTTTTAAACTCCAGTTCAGATCGATACATCTCTATCCACATTCATTTAGCACCAAATCCCATAAAGCTTACTCCTATTTTACAGGTAATCACATTACATTGGTGTCTAATCTATGCATTTTATATAGCGCAAGTACAGTGTTTTTCCTTCTTGTAGTATAAGTATTTCCCTATGTGGTTTAGGGCTATACTTGCAGCTGATTTTGTGCATCCACAATAGCGCCGCTACATATTAAATATATTCTAATCCACAACTGTTTTAAGCCAAGAACCACTCAACCAAGTAAAGAGAAATGACTTTATTTTAGGACATGAAGGCCAGTAAATCTGGAAAATTGCTAGTACCTTGAAGGTATACTCAAGTGCAATCATGAAAACCATCAATCCTTATGATCAAACTGGCTCTCATTAGGAACATCGTAGCAAAGGAAGACCAATAATTATCTCTGCTGCAGAGGATAAGTTCATCAGAGTTACCAGCTTCAGAAAGCGCAGCAACTCAAATAACATAAATGAGGCACAAATCGAAGTAGCAGACACTTTCCAAACATCAATTCTTTAGAGGAGACTGTGAGAAGCAGTGCTTTATTGTAAAATTACTGCAAAGAAGCCACTACCAAGGACCACAAACAAAAAGAGACTTTTGTGGGCCAAGCAACATAAGGACTGGTCTTTAGATCAGTGGAAATGTGTACTGTCGTCTGATGAGTGAAAATTTGAGATTTTGTTATTAAATGCCATATCTTGGTGAGATGCTAAAAAAGTTAGTAGATGGTTTCTACATGTGTGGTGCTCACAGTTAAGCATAGTGGGAGAGATAAGATGGTGTGCTGGTGCTTTACTGGTGACATTGTTAATGATGTATTCCACATCCATGGCACACTGCATTCTGCAGTGACATGCCATCCCATCTGGTTTTCACTTAGGGCATCATCTGTGTTGCAACAGGACAACAACAGGCTACGTAGAGGCTATGTGACCAAGAATGAAAGGGATAATTGTTGTCTCAGATGACATAGCCTCCACAAGCGCTCAATCTCAACCCAACTGAGATGGTTTAGGGTAACTTGGACCACAGAGTGAAGGTAAAGCAGTCAACAAGTGACAGCACCTCTATGAGCTTCTTTAAGACTGTTGGAAGCCATTCCAGGTAACACTCTTATGAGACTGCTTAACACATTGACCGCCAATGTCATTATTGCCCCCAATCTGCTGAAGACATTACTGAGACGCAAATGGAAAGTCCCTAGGATGCTAATATTGTTCATATAATACTGTATAATTTTAATTAATTGGGGAACGTGTATATCAGTAGGCAGCAATGAAAGAATAAACTCAGCTACTGATATATCAGTGGGCAGCGGCCAATGTGTTAAGAGAATGCCAATGGTGTAAGGTGTATAAAGATGTTATCAGAGTAAAAAAAATGGGGTACTTTAGGAATCTAAGGTTTAACACATATTCTGGTCTGGTTCTTTACACTTTGTTTCTACATATCTTCCTTTGTGGTTTTGCTTATTTCAGTCTGAATTACCAATTGCTACAGACTACTGTGACTTTACTACCTGCGACGCCACTTCGAAATAATCATGACATCTCAGGACCTCCTAATCTGGTGCCGTGGATGCCTTCAGATAGTATGAAGTTTTCAGTGCTCTGTTCCACCTGCTACATAGTATCAACATATCCAATGGACCAAAGTACTGAGAATTGTTTTGATCAACTGTACTGTACACCACAATATTGGAGATGCACTCTGTAGGGCATTATATTCCATTTCCACCTATATACATACTTGGTGTAAAAGCAATAAGATGGTTGGAAATGAAAAAATGCTTGTTAGTTATAAAATGGTTTGGTAGTGCAGCCACAAAGTTATGTCCATGGTCATGTCCATAAAACAAGAATATGTACAGGCCTCCCAGCTGAACCCTCTGAACGTTGACTTTCTCCAAATTTCACAGATAATAGCCTTATTTGGAACTGACTTTAGAGCCAACCACTTTCCACAAGGGTCTACTCTTATGGGTTTATTCACAACATATGCCTATTAGACCACATTCATAACATTTCCTTCATATGGAAAGATGAAATTTACAATTAAAATTTTACTCATACATTCTGTATGGATGGCGAGTGGGCCTCAGTCCCAATCTTTTCCTTTGGTGGATCCATAGAACCCTCCAGTCTAACACTGCATATGTTCTCACTAATTTATGACAATACCCATTACCACAACTTCCACGGCCGTATTTAGTGCTTAATTGGCTCACAATTGATGACCAGACACGTGCTATTCTTTATATACAGTTGGCAACTCCCTCGGTATCAGTCACAAGCCCATCTGTGCTTGGCATAAGCACCAATAGACTTCTCTATTTAACCCACTTATGACAGCAGTGACTCCAAAATTATATTATTAGTGCATATATCTTGCAAACAGTTACTTACAGAAGATGAGATGGGCGAGGTCTAAAACAATCTAAAGATAATATAATTTTTTTTTCATAATATAATCATATAATACAATGGGCGCAAAGGACATATATAAATTTGGATGTATTTGTTGGGAAAAAAAAGCTGTCGATTGCATATAAAACTTTATAGTTGACCCTCACAGATGCCGCATTTGACCTCATAGGAGCAGACACCCCTAGCTAGCCAGAAATAGGCAAGCCACAAAACAATCTTTTTGGTAAATTAAGACAACATTGCCTAAAACAAATCTGATCTGTAGGTATAAATTATAGATTAATAGCGGTTGGCACAAGTGAACTTAATAGCTGCCATGATTTATAGGACCGATGAATGATTGCCACCCATAGTGTTTTATTTCTGTAGACCACAATCAATCATTACAATTTATTTCATAACCTAATTCATCAGTAAAAAAGCCAAGAGATGTTTTACAAACTAGGGAAAATTCTCACTGACATCAACTGAAAAAACAAAGCAAAACTACAAATAACTGTAATGAATGGACCCGCATATATATTTCAGGAAACCTAGGGATTTTGAATCAGCAGGCAAACAAGCAAGCGAGAAGGGTGCTGCTCTCCAAGAAAGAGCTGCAGCATTTCAGCTTTCCACCTATAGAGAGGTTGAATATTTAACACTTTGATGACACGGGTGGCATACAGGACTTACCATATCATAAACATTTAGTATCACCGGTTCGTTTGCCATCGTGATGCCGATCGTTTTTTTCTGGTTTTCCCAGGATTGTAAATTCCTTCTGGTCAATACTGCAATGGGTTACAGAAGAAAAAGGATGTTTTCATTCTAGGTCCTCCAAACAAACCATTCGGAGGTTTTTTTTCGCCAAAGTTATGCAGATATCAGGTTTTGATCTCATGCTGTACCCCTGGGGTGTAACTGGACGCGTCCGCCAAGTCAGGCGTAAACCTCAACTTCTACGTTCTGCAATTCATTTCCCAAAAGAACATAGTTCAGTGCAAAAGAATACTGCAGAATTTGCTGCAATGATATATGCCAATGACCTTTCCGGTGCTTAAGGTTAGCTCGGCATTGGAAACCATGCTGCTTCTCGCTGCATTCTCCAAGGTACTCGGCATCAGTTGTAGAGGTTATCTCTTCCGTCTGGCTGCTACCAGAACACAGATTGCAGGGAGGTTGCGTCTTGTATAAGGCAAGTATAGCATTCAATCAGATAGGCTTCTCTGGGATTCGTATCCAGTGTTTATCACTGCTCGTGGGAATACTGACAGACCGGAGAACCGTTGGTGCTGATGCTGCTTCCTGGGTAATCAGGGAAATACCTAACTCATGGCTTAGGATGTAAGAAGCTGGCGGGGAAAGGGTTTGAGAAATTCATGCAGCTTCTGAGCAGGAGAAGCAGTGTGACCCTGGTGCTGCTATAGTGCAGAAGGCGTAGTAGACATAAAAAAATATAGGGACAGGATGACTTCATCTACATAGAAGGAGGAGTCCTGGCCATCTGCCTAATAGATGTGAATGGAAGCTGCAGGGAGGCAAGTTACATCATACAGCATCCCCAGGCCTCCAGAGATGGAGGAGGTACCATGAATAGTGCATGTGAGCCATTCATGAGTTCCCTCCTTATTAACTTCCAGCACATGGAATTCCCTAATGAGATTCCCACAGTGAGAAGGATTCTTGCTAGTCTGGGATAGGAGACGAAGATTAACTGCTTCTCTGCCAGAGAATGAGAAAGTACCATTACATCGTGGCTTAATCTAATAAACAAATTGGAATGGGACGAGAAGAATGTGATGCAGAGAAAAATATTTAGAATTGAGAGTCCTCAATGGTTGATACCTTTTAATGGCTAACTGAAAAGATGGTAACAAATTGCAAGCTTTCAGGACTACTCATGTCTCTTCCTCATGTGATGCAGAGAGTAATGTCAAGTGTCATTTCCCAAGATTAGATCTTTGGGCAAAGGTCTAATGATCAAGCTCAGGGTCACCAACTTGACTTTTTATGTTTTCTGGACAACTTATCAAAAAATCACGGACAGACAATATTTTTTTGCTGACACATTGTAAAACCATAATAAAACATTATGGTTATACAGTAAATATCTACAGTCCATCATTCTGATATGAAGACTGCATTCACTATAAACTGTAAAATAAAAATTACAGTAAAAATAATTTGTATATGTTTCTACAGTTTAAAAAAATTGCAGACCCCTTACATTTTTTTTACGTACAGGGAAATAATTGAACAATTTTTATTGACTGTCTTGAAATTTCTGGATGGTTGTCAACCCAGATCTGGTTCTATTTGTGTATTTGTAGACAATAGTGAAATAGATACTATTGCATGCTAAAATCATAGTTTGTTCATGATGGGCGTAAGGAAGTATGTGTATTCAAAAGTTGGTACAAATGTTGGCAAAAGGTTTATTGTGCGGCTTATATATATACCGGGAAATTAGCTCCCACTGATGACATCACTTTTCCTGTCTTCACTGTCCTTGTGCCTGCTCCAGCACTGATTGACTGGATGTCCTGGTACTGATCTATGTCTACTGTTAAACTCCCAGTCATCTAAAATAAATAATCACATCAAACATGGCAACATCTTTTTGTAACTAGTCACTCTTTATAATCAACACTATCTGGCACACCTGACCAATGTTGGCACTTTACACAATGGGCCGGGGCACGCCTGCCCCCAGCCCGTCGACAGAATAGAAACCAGCAGTGCCCATGCACCTCCACTGGCTCTTCCCAAGCAACCACTGGTCCACCTTTACCAACCTGTCACCAAAGTCCATTAGACCAAGAATCAAACCGTTACGTTTGCGCCTCCCCCCACAGATGAAAAACCAGGTAATAAGAAATTGTGGTTAGCTTGCCGGAGATGATCGCTTCTGCTACAATCCAGCCTTACTACAGTATGTAACAAAACTTACAGTAAGGACTGAGTCTGTGGGTTTGGCTTTGCCCCGTAAGGTTGGGTTCCCACAATGTGAAAATACAGTAACATGCCAGCATAGTGCTCGAGTCTCATACACATGCTGTGGAATATATCCGCAGCGTAAATTAACAGGAAATACAATTTACAATAGGGCGTTCAAGTGTGTACAAATGTAACGTAAGTACTACAAGAAATGTACCAGACTTTTAAGATTAAAAATATTATTTTTATTAGACACCTCCAAAAACGTTTTAGAAAAATAGGTAAAACAGAAAAATGCACATAAAAGGACATTCAATTAAGAGGCGTAAATCCAAGACGAATATTCAGACATACTGGCAGGATTTAACATACTTTGCATGAATAAATAGTAATAAAGTATACACTGACATGTAAAAGGGTAACAATGTTTTGAACTTTTGACTTTCAGGCTCCATATCTCACCATCCACTACTGCTTCGAACATGAGTCTGCCATCACTTTATAGAAAATCTTCTTGGCTATCTCATACATAAATTTGACTTGTAACTATTTAGCATATAATTAGTTATGCAGATTCTTGTCATGTCACTACATTGCTACTGTTTTGATCCTGGTGGTGGAAACATCTTTTTCTTCCTGAATACTACAAAATACAACCTGTTCTCATATTCCCTAATAGCTCAGTGTGTTATTAGGTTGATTCCCATGTGAAAGGCCACTGGTTCGAATTCTGGTTCGATTTCTCAAGAAAAGACATCATCCATCTCATCGATAACCATCTCTTGGCCCAGAAAATTGCCAAATTGTATCATGACATGACAGTTGGAAGAATTTAAAATGAAGCCTGTCCAAAATGACATATAAAATGATGGTAGTCTCGAGTTCAAAGCTGTAGTAGATGATGAGATATGGAGCCTGAAAGTCAATGTCACAGGTTTACTGCCAGAAGACCACATCGTTTGATTTCTCCTACTCCTGCACTGTTTAGAGGCACTTCACCTTCATATTAAGCGGTGTAAGTTTCTTTCAACAGTGCAGGGGTTAATCTGCTCAGTTGAGAGCTCCTGGAAGCTTTCCTGCATTAAGGCCCTCAGCTGTGCACTGTTAGCCACTCCCATCTCCTATATAATCTGGGATCTGGCTAGCACTCATTGTCAGAGCAAGCTTATGCTGCATGGCTGGTGGTCGTTGGTGATTTTTATTGGAGAAGGTGTTGGGTGGATTTATCTGTGACTGTTGCTAGGTTTTGAGTGTTGCGTGTTTCCTTTTATGCTCCTACTTTTGTTTAACCCTACACTACACTCCCCGGTGCATTCCTTTGTTGTCTGTGTGAGTATATTTGTATATTTTGTATTTTTCGTTATCCCTTTTCATATTACTTTGTTAGTCTGGTTTGTGTATTACGGTATACTACTCTCCTTCTCCCTGGGTGTCGGAAGAGTACAGACTGAGGGCAGATTCAGGAGCTAAGGCAAGGTACGTGGCCCCGGTGTCTTCACCATCAGAAGTAATCCGGGGAACAGGGTGAGCTAGGAGGCCCCTAGCGTTAGGGACAAGGAAGGAGCTCCTGGTCCCGGGACACCTGACAACAGAGTGGTGACAGTAAAAAGTTCAAAACATTGTTACCTTTTTGCTTGACACTATAAAGCTATTCAATCTACCAGTATTTACATTCAAAGCTACAAAGCAGATAAAGCCATATGAACCCTTGTCAAAGTATAAGCTAAAAGATGCGTCAGGGTGAGTGCAGCCATCCATTTACAGGTTAGGCACGTATTGGTACATACTGCTTTATCTGTGTGCTTAGGTCAATGTGCATCATGGCTAGATTTTAACCCTATTGGGCTATTAATGTTTTTGGGTTACTCGTAGGACCCAGTGCTACTTTACAAATTAGCCATACTTTAGATATATGTCTTAGCTATAAAGGAAACGACAAATGCTTTAAGGGAGCCTGCCCAAACTGACAGTATAAAGTAAGCACATCGCCTTGTAGAGGATACGAACACTATAAATACTTACCACCAATACTTTTCAGTCGCCTCTTCCATTCTGCAGAAAATTAACTTTGTTCTGATATGCTAAATAGGGTGCTTGGTGCCTCCTTGTCATAGCCGAGCTGTTTAGACCACTGATCCTCACACTCCTTTTGCATATTGCCGCTTCCCTTTTGATTGACTGATCTGGCTTGCCTAGAGCAAGCGCTAATGCAGCGCCCCAGAGTCCTGGTCGTTGCAGTAATGTCACTCTGCCACTAAGGGGAGTGATGTTACGTCTGACTGCACTAACCAGGTAACACTCACACTACACTTCACACTCCGGCCACCAGGGGGAGTGGTTCTATCTAGTAGGCCACTCCTCACACTCTGGTAAAACTGGGGGTTGGACAGGAAGACGGGGAGAAGTAACTAGGAAGAGCTAGAGAGAGGACCTGTCAGGGATGGGGTCCTGACAGATTCCCAAGAAAGGACAAAAAGTGAGAAGAAACAGGAATACAGCAAAGAGGCGATAGGACCAGAAGGAGTCGTGCTGTAAGATCGAGGCAACATCCTTCTGAGGCACAAACAGTCGATGGCCGGAACGCCGAGAAAGTAAGGGACTTTAAGCATTACTTCAAACCACGGCAGGGCAGCCAATTATAGGTTGGCTGTCTCACTTAAACACCTAAGCAGACAACGGAGGCAGCTGTGGGAGAGGGGCGACTCTAGAGTCCCGGAAGAACTCCAGGCCTACCCCGTCATACGGGTGCGTCCTAGCCATATCATCTGGGGGACGGAGAGAACGAACATCAGAGACAGACAGAATAAGTTGTGAGGACTATCCTGGGGTGCTCAGCATGGAAGGACTACAGCACACAGGCGCTAGAAGGCAGACACTGATTCCCACCTGAAAAGGGAGCTCCGGATGTGCCGTTGGACCGGCCGGTCTCAGCCAGCCCTGTTAACAGTACTCTGGATTGGGTACCTCCAAACCTTCAGTAAACAAAAGGTAAAGAGACTGCAACCTGGTGTCCTCGTTATTTACTGCGACCTGCACCGCACCATAACATCGTCACCATACCTCCACCTTCATTGTACGCCTCTCAGCAGGGTCACGGACCGGGTCTAGCCACCGTGACAACCCCAGAGCAGAGACCCAGAGGCCCGGTACCGGGTACCCCTCGGCCCTGCACCAGTGGGGGCGCTACAACTTGGCGTCACGAACAGGATCTACTTAAGCCTGAGGAATCAGGTCATGTGTGCCTTGGAACTGTGATTTGTTGTGCTTGGACTGTGACTTATTGCAAAGACTGTGCATTGCCAATTGCTGCCAAGGGTTCCCGCCACAATTCGCCATTGCCGCGCACGGAGGGAGGAGCCTTAGCTTCGTGGGCGGAACCGGTCAAAAGAAGCATGGAACGAGAAAGCGCGGTAAAGTGCCAACCCCGGAAGAGAAACTGCAACCTCCAGCAGGTTAGTGGGAGGAAGGGACAGCCATGTCCGAGTCAGGGGAAGCAGAGGTGGCGGTCGCAGTCATGAACGCAGAGGCAGCTCCGGTCCCCTTAACGGATGTAGCCGCGGCCCTAATATCGCCACCGGTGGCCGCAGAGCCCGCTGCCCCCATCAACCAGTCGGACACTGCCGCTACCACAAAGGCCATAATGCCCTTCTCTATGCCATACCTGCCCGGAGCGGCCTGGCTCCCGCGATACTCCGGGGAGTCGCACACATTAACTGATTTTAAAGAGGGAATCTGCAGCCTGCTCGAGTTCTATCCCCTGACGGAGCCACAGAAGGTTCATATGATAATCGGCCAACTCTTCGGGGCGGCTTTGAGGGAAGTGAAGTCCTGGCCCGCCGCGGATAAGGGAACTGCACAGCAGGTTTTTGCAAAGCTCAAAGCCACCTTTGATACCCGCACTGCTACAGAAATTAAACTGACTTTCTATGGATGCAAACAGAGACCGCAGGATAGCTTCCGGGACTATGCCCTTAATCTCCAGGAGGCGCTGCGGGCCATTAAGCAGAGTGACCCCGGCAGCATGCAAGATGAGGATAAACTCCTGAAAGAGCGGTTCATTGAGGGGCTCCTGTGCAGTCACCAAAGGGGCCAATTACACTTCCTGGCCATGCAGAATCCAGACTTGACTTTTGCGCAATTCAAGGATAAAGCTATCCAGGCGCTGCAGGAGCGACAACCCAGCCGCACAATACCACCCAGGCGTCCTGCTCTCACATACCACCAGGAGGTGGCGTCGGATGCCCCAGTTGCCGCCGAGGCCGATGCCCAGAGCCTAGAGGACGACTCCCCTGCAGGACTCCGCCTCCAGATGCAGGAGCTGACCAAGAGCGTTGCTGCCCTGGCCCGGACGGTGCAGTCCCTACAGGAGGCCCCCAAGGAGAAGATCCCGCTGGCCTCCAGACCAGAAGATGTCCCCTGGATGCGACAGAGGAGGACTCCACCGACCAGAGGCCGGGACAGCGATCGCTTCCATCCGGACGGACGACCCATCTGCCGCCGCTGTCACCAGGTGGGCCACCTTGCAAGGTACTGTCCTTTACACGAGCAACCCCTGGGGCAAAGGGCCAACCCCCAGGAGTAGGACGATCAGGCCCGCAGCATTGGAGAGCCAAATACGTTGGAGGGCGACCAGTTCTTCCTGTTGTGGTCGACGGTATCCCCATGAACGCTCTGCTGGACACCGGTTCTCAGGTGACGACTATGCCTTACGGGCTTTATAAACGGTATTGGGAGGACACCGATATTACTCGTGGCCCCGATGACGATTTCACCATCATAGCCAGTAATGGTCAGCCGTTGCCACAAGTGGGATATAAAGAGGTCACCATCAAGGTGGGGCGGGTGGAACTGAAGGCCCAAAGGATTGTAATTGTTGATATTGACCGCCGTGAATGTAATCCCATGATGACCATCGGTACTAATGTTATAGAAAATTGTCTTGCAGAAGTTATTGTTTTGTTGCAACAGGTAGCAGAAACCGCTGGCCATAGTGAACAACGCGCCCTGCAAAAAGAAATCAGAGCTCTGATGCAGAGACAGCAGGTAGAGCTGACTGGTGGTGAGATTGGTCGTGTCACTGTGAGTGATTCAAACCCCATCGCGATACCCCCCAGGAGTGAGATGTTAATATGGTGTCGGGCAGCCATAGGCCTCAGGGGTAAGGACTACCAGGCCTTGGTAGAACCCGTATACTCAGACAATAGGCCTACTATCCTGACAGCCCGGGGGGTGGTCGACGTCCGCCAAGGGAGGGTGCCCGTACGTGTCCTCAATTGTGGGGAGGAAGAGGTTCACCTCACCAAGTATGCCACGCTCGCCAAACTGTTCGTTGTCAATAATAGTGTGATACAGACACCTGAACCCTTGGTCTAGTCAAACGTGGCGGAGGACAACGGTTCTGCAGGGCACTCGAAAGATTGGTGTCAGGAATTGCATGTGGGCACTGACTCTACCCCAGCCCATCAGAAACAGGGGGCCTACAGGGTGGTTCACGAGTACGAGCAGGTATTCAGCAAACACCCCTTAGATTTTGGACAGGTGAAAGGGATCCAACATCACATCCCCACGGGAGATCACCGGCCCATAAAAGAGAGATACCGCCCTGTACCCCCAGCTCATTACCAGTGTGCCAAGGACATGTTGCGAGAAATGAAGGAGGCTGGGGTGGTGAGAGATAGTTGTAGCCCCTGGGCAGCTCCATTAGTCCTTGTTAAAAAAAAGATGGCACAATGAGGATGTGCGTTGATTACAGGCAGTTGAATCGCATTACACATAAGGATGCATACCCACTGCCCAGGATAGAGGAGTCTCTGGCTGCCTTAAAATCTGCTAACTACTTCTCTACCTTAGATCTCACCAGTGGGTGCTGGCAGGTTCCCGTGGCGGAGGCGGACAAAGAGAAGACGGCATTCACGACACCGATGGGTCTCTGCGAATTCAACTACATGCCCTTCGGATTGTGCAATGCCCCGGGGACGTTCCAGAGGATGATGGAGTGCTGTCTGGGGCACAAGAACTTTGAAACCGTACTGCTGTATTTGGATGATGTCATTGTCTTCTCTAAGACCTACGAAGACCATCTGAAGCACCTGGCTGAGGTGTTTGAAGCCCTGTCCAACTTTGGCTTAAAGGTGAAACCGTCCAAATGTCATTTGCTGAAACCAAAAGTGCAGTACTTGGGCCATGTGGTGAGCGCCGAAGGAGTGGCCCCAGACCCCGACAAGGTCATGATGATCCAGGACTGGCCAAAGCCCGGCAACCTCCATGAAGTCCGGCAGTTCCTCGGGCTGGTAGGCTATTACCGGAGGTTCATTAAGGACTTCACCAAGAAAGCCGCGCCCTTGAAAAACCTGTTGGTGGGCCAATCAAAGAAGACCAAGGGGAGGAACACTGTTATGGTTCTCAATGGCAAGAGAACATAGCCCAGCAAAACATAATTACTAGCTCTTGGAAGGATGGAAACTAAACTGACCATGAACTAAACCTGCCGCACAACTAACAGTAGCCGGGTAGCGTTGCCTACGTTTTTTATCCCTAGACGCCCAGCGCCGGCCGGAGGACTAACTAATCCTGGCAGAGGAAAATATAGTCCTGGCTCACCTCTAGAGAAATTTCCCCGATAGGCAGACAGAGGCCCCCACATATATTGGCGGTGATTTTAGATGAAATGACAAACGTAGTATGAAAATAGGTTTAGCAAAATTGAGGTCCGCTTACTAGATAGCAGAAAGACAGAAAGGGCACTTTCATGGTCAGCTGAAAACCCTATCAAAACGCCATCCTGAAATTACTTTAAGACTCTAGTATTAACTCATAACATCAGAGTGGCAATTTCAGATCACAAGAGCTTTCCAGACACAGAAACGAAACTACAGCTGTGAACTGGAACAAAATGCAAAAACAAACGAGGACTAAAGTCCAACTTAGCTGGGAGTTGTCTAGCAGCAGGAACATGCACAGAAAGGCTTCTGATTACAATGTTGACCGGCATGGAAGTGACAGAGGAGCAAGGTTAAATAGCGACTCCCACATCCTGATGGAAACAGGTGAACAGAGGGGATGATGCACACCAGTTCAATTCCACCAGTGGCCACCGGGGGAGCCCAAAATCCAATTTCACAACAGTACCCCCCCCTCAAGGAGGGGGCACCGAACCCTCACCAGAACCACCAGGGCGATCAGGATGAGCCCTATGAAAGGCACGGACCAGATCGGAGGCATGAACATCAGAGGCAGTCACCCAAGAATTATCCTCCTGACCGTATCCCTTCCATTTGACCAGATACTGGAGTTTCCGTCTGGAAACCCGGGAGTCCAAGATTTTTTCCACAACGTACTCCAACTCGCCCTCAACCAACACCGGAGCAGGAGGCTCAACGGAAGGCACAACCGGTACCTCATACCTGCGCAACAATGACCGATGAAAAACATTATGAATAGAAAAAGATGCAGGGAGGTCCAAACGGAAGGACACAGGGTTAAGAATCTCCAATATCTTGTACGGGCCGATGAACCGAGGCTTAAACTTAGGAGAAGAAACCCTCATAGGGACAAAACGAGAAGACAACCACACCAAGTCCCCAACACAAAGCCGAGGACCAACCCGACGCCGGCGGTTGGCAAAAAGCTGAGTCTTCTCCTGGGACAACTTCAAATTGTCCACTACCTGCCCCCAAATCCGATGCAACCTCTCCACCACAGCATCCACTCCAGGACAATCCGAAGATTCCACCTGACCAGAAGAAAATCGAGGATGAAACCCCGAATTACAGAAAAAAGGAGACACCAAGGTGGCAGAGCTGGCCCGATTATTGAGGGCAAACTCCGCTAAAGGCAAAAAAGCAACCCAATCATCCTGATCTGCAGACACAAAACACCTCAAATATGTCTCCAAGGTCTGATTCGTCCGCTCGGTCTGGCCATTAGTCTGAGGATGGAAAGCAGACGAGAAAGACAAATCTATGCCCATCCTAGCACAGAATGCTCGCCAAAATCTAGACACGAATTGGGTTCCTCTGTCAGAAACGATATTCTCCGGAATACCATGCAAACGGACCACATTTTGAAAAAACAGAGGAACCAACTCGGAAGAAGAAGGCAACTTAGGCAGGGGAACCAAATGGACCATCTTAGAGAAACGGTCACACACCACCCAGATGACAGACATCTTCTGAGAAACAGGAAGATCCGAAATAAAATCCATCGAGATGTGCGTCCAGGGCCTCTTCGGGATAGGCAAGGGCAACAACAATCCACTAGCCCGAGAACAACAAGGCTTGGCCCGAGCACAAACGTCACAAGACTGCACAAAGCCTCGCACATCTCGAGACAGGGAAGGCCACCAGAAGGACCTTGCCACCAAATCCCTGGTACCAAAGATTCCAGGATGACCTGTCAACGCAGAAGAATGAACCTCAGAAATGACTTTACTGGTCCAATCATCAGGAACAAACAGTCTACCAGGTGGGCAACGATCAGGTCTATCCGCCTGAAACTCCTGCAAGGCCCGCCGCAGGTCTGGAGAAACGGCAGACAATATCACTCCATCCTTAAGGATACCTGTAGGTTCAGAGTTACCAGGGGAGTCAGGCTCAAAACTCCTAGAAAGGGCATCCGCCTTAACATTCTTAGAACCCGGCAGGTAGGACACCACAAAATTAAACCGAGAGAAAAACAACGACCAGCGCGCCTGTCTAGGATTCAGGTGTCTGGCGGACTCAAGATAAATTAGATTTTTGTGGTCAGTCAATACCACCACCTGATGTCTAGCCCCCTCAAGCCAATGACGCCACTCCTCAAAAGCCCACTTCATGGCCAAAAGCTCCCGATTCCCAACATCATAATTCCGCTCGGCGGGCGAAAATTTACGCGAGAAAAAGGCACAAGGTCTCATCACGGAACAATCGGAACTTCTCTGCGACAAAACCGCCCCAGCTCCGATTTCAGAAGCGTCGACCTCAACCTGAAAAGGAAGAGCAACATCAGGCTGACGCAACACAGGGGCGGAAGAAAAGCGGCGCTTAAGCTCCCGAAAGGCCTCCACAGCAGCAGGGGACCAATCAGCAACATCAGCACCCTTCTTAGTCAAATCAGTCAATGGTTTAACAACATCAGAAAAACCAGCAATAAATCGACGATAAAAGTTAGCAAAGCCCAAAAATTTCTGAAGACTCTTAAGAGAAGAAGGTTGCGTCCAATCACAAATAGCCTGAACCTTGACAGGATCCATCTCGATGGAAGAGGGGGAAAAAATATATCCCAAAAAGGAAATCTTTTGAACCCCAAAAACGCACTTAGAACCCTTCACACACAAGGAATTAGACCGCAAAACCTGAAAAACCCTCCTGACCTGCTGGACATGAGAGTCCCAGTCATCCGAAAAAATCAAAATATCATCCAGATACACAATCATAAATTTATCCAAATAATCACGGAAAATGTCATGCATAAAGGACTGAAAGACTGAAGGGGCATTTGAAAGACCAAAAGGCATCACTGTTGTGAATTTGGATTCTGGGCTCCCCCGGTGGCCGCTTGTGGAATTGGACTTGTCATCCTCTTTCCTGTTTCACCTGGTTCCATCAGTAGTGGGTGTCGCTATTTAAGCTCATTTCTCTGGTGGTTTCTTGCCGGTCAACAATGTTATCTGATGCCTCTCAGTGCTTGTTCCTGCTTCTGACAACTACTAGATAAGTTGGACTTTTGTCCATGTTTCGTTTGCCTATTTGTTCCAGTTCACAGCTGAAGTTTTGTTACTGTGTCTGGAAAGCTCTCGTTGATCAGGGATTGCTACTCTGGTGTTATGAGTTAATGCCAGAGTTTAAGGTAATCTCTGGATGGTGTTTTGTTAGTGTTTTTCTGCTGACCATGAAAGTATACTATCTGTCTTCTGCTATCTAGTAAGCGGACCTCAAATTTGCTAAGACTATTTTCCTGCTGCGTTTGTTGTTTCATCTGAACTCACCGTCATTATATGTGGGGGGCTACTGTCTTCTTTGGAATATTTCTCTAGAGGTGAGCCAGGTCTTATATTTCCCTCTGCTAGCTATTTAGGTCTTAGGCCAGAGCTGGGCATCTAGCAATAAATAGGAAATGCTACCTGGCTATTTCTAGTTGCGCGGCAGGCTTAGTTCATGGTCAGTATAGTTCCATCTTCCGAGAGCTTGTCCCTCTATAGGCTTGCTATGATCTCTGCTTGCAGAGATCATGACAGTTTGACCGGCCAATAAAGTGTTAAAGACCCAGGTTGAGAAAGGAGAGTTATAAGAAGTCTGCTGGAATTTTTTTTTTTTTTTTTTTTCCCTCCAGTTTGCCTTGCTGCAGTCTTTTTTCTCTCTCTCCTCCTCATCTCTGTATGGCTCTGTGTGCACCTGACAATAATGGATCTTCAGAGTGTAACTGCGGGTTTGAATAATCTCATCACGAAAGTACAAAATTTACAAGATTTTGTGGTACATGCTCCAGTATCTGAGCCGAGAATTCCTTTGCCGGAGTTCTTCACAGGGAATAGAGCTAGCTTCCAGAATTTCCGAAATAATTGTAAGCTTTATTTGTCCCTGAAGTCTCGTTCAGCTGGAGACCCTGCTCAGCAGGTTAGGATTGTGATTTCCTTGCTCAGGGGTGACCCTCAAGATTGGGCCTTCTCATTGCCAGCAGGGGATCCTGCGTTGCGCGATGTGGATGCGTTTTTTCTGGCCTTGGGCTTGCTTTATGAGGAACCTCATTTGGAACTTCAGGCAGAAAAAACTTTGATGGCACTATCTCAGGGGCAAGACGAAGCTGAGGTTTACTGCCAAAAATTCCGTAAATGGTCTGTGCTTACTCAGTGGAATGAGTGCGCCTTGGCGGCAACTTTCAGAGAAGGTCTCTCTGATGCCGTTAAGGATGTTATGGTGGGGTTCCCTGTGCCTGCAGGTCTGAATGAGTCCATGACAATGGCTATTCAGATTGATAGGCGTCTGCGGGAGCGCAAACCGGTGCACCATCTGGCGGTGTCTATGGAAAAGACGCCAGAAAGTATGCAGTGTGATAGAATTCTGTCCAGGAGCGAGCGACAGAATTTTAGACGGAAGAATGGATTGTGCTTCTATTGTGGGGATTCTACTCATGTTATATCAGCATGCTCTAGGCGTACAAAGAAGCTTGATAAGTCTGTTTCCATTGGCACCATTCAGTCTAAGTTTATTTTGTCTGTAACCCTGATTTGCTCTTTGTCATCCATTGCCACGGACGCCTATGTTGACTCTGGCGCCGCTCTGAGTCTTATGGATTGGTCCTTTGCCAATCGTTGTGGTTTTGATTTAGAGCCTTTGGAGACTCTTATTCCTCTGAAGGGGATCGACTCCACCCCATTGGCTAATAATAAACCACAATACTGGACACAAGTAACCATGCGTATCAATCCGGATCACCAGGAGATTATTCGTTTCCTGGTGCTGTATAATTTACATGACGATTTGGTACTGGGATTGCCATGGTTGCAGTCTCACAATCCAGTCTTGGACTGGAGAGCAATGTCTGTGTTGAGCTGGGGATGTAAGGGTATTCATGGGGACTTACCTTTGGTTTCTATTTCGTCGTCCATTCCCTCTGAAGTCCCTGAGTTCCTCTCAGATTATCAAGACGTCTTTGATGAACCCAAGCTTGGGTCGTTACCTCCGCACCGTGAGTGCGATTGTGCCATAGATTTGATACCGGGTTGCAAATATCCAAAGGGTCGTTTGTTTAATTTGTCCGTGCCGGAACATGCTGCTATGCGGGAATATATAAAGGAGTCTTTGGAAAAGGGACATATTCGTCCATCTTCTTCTCCCTTGGGAGCTGGGTTTTTCTTTGTCTCAAAAAAGGACGGCTCTTTGAGACCATGTATTGATTATCGGCTTCTGAATAAGATCACTGTTAAGTACCAATACCCATTGCCATTGCTTACTGATTTGTTTGCTCGTATAGAGGGTGCTAAGTGGTTCTCTAAAATTGATCTTCGTGGGGCGTATAATTTGGTGCGGATCAGGCAGGGGGATGAGTGGAAGACCGCATTTAATACGCCCGAGGGCCACTTTGAGTATTTGGTCATGCCTTTTGGTCTTTCTAATGCCCCTTCAGTTTTCCAGTCTTTTATGCATGATATTTTCCGCGATTTTCTGGATAAATTTATGATAATATATCTGGATGATATTCTGATTTTTTCTGATGACTGGGACTCTCATGTCCAGCAGGTCAGGAGAGTTTTTCAGGTTCTGCGGTCTAATTCTTTATGTGTGAAGGGGTCTAAGTGCGTTTTTGGGGTCCAGAAAATTTCCTTTTTGGGGTATATTTTTTCTCCCTCTTCCATTGAGATGGATCCCGTCAAGGTGCAAGCTATTTGTGACTGGACTCAGCCCTCCTCTCTTAAGGGTCTTCAGAGATTTTTGGGCTTTGCCAACTTTTACCGCCGATTTATTGCTGGTTTTTCGGATGTCGTTAAACCACTGACTGATTTGACCAGACATGGCGCTGATGTTGCTAATTGGTCCCCTCATGCTGTAGAGGCCTTTCAGGAGCTTAAGCACCGTTTTGCCTCTGCCCCTGTGTTACGTCAGCCTGATGTGAATCTGCCTTTTCAGGTTGAGGTTGACGCTTCGGAGATCGGAGCTGGGGCAGTGTTGTCGCAGAAAGGTTCCGACTGCTCCGTCATTAGACCTTGTGCCTTCTTTTCTCGCAAATTTTCGCCCGCAGAGCGGAATTATGATGTTGGGAATAGGGAGCTTTTGGCCATGAAGTGGGCGTTTGAGGAGTGGCGCCATTGGCTAGAGGGGGCTAAGCATCAGGTGGTGGTATTGACTGACCACAAAAATTTGATTTATCTTGAGACTGCCAGGCGCCTGAATCCTAGACAGGCGCGCTGGTCTTTATTTTTTTCTCGCTTTAATTTTGTGGTGTCATACCTACCGGGTTCTAAGAATGTTAAGGCAGATGCCCTTTCTAGGAGTTTTGACCCGGACTCTCCTGGTAATACTGAACCCACAGGTATCCTTAGGGAGGGAGTAATTTTGTCGGCCGTTTCTCCTGATCTGCGGCGGTCCTTGCAAGAGTTTCAGGCGGATAGACCGGATCGTTGTCCGCCTGATAGACTGTTTGTTCCGGATGATTGGACCAGTAGAGTCATCTCTGAGGTACATTCTTCTGCATTGGCAGGTCATCCCGGAATTTTTGGTACCAGGGATTTGGTGGCAAGATCCTTCTGGTGGCCTTCCCTGTCACGAGATGTGCGAGTCTTTGTGCAGTCATGTGACATTTGTGCTCGGGCCAAGTCTTGTAGTTCTCGGGCTAGCGGACTGCTGTTGCCCTTGCCTATTCCTAAGAGGCCTTGGACACACATCTCGATGGATTTTATTTCAGATCTGCCTGTTTCCCAGAAGATGTCTGTCATCTGGGTGGTCTGTGACCGTTTCTCTAAAATGGTCCATTTGGTTCCTCTGCCCAAGTTGCCTTCTTCTTCTGAGTTGGTTCCTCTGTTTTTTCAGAATGTTGTCCGATTGCACGGTATTCCTGAGAATATTGTTTCTGACAGAGGTACCCAATTTGTGTCTAGATTTTGGCGGGCATTCTGTGCTAGGATGGGCATAGATTTGTCTTTTTCATCTGCTTTTCACCCTCAGACTAATGGCCAGACCGAGCGGACTAATCAGACCCTGGAGACATATCTGAGGTGTTTTGTCTCTGCTGACCAGGATGATTGGGTTGCTTTTTTGCCATTGGCAGAGTTCGCCCTCAATAATCGGGCCAGCTCTTCCACCTTGGTGTCCCCGTTTTTCTGTAATTCGGGGTTTCACCCTCGATTTTCCTCCGGTCAGGTGGAATCCTCGGATTGTCCTGGAGTGGATGCGGTGGTGGAGAGATTGCATCATATCTGGGGGCAGGTTATGGACAATTTGAAGTTGTCCCAGGAGAAGACTCAGCGTTTTGCCAACCGTCATCGTCGTGTTGGTTCTCGGCTTTGTGTTGGAGATTTGGTCTGGTTGTCTTCTCGTTTTGTCCCTATGAGGGTCTCTTCTCCTAAGTTTAAACCTCGGTTCATCGGCCCTTATAGAATATTGGAGATTCTTAATCCTGTTTCTTTCCGTTTGGACCTCCCTGCGTCCTTTTCCATTCATAACGTTTTTCATCGGTCGTTATTGCGCAGGTATGAGGTGCCTGTTGTACCTTCAGTTGAGCCTCCTGCTCCGGTGTTGGTTGAGGGTGAGTTGGAGTACGTTGTGGAGAAAATTTTGGACTCTCGTGTTTCCAGACGGAGACTCCAGTATCTGGTCAACTGGAAGGGTTACGGCCAGGAGGATAATTCTTGGGTCAATGCATCTGATGTTCATGCTTTTGATCTTGTTCGTGCCTTCCATAGGGCTCATCCTGGTCGCCCTGGTGGATCTGGTGAGGGTTCGGTGCCCCCTCCTTGAGGGGGGGGTACTGTTGTGAATTTGGATTCTGGGCTCCCCCGGTGGCCGCTTGTGGAATTGGACTTGTCATCCTCTTTCCTGTTTCACCTGGTTCCATCAGTAGTGGGTGTCGCTATTTAAGCTCATTTCTCTGGTGGTTTCTTGCCGGTCAACAATGTTATCTGATGCCTCTCAGTGCTTGTTCCTGCTTCTGACAACTACTAGATAAGTTGGACTTTTGTCCATGTTTCGTTTGCCTATTTGTTCCAGTTCACAGCTGAAGTTTTGTTACTGTGTCTGGAAAGCTCTCGTTGATCAGGGATTGCTACTCTGGTGTTATGAGTTAATGCCAGAGTTTAAGGTAATCTCTGGATGGTGTTTTGTTAGTGTTTTTCTGCTGACCATGAAAGTATACTATCTGTCTTCTGCTATCTAGTAAGCGGACCTCAAATTTGCTAAGACTATTTTCCTGCTGCGTTTGTTGTTTCATCTGAACTCACCGTCATTATATGTGGGGGGCTACTGTCTTCTTTGGAATATTTCTCTAGAGGTGAGCCAGGTCTTATATTTCCCTCTGCTAGCTATTTAGGTCTTAGGCCAGAGCTGGGCATCTAGCAATAAATAGGAAATGCTACCTGGCTATTTCTAGTTGCGCGGCAGGCTTAGTTCATGGTCAGTATAGTTCCATCTTCCGAGAGCTTGTCCCTCTATAGGCTTGCTATGATCTCTGCTTGCAGAGATCATGACACATCACCAAATACTCAAAGTGGCCCTCGGGCGTATTAAATGCGGTCTTCCACTCATCCCCCTGCTTAATTCGCACCAAATTATACGCCCCACGGAGATCTATCTTAGAGAACCACTTGGCCCCCTTTATGCGAGCAAACAAATCAGTCAGCAGTGGCAACGGATATTGATATTTAACCGTGATTTTATTCAAAAGCCGATAATCAATACACGGCCTCAAAGAGCCATCTTTCTTAGCCACAAAGAAAAAACCGGCTCCTAAGGGAGATGACGAAGGACGAATATGTCCCTTTTCCAAGGACTCCTTTATATATTCTCGCATAGCAGCATGTTCAGGCACAGACAGATTAAATAAACGACCCTTAGGGTATTTACTACCCGGAATCAAATCTATGGCACAATCGCACTCCCGGTGCGGAGGTAATGAACCAAGCTTAGGTTCTTCAAAAACGTCACGATATTCAGTCAAGAATTCAGGAATCTCAGAGGGAATAGATGATGAAATGGAAACCACAGGTACGTCCCCATGCGTCCCCTTACATCCCCAGCTTAACACAGACATAGCTTTCCAGTCAAGGACTGGGTTATGAGATTGCAGCCATGGCAATCCAAGCACCAACACATCATGTAGGTTATACAGCACAAAAAAGCGAATAATCTCCTGATGATCCGGATTAATCCGCATAGTTACTTGTGTCCAGTATTGTGGTTTATTACTAGCCAATGGGGTGGAGTCAATCCCCTTCAGGGGTATAGGAGTTTCAAGAGGCTCCAAATCATACCCACAGCGTTTGGCAAAGGACCAATCCATAAGACTCAAAGCGGCGCCAGAGTCGACATAGGCATCCGCGGTAATAGATGATAAAGAACAAATCAGGGTCACAGATAGAATAAACTTAGACTGTAAAGTGCCAATTGAAACAGACTTATCAAGCTTCTTAGTACGCTTAGAGCATGCTGATATAACATGAGTTGAATCACCGCAATAGAAGCACAACCCATTTTTTCGTCTTAAATTCTGCCGTTCACTTCTGGACAGAATTCTATCACATTGCATATTCTCTGGCGTCTTCTCAGTAGACACCGCCAAATGGTGCACAGGTTTGCGCTCCCGCAGACGCCTATCGATCTGGATAGCCATTGTCATGGACTCATTCAGACCCGCAGGCACAGGGAACCCCACCATAACATCCTTAATGGCATCAGAGAGACCCTCTCTGAAATTCGCCGCCAGGGCGCACTCATTCCACTGAGTAAGCACAGCCCATTTACGGAATTTCTGGCAGTATATTTCAGCTTCGTCTTGCCCCTGAGATAGGGACATCAAGGCCTTTTCCGCCTGAAGCTCTAACTGAGGTTCCTCATAAAGCAACCCCAAGGCCAGAAAAAACGCATCCACATTGAGCAACGCAGGATCCCCTGGAGCCAATGCAAAAGCCCAATCCTGAGGGTCGCCCCGGAGCAAGGAAATCACAATCCTGACCTGCTGAGCAGGATCTCCAGCAGAGCGAGATTTCAGGGACAAAAACAACTTGCAATTATTTTTGAAATTTTGAAAGCAAGATCTATTCCCCGAGAAAAATTCAGGCAAAGGAATTCTAGGTTCAGATATAGGAACATGAACAACAAAATCTTGTAAATTTTGAACTTTCGTGGTGAGATTATTCAAACCTGCAGCTAAACTCTGAATATCCATTTTAAACAGGTGAACACAGAGCCATTCCAGGATTAGAAGGAGAGAGAGAGAAAGGCTGCAATATAGGCAGACTAGCAAGAGATTCAATTACAAGCACACTCAGAACTGAAGGGAAGGGAAAAAAAAAAAAAAAAATCTTCAGCAGACTTCTCTTTTCTCTGTCAATTAATTTAACCCTTTATGGCCGGTCAAACTGTTATGGTTCTCAATGGCAAGAGAACATAGCCCAGCAAAACATAAGTACTAGCTCTTGGAAGGATGGAAACTAAACTGACCATGAACTAAACCTGCCGCACAACTAACAGTAGCCGGGTAGCGTTGCCTACGTTTTTTATCCCTAGACGCCCAGCGCCGGCCGGAGGACTAACTAATCCTGGCAGAGGAAAATATAGTCCTGGCTCACCTCTAGAGAAATTTCCCCGATAGGCAGACAGAGGCCCCCACATATATTGGCGGTGATTTTAGATGAAATGACAAACGTAGTATGAAAATAGGTTTAGCAAAATTGAGGTCCGCTTACTAGATAGCAGGAAGACAGAAAGGGCACTTTCATGGTCAGCTGAAAACCCTATCAAAACGCCATCCTGAAATTACTTTAAGACTCTAGTATTAACTCATAACATCAGAGTGGCAATTTCAGATCACAAGAGCTTTCCAGACACAGAAACGAAACTACAGCTGTGAACTGGAACAAAATGCAAAAACAAACGAGGACTAAAGTCCAACTTAGCTGGGAGTTGTCTAGCAGCAGGAACATGCACAGAAAGGCTTCTGATTACAATGTTGACCGGCATGGAAGTGACAGAGGAGCAAGGTTAAATAGCGACTCCCACATCCTGATGGAAACAGGTGAACAGAGGGGATGATGCACACCAGTTCAATTCCACCAGTGGCCACCGGGGGAGCCCAAAATCCAATTTCACAACAGAACACCCCATTTGATTGGAACGAGGGGCTGGAGGAATCCTTCACTTGCTTAAAGTCGGCACTGACGGGAGAAGAGGTACTGGCCTACCCCGAATACGACCAACCGTTTGTGCTGTACACGGATGCCAGCAATGTAGGATTGGGAGCCGTGCTGTCCCAGGTCCAGAAAGGCAAGGAGAGGGTAATCGCTTACGCCAGCAGGAAACTTCATCCCACGGAAAGGAACCCTGACAACTACAGTTCCTTTAAGCTGGAATTCCTTGCCATCGTCTGGGCAGTGACAGAGAGGTTCAAACACTACCTGGCCTCAGCGAAATTCACCGTCTTCAGGGATAACAATCCGCTAACGCATCTGGATACCGCCAAACTCGGGGCCTTGGAGCAGCGGTGGATGGCCCGGCTGTCCAACTATGACTTCACCATCAAGTACCGGGCAGGACACAAGAATGCAAATGCCGATGCCTTGTCTCGAATGCCCAATTTGCCAGAAACGGGGGAAGACCCGGAGGCACTTGAAGAGGTGGAGCTGCCTGCATTCCATCGCCCCAAAGCCACTCAGAACTCCCATCATGTGAAGAACAGGCACAAGAATCAACCGGATGCCACGCTGAATCCCCTGCCCCATCACGGATGGGCGGAAACCCAGGATGGTGACCCCGCGGTCCGTCGGGTGAAAGAGCTGTTGACGCAGGCAGGATTGCATCCCGGCCCAGATGATCTACAGGAGACCCAACAGCTGTGGAAGGGGAGAAGCAAACTGTTTATCCATGATGGCAAGCTGTGCCGGAGAAGCATCGACCCACGTACTCACGAATTGGTATGGCAGATAGTAGTGTCAAGGCAAGATGCGCCCATGGTTCTAGGAGCCTACCACGATGGAGCCGGACACTTCGGGTGGAAGAAGCTGGAGAGGCTACTCCGAGGGAGGTTCTATTGGATTGGCATGAAGAGAGCCATTGAAAAGTAGTGTCGAGAGTGCGGTCCATGTAGCCTACGCAGGAGGGACCGTGGCAGCCAGCGGGCTCCCTTGCAGCCTATCATCACCAGGCGGCCGCTCGAACTGGTCACGCTGGACCATGTGAAGCTGACACCTAGCCGGTCAGGCTATGTCTACGCTCTTACCATTGTGGATCACTACTCCAGATTTTTGGTGGTTGTGCCTGTCAAGGATCTAACGGCCAGGACGGCCGCCAAGGCCTTCCAGCAGTACTTTTGTAGGCCCCATGGCTACCCGGAGAAGGTACTGACCGATCAGGGACCAGCATTCGAAGCGGAGGTGTTCCAAGAGTTCTGCCAACTGTACGGGTGTAAGAAGATCAGAACCACACCATACCATCCCCAAACCAATGGGATGTGCGAAAAGATGAACCAGGTGGTGATCGACTTACTAAAGACCTTGCCCGTAGAGGAACGGAGCCTGTGGCCAACGAAGTTGCCTGACTTGGTGGACATATATAATCACATCCCAGTAAATTCCACCAACTGCACTCCAGCATACCTAATGCGAGGAAGGTCTAGCAAGTTACCCGTTGATCTGGACATGGGGGTCCTAACCCCCGAAGACACCTCGCCAGATGCCGATTGGGATACCGAGAGGCGGCAAAAGTACCGCAAGGTACAAGAATGCGTGGAAAGAAGCCTTGTTCAGGCCAGGCAAAATCAGGAATGGGACTACAACCAGCATGCCCCTGCAATTCCTTTGCCACCAGGTGAGCACGTACTCAAACGAAAGAGGAGGCTGCACAAACTCGACGACCAATGGGAAACAGAACCGTATACCGTCCTGCCATCCGATTTTGACAACACGAAGGTTTGCCTCATCAGCAAGGATGGAGGGGAGACCTTGACGGTGATATCCAGGGACCACCTTAAAGTCTGCCCTGATAAGCTGAGAGCGAGGGAAATGGATCCAGGAACCTCCCCACCTGTAGAAAAGGAGAAGATGATCCACACTGTCCTTGGTGACTTTCCCCAGTCCTGGACTCAGATAAATCAGGCCATCGTGGTACCTGTTCTAACGTTCCCCCAGCCAAACCCACCAGAAACAATGGTGGTACCAGATCATCCGGCCCCGCAGCCTCAACAAGCCCTACCTGAAGATGCTGTGCCGACCGCTGAAATAGCAAATCCTCCCTCTGCTATCGGCGAGCCTGCCGTACCCACTGTTGGTAGCAGCAGCCCTGAGAGCTCTAGCCTGCCAGTGCTACCCAGACTCACTAGAAGTGTAGCCAGAAGACAGTGCACTACACCGGCGGTAGCAAGCATAGCGGGCCCTGGTAGGTCAATAGCGACCACTGCCCTGCGAAGGTCCACACGCAGCACTCAGAATCAAACTCCCCTCCGCTACAAAACTTGGAGGTATTAATGAGGGCTGCTATTTAGTTGAAAATGTTTGTGTGCATATCTTCTGTTACAGGTTTTAAAAATGGACAACGGAGTAATGGACAGTGAATTGCTCCAAAAACTTCTAAAAGGGGACCCCTTTGTTTACCCGGGGTCCCCGCTGTTTCAACCACTGAACTGAGAGTCATAAACTGTGCATGACCTAACTTTCGCAACGTTCAAGAAGTCCTCACCTCCCATAAAGGGAAGCACTGTTACGTTTAATTGTGTATGATATTTCAAATTGTTGTGTGTTTCCTGTTAACATGTATTGTTGTTCTTGTTTTCCCAGTCCGGGAGTACTGGATTTAACCGGGGGAGAGTGCAGCGCCCCAGAGTCCTGGTCGTTGCAGTAATGTCGCTCTGCCACTAAGGGGAGTGATGTTACGTCTGACTGCACTAAAGGAGTTCACCTGACCAGGTAACACTCACACTACACTTCACACTCCGGCCACCAGGGGGAGTGGTTCTATCTAGTAGGCCACTCCTCACACTCTGGTAAAACTGGGGGTTGGACAGGAAGATGGGGAGAAGTAACTAGGAAGAGCTAGAGAGAGGACCTGTCAGGGATGGGGTCCTGACAGATTCCCAAGAAAGAACAAAAAGTGAGAAGAAACAGGAATACAGCAAAGAGGCGATAGGACCAGAAGGAGTCGTGCTGTAAGATTGAGGCAACATCCTTCTGAGGCGCAAACAGTCGGTGGCCGGAACGCCGAGAAAGTAAGGGACTTTAAGCATTACTTCAAACCACGGCAGGGCAGCCAATTATAGGTTGGCTGTCTCACTTAAACACCTAAGCAGACAACGGAGGCAGCTGTGGGAGAGGGGCGACTCTAGAGTCCCGGAAGAACTCCAGGCCTACCCCGTCATACGGGTGAGTCCTAGCCATATCATCTGGGGGACGGAGAGAACGAACATCAGAGACAGACAGAATAAGTTGTGAGGACTATCCTGGGGTGCTCAGCAGGGAAGGACTACAGCACACAGGCGCTAGAAGGCAGACACTGATTCCCACCTGAAAAGGGAGCTCCGGATGTGCCGTTGGACCGGCCGGTCTCAGCCAGCCCTGTTAACAGTACTCTGGATTGGGTACCTCCAAACCTTCAGTAAACAAAAGGTAAAGAGACTGCAACCTGGTGTCCTCGTTATTTATTGCGACCTGCACCGCACCATAACATCGTCACCATACCCCCACCTTCATTGTACGCCTCTCAGCAGGGTCACGGACCGGGTCTAGCCACCGTGACAACCCCAGAGCAGAGACCCAGAAGCCCGGTACCGGGTACCCCTCGGCCCTGCGGCAGTGGGGGCGCTACACTAATTTGGAGTAATGGAGGCAAATGCTGTCAATCAACAGAGAGGGAGGCAGATGCATGCAAGACAAATAGAAGGAGCAATGCAGTGAGTCGCTCAGCCAAGGGTACACCGAGCACCCTATTACCATATTCAATCAAATTACATTTTCTGGAGATCGGAGACAGCAATTAGAACACTACGGTTTTTTATAGGGACTATATCCTCTACAAAGCTATGTGACTACTTTCAACTGACAAACCCCTTTAAAAGGATTTTACCGCTTCATAAAATGGAAATCAATTTATGATCAAAGGGTGCTGACTTCTGCAGGCACTCACTGATTTCAGTGGATATCCCATAAACAGTCAATATGGGAATATCTCTTTTAATATGTGACCATATGAATACAATTGTAATAAAAGCCTTAGTAGCAAAATTAGGGTGAAATAAATTGGAGCGGCCCCCAGACGCAGGACGACGGGTCACTCGAATCCGGGTCTCTCTCGGTTCTGAGGATGTCACGGTGGCCCGACTCGGTCCGTGGTCCTGCTAAGGGGCGCCCAATAAAAGGTGTAGGTGGTGGTGTAGGTCGCAGTAAATAACGAGGACACAGGATTGCAGTCTCTTTACCTCTTTACTGAAGGCTTCGGCATCCACAATCCAGAGCACTGCTAACAGGGCTGACTGAGACCGGCCGGTCCGAAGGCACATCCAGAGTTCCCTTTGCAGGTGGAAATCAGTGCCTACCTACTAGCGCCTGGGTGTTGTAGTACTTCCCTGCTGAGCACCACGGGATAGTCCTCACAACTGTCGTGTATGTTTCTGTTCTTTCTCTCCATCCCCCAGATGATATGGATAGGACGCACCCGTATGACGGGGTAGGCCTGGAGTTATTTTGTAGGGACCCTAGAGACGCCCCTCTCCCACAATTGCCTCCGTTGTCTTCATTAGGTGATTAAGGTGAGGCAGCCAACCTAAAATTAACTGCCCTGCCATTGGTTTGAAGTAATTCGTAGAGCCCAATACTTCCTCGGCGTTCCGGCCACCGGCTACGCGCCTCAGTAGGATGTTGCCGATCTCGGGGCACGACTCCTACTGGTTCTATCGCCTTTGTGCTGTGATCTCGTTTCTCACTTCTCCACAATATACTTCGCTTCGTGTCCTTTCTTAAGATGCCGCCGCAATGAAGTGCAGGCACGGCTCCGTAACGATCTGTCCTTTCGCTAGGCCTCTGTCAGGATCCCACCACTGACAGGGACCCCCCTGAATCTTCCCAAGCAACGCTCTTCTCTCACTAGATGTTACCTGGGCAAAGCCCAGTCAGCTTCTCACTAACTTCCTATCCAACCCCCAGTTTTACCAGAGTGTGAGGAGTGGCCTAATACATGGAATCCTTTGCTCCCCCTGGTGGCCGGAGTGTGAAGTGTAATGTGTGACTGTGATACCTGGTCAGGTGAACTCCTTTAGTGCAATCAGACGTACCATCACTCCCCTTAGCGGCGGAGCGACAGTACTGCAACGACCAGGACTCTGGGGCGCTGCACTCCCCCCCAGTTAAATCCAGTACTCCCGGACTGGGAAAGAAGAACAACAATACATGTTAGCAAAAGACATACAAAATTTTGAAATGCAATAAACAAGTAAATTTAACAGTGCTTCCCTTTATGGGAGGTGAGAACACTTGAACGTTACAAACAGGAACATATTTACATAGTGCTTAAGATTTTAAATAACATTTATTAAATAACTGACTATAAATAACCATTATTACCCAGCCGGGCATTCTATCTACTAAGTGCAAATTCTGAACAATAATTTAACTTTTCCTTTAAGGGCGTAAGGCAGGTACCCACTAAAGGCATACTACAAAACTAATAGTGCAAATCAATATTTTCCTGAGCTCTCTTTCTCCTATGCAGGACTCTCTCGTCTACCCCCACGGGCCTACTGCATCTTTCCTTGGCTCTCTATCATTAGTTCCGATAATCACTTTAACTTCAATTTTTATTCACATGTCATTATCAACATTTCGATTCCTTATCATTATCTTTCTAGCTACATACTACTATGTAAAACATCATTACTATCCAACTTTCTTAAAGCAACATTATATCTTGCTAATTGCAACAGTGAACATTCCCTTTAAGAGGGACATTTCAAGTCTCTTTGAGGTAGTGCAACTCTCAAGTTGCAAGTCTGCAGTGAACAAGAGCTTCTGCGCTGTATCCAGGAACAGTCTCTTCAAAAAGCTCTTTCCTTTGTAAAACCAGTAGGGGGCACCTTTAAGAAGGTGCAACTATTTACAGCAACAGTTTGTGAATCATTCACCGTCCATGATTCGGCAGTCTTTTAAAACAGCGATGCAAAACAAACATAAGGCATTAGGGACCCCGGGTAAACGAAGGGATCCTTTTAAGAACTAACCCTGGTCGGGTTTTAGCAGCAAGAACAGGAAAAAACAATTTGAAAGAACTATATACAGTTTCATGGCTCCGAGGTTTACTCTTGCTCTGGTGGCCGTAGCTCCACAGGTAGCAATGGGCGGGGCCATCTGCCCGGATACCTGTGGCTACCAGGTGTTGTACCAGGAGCTCCCTCACTCCAGACAGGGGTCTGGGTACCCACAGTTTTGGATCCTGAGATGGCCTGGGCACTAACCATCACCGCGGTCAGTTCTCTAGCCACCACAGTGGCGGTGGTGGCAATAGTGCAGGTCGTAGTCTTGACGATGGTGCACGTCGGGGTAGCAACGGTGGTCTTTGTGGTAACCGTAGCCCGGCTACAAGGGGGCGCCACTGCCACGGGAGACACCTTCCATGGCGCTTCGGGTGTAGGTGCTACTAAGTCTTGCTATTTGTGCACGTTTAGCGCGAACCAGCCCTTCTCCCCGAAGTGCCTGGTATAGGTGACAATGTCTCCCGGGTAAAGATCCCAGTCCGGGTGGCCTTCTCTAAGATGGGACTCCACATCTTGTCGGTTCACAAAGACCTCGGCATACAGGTCCGGTTCTTTCATGAAGCCCCACGGAGCCTAAAGGTTACAACGGTGCCCTGCCTACGCGGGGTTTGGTGGGTGGTGTGGTCCTTGCGGGCCCGGTCCTTCACTGCTAGGTCCCGCTGGTGATGGGCCTCCCGCCGGGCCTGGTACTCCTTCTCCTCCTTCTCCCATCGTTGGTCTAGCTGGGCCTGGTATTCCTCCCAGCTAAGGGCCTCCACCATCTCCCCTTCATGTGTCTTCACCCCGGGGAACCCCATGAAGTCTGATCCTGGGTTCAACCAGCGGCATACGGTCCGCTCTGCATAGACCTCTCCCGCCAAGGCGATCGGCGAGATCGGGACCATGAGGAGGTGCTCCATACCCATGGCCTGATCCCAGGGTGCAAGGCACTGGAGTCTATGGGTCCCAGGGGGAGGTGGTGCTGCGACGGGGCCTATCAGCAGGTCCTCTGCTAGCAAGGCAGGGTCGGCAGGCTTACCGGTCGGTGCGGCGTCCTCCCTCGCAGCTGGCTCCGCTGGCGGTGACGTCGGTGGAGACATCGGCAACAACTCGGGCAGCGGTACAGGAACCGATGTTGGGGAATCCTCCGCAGGCGTCTCCTGGGATGAGGCCTTGGTTTCCATCCATAGTTGGAGAAGCTGCCCAATCAATTCCTCCATCTCGATCTGCAGGAGGCCGGTTCCAAGCGTGGAGACCTGGCTGCTGTGCTCTTCCGGGTAGCTGGGGGAGTCCTCTGCTTCAACCCCGCATTCTGGGTCTGAGCGGCTGGCCATGGCGTCCTCCACGTGGCTCACTTCCTGGTCTTTTTCCCGCTCTCTCCTTTGTGGGCGGTTTCGCTTTCTTTGTCTCCGCCCTCCATTGAGAATCAGGAGGCGGATCTCGGCTGCTGATGGACAAGTCCTCACGGTACAGAGATATTTAGACTGGGCGGCCATTGTTCTTCGCGCTCTTCAGTTTGTTCACGCCCACAAATCCACGCCCTTCTTCTCCTGCACTCCGCGTTGCGCTGTAATGGCGGCGGTTTTGGCGGGAACTTTTGGCGGCAAATAGCAATACACAGTCTTTGCAATAAATCACGGTTCAAGCACAATTCAATCACAGTTCCAAGGCACACATGACCTGATTCTCCAGGCTTAAGTAGATCCTGTTCATGACGCCAAGTTGGAGCGGCCCCCAGACGCAGGACGATGGGTCACTCGAATCCGGGTCTCTCTCGGTTCTGAGGATGTCATGGTGGCCCGACCCGGTCCGTGGTCCTGCTAAGGGGCGCCCAATAAAAGGTGTAGGTGGTGGTGTAGGTCGCAGTAAATAACGAGGACACAGGATTGCAGTCTCTTTACCTCTTTACTGAAGGCTTCGGCATCCGCAATCCAGAGCACTGTTAACAGGGCTGGCTGAGACTGGCCGGTCCGAAGGCACATACAGAGTTCCCTTTGCAGGTGGAAATCAGTGCCTACCTACTAGCGCCTGGGTGTTGTAGTACCTCCCTGCTGAGCACCACGGGATAGTCCTCACAACTGTCATGTATGTTTCTGTTCTCTCTCTCCGTCCCCCAGATGATATGGATAGGACGCACCCGTATGACGGGGTAGGCCTGGAGTTATTTTATAGGGACCCTAGAGACGCCCCTCTCCCACAATTTCCTCCGTTGTCTTCATTAGGTGAAAAAGGTGAGACAGCCAACCTAAAGTTAACTGCCCGGCCGTTGGTTTGAAGTAATGCGTAGAGTCTGTTACTTTCTCGGCGTTCCGGCCACCGGCTACGCGCCTCAGTAGGATGTTGCCGATCTCGGGGCACGACTCCTACTGGTTCTATCGCCTTTGTGCTGTGATCTCGTTTCTCACTTCTCCACAATATACTTCGCTTCGTGTCCTTTCTTAAGATGCCGCCACAATGAAGTGCAGGCGCGGCTCCGTAACGATCTGTCCTTTCGCTAGGCCTCTGTCAGGATCCCACCCCTGACAGGGACCCCCCTGGATATTCCCAAGCAATGCTCTTCTCTCACTAGATGTTACCTGGGCAAAACCCAGTCAGCTTCTCACTAACTTCCTATCCAACCCCCAGTTTTACCAGAGTGTGAGGAGTGGCCTAATACATAGAACCCTTTGCTCCCCCTGGTGGCCGGAGTGTGAAGTGTAATGTGTGACTGTGATACCTGGTCAGGTGAACTCCATTAGTGCAATCAGACGTACCATCACTCCCCTTAGTGGCGGAGAGACAGTACTGCAAAGACCAGGACTCTGGGGCGCTGCAAAATAATGCTTCTTTAAAAACTGGAGTCCCACAAGTATGAGATATCAGACATGCAGTATGTAGGGGGTTACCAGCAGACTTGTATCTGTCATCAAACATTGTGATGCTTATTCTGTAGTTTGTGCTCATTTTCTAGACCAAACCACGAACTTCCATTGACTCTTCAACCTACCTTTTTGTCCTGATGAAGAGACTGTGTGTGATCTTGAAACGCGTTGACCTGTAAACCTTTTAATAAAATCCATTGATTTTATCCTGCAACTCAGTCCTTATCAGCAGCGCAGTTGAAGATACCTCCTTCCTTCTTTCCATTTACTCTTACCTAATGGTAGATGCCAAGGGAAAGGATTGGGCATGCTGAACTTAAAAATGTCCAATCATTTGTTCCCACATGAGATAAGTCACTGCTAGAGGAGTATGGTAGCAAATTATTAATCTGTTCTCATTCAGAACACATGCATGCAAATGTATGGGGCGTCAGGGAGAGTAATAGCTGTCAGTTGATATGAATCCCGCTATTGAAGGTGTTTGGCTACCCATAAGTAGTTGATAGTAAGTGTAAAGGGCTTATCCGATTACTTTATGTTTCTGCAGATTTGTGAATCCTCACAACGCGCGTGCTGCGCACTGTGAGGATTCCCGTTGCCGACACATTGAGTCGGCGGTCAGGTGCGATTTACATACTTCCGGCCACATTCCAACTAGAGATGTCCAGCCTCGCTCAAAACATCCGCATTGAGTAAGGCTGTGCACGTCTAGTTGGCATGTGACCACATGTATGAAAATCACATACTTGCGGTCACACGTCTGCCTCTCCTGATGTCGGCTTGAGGAATCCTCCCATCACGTGCTTAGCTCAGTTACTGGCTGCACTAACACTGGGAGCAGTATGAGACACAGCGATGGACCTGGGGAGGGTGGGGAAGATTATTTGTTTATTTTTAATACTTAGAGTGTTAAGTTTTGCTTTTCTGTTAAGAAGTGTTATTTGGCTTTTTCTCATTGACCCATAGGCCATATCAATGTCACAAAGACTTTCATCATAGACACAAATAAGAATAACCGATCTAGCTAGAGACAAGGCCTATTTTCAGCCTATTCCACTATAATTATAAGGCAGAACGTGTTAGCTTCTCTCTCTCACCCTTTACATCAAGCTGAGCTGGTTATGGTTTTAAATTACCAGTGCTTTGCAATCTGCGACTTATATGACTGCAGATTTTGCAGGGAAATGGGAATGCAATATCTCTCTTCATTCTGATGTGGATGCTAATTCCTTTCCCTCATGCCAAGCAGAAAAAAAACAACAAATCATATCTTTGCTAAGAACATGAGCCAGCAGAGAGGATTGTCTTTGAGAGTCATTTTTCATTTTTATTTAACTCCTGATACACACAGACATGCACTGACATCCAAAACTCTAAACTCTAAAATCGGAAAACACTGTAACAACTTTGTAGTAGCGGCTACTTTCCTTTAGTTTCCTTCACCGCCTAACTGCGAGGCCAAGAATGTATCCCCTAATAACAAATATGCTTATATTGATACAAGAAGACTATAGCAACTAATAATGATGACTCCATTAGATTATACTGATCGTGTGCGCAAATCAGAGAATGAACCCCGCCGACGTAGCTATTTGTTCTTTAGCCTTAATGGGGTAGGATGAAATGTTGAAACTACACCGTTCCTGTCCTTGATTTGTGCCCGTTCTTGGGGTTCAGCCACTTTGAATAGCATTGGGCTGCTATACCACAAAATGCCCATGGACAAGAGTGTTAAGGTGTGAAACAACAAAATACATTCAAAACCACGCAAAAATGTCAAATAAGTTACTTTATTGCGTAGAAAAGAATGACATACAGTATTAAAATAACATACAGAACAAAATAGACATCTAGCTGAGATGCTTTAATGATTCTTGCATGGAGCAGGGGGTTGGACATGATGACCCTGGAGGTCCCTTCCAACTCTAACATTCAAGGATTCTATGATTAAAAAAGGCGATTTAATAAGACAGGGAGGATGTAACAAGATGGTATAATACATTATCAATTCAAATATAAGAAGTGCACTGTGCATAAAAATTCCTGAATATGTAATATGATAAATAAATATAAAGTATAATGTCCTATGACATTATTATTATTATTATTATTTATATAGCACCATTAATCCCATGGTGCTGCACATTAGACGGGGTTACATCAAAATACAAATATCACTTACAGTAAACAAAACTAACAATGACAGACTGATACAGAGGGGAGATGACCCTACCCTTGCGGGCTTACATTCTACAGGATTATGGGGAAGGAGACAGTAGGTTGAGGGTTGCAGTAGCTCCGATGGTGTGGAGGTGGCCGTGTGGTCATTACAGGTTGTAAGCTTCTTTGAAGAGGTGGGTTTTCAGGTTCTTTTGCAGGATCCAAATGTGGTCGATAACCGGACGTGTTGGGCACAGAATTCCAGAGGATGGGGGATATTCGGGAGAAGTCTTGGAGGCGATTGGATGAGGAGCGAATAAGTGTGGAGGAGAGAAGGAGGTCTTGGGAGGACCGGAGATTACGTGAGGGAAGATATTGAGAGATTAGTTTGGAAGTATACGGAGGAGAAAGGTTATGGATGGCTTTTTAGGTCAGTGTTAGTACTTTAAACTGGATACGCTGGGAAATTGGGAGCCAGTGAAGGAATTTGCAAAGAGGGGAAGCAGGAGTGTAGTGAGGAGAGAAATTAGTCGGGCAACAGAGTTAAGGACGGACTGGAGGGGTGCGAGAGTGTTAAAAGGTAGGCCATAAAGGAGGATGTTGCAGTAGTCGAGGCGGGAGATGATTAGGGCATGCACAAGCATTTTGGTAGAGTGAAGGTTGAGGAAAGCATCTGGCTCCAGCCTATTAATGACGCCCTATGGCGGGCTGCCCAGTGCTAAAATGCATCCTGTGTGAACAGAGGCCACAGTGTACAGAACCATTTGGGCCCAACTGCATCCTGCAAAAAATATACGTGCAAAACTAAACATATAAATATATGTAAGGTATTAGTTGATATTCTGGCCATAATATGCAAGCCGGCAACCCGCGCCAAGGGTCCTTACGTTTTGCCAGTCCTACGCTAGTGGACCCAAATAAAATAGCAAATGCACAGGTGCACTACCACTGCACCCTGCTTGTGCATTTGTATTGAGGCCTATTTAGACAGGTAAGCATCTCTGCCTGTTTTTGGTGTATTCTCTTTAATTTTTCCTTTTTTGGTGTTTTTCATGTTAGCGTAGGACTGGCAAAACGTAAGGACCCTTGGCGCGGGTTGCCGGCTTGCATATTATGGCCAGAATATCAACTAATACCTTACATATATTTATATGTTTAGTTTTGCACGTATATTTTTTGCAGGGTGCAGTTGGGCCCAAATGGTTCTGTACACTGTGGCCTCTGTTCACACAGGATGCATTTTAGCACTGGGCAGCCCGCCATAGGGCGTCATTAATAGGCTGGAGCCGGATGCTTTGCATTCCTTGTTTGAACACGCCACATACAGAGTATGTATCTCAGTGCATTGGTGTACCACACGGCCAAACCCTTATTGAAGGCTGGGGCTGTTTCATTAGGTATTGCACCTGTGCATTTGCTATTTTATTTGGGTCCACTGCACCCTGCTTGTGCATTTGTATTGAGGCCTATTTAGACAGGTAGTTCAGATTTGTCCTCATTGAGCTTGAGGAAGCGAGAGGAGAAGAAGGAGGATATGGCTGATAGACACTCTGGGATTCTGGAGAGCAGAGAGGTGACATCTGACATAAACAATAATATAATAAACATATAATTATATCAAAAGTAGAATTAAATACACATGCAGGTAGTGTAGAAATATAGTGTAGACAAATAGCATTAATTATAGGTCATGCTGGAGAAAGCATTGTTCATCACCAATTTGCTCATAGATGGTTGGGAGAAGTTGCTTTTGGATATTGTGTAGATCCCATTCTTTATTCATGGAAGTGTTCTTAGGAAAAATTATTAGTAAGCCCCCTTCATGGATGAAAAACAACTCCACACATGAATGGTCTTAGGATGTTTTATTGTTGGCAAACACAGGACTAAAGGGATGTCACAGTGTAGAGCAGTGTTCCTCAAGTCCGGTCCTCAAGAGCCACCAACAGGTCATCTTTTCAGGATTTCCTTAGTATTGCACAGGTGATAATTGCATCACCTGGACAGGCAAGCATTCAATGACCTGTGCAATACTAAGGAAATCCTCAAAACATGACCTGTTGGTGGCTCTTGAGGACCGGAGTTGGGGAACACTGGTGTAGAGGGATCATCAGTAGAAGGATCATCATTATTCTCCTTTTCATATGGAAACTCGAGAAGCAATGGAATGAAACTGAAAGGGAGAAGATACAGATTAGATATTAGAAAAAAACTTTTTGACTGTGAGGGTGATCAATGAGTGGAACAGGCTGCCACGAGATGTGGTGAGTTCTCATCCAATGGAAGTCTTCAAACAGAGGCTGGACTGTGTGAGATGGTTTAGTGAATCCTGCATTGAGCAGAGGGTGGGACACAATGACCCTGGAGGTCCCTTCCAACTCTAACATTGTATGATTCTATGACTCATGGTAACGCTCACTTTTTATTCTCCGCAGTTATTCTTGTAAATGCACCAAATAGTCTGAAGGGAGTTTCATCAGAGAAATAACTTTATCCAAGTCCTCTACCATCCAATACCTGTACTTCCTGCAGAATGTCAGCCTGTCCTTGATATTTTTCTCGGGGAGAAGTGGCTTCCAGGGCCGGACTGGCCATCGGGCACTTCTGGCAAATGCCAGAATGGCCGGTGCCAGTAGTGGGCCGCTGCACTGTTCTCCCCCTCCCCCTCGCCAGTGCCGCCGCCGCCACATTTAACAATACCGGCGTCTATGACGCCGGTATAGTTCAATGCAATGATGGAGGAGAGAGCGTCTCCTGACGCTCCCTCTCCCATCATTCCCCGCTCTGCCTCTGACAGTACACTGCGGGTGCGCGATGATGTCATATCATCGCGCACCTGCTGTGTCCTGGGCAGACTGCAGCTGCCGAGACAGGAGCAGGGAGCAGCGCAGGCAAAAGGAAAGGTGAGGAGAGTGGGTTTTTTTTAACTGGACTGTGGGGCCATTATCGGGGGGGGTTGGTGGGGGAGAGATGAGATGTGGGCTGTGCTGTATATATCCCTGTGTGGGCTGTGCTCTATATATCCCTGTGTGGGCTGTGCTGTATATACCACTGTGTGGGCTGTGCTGTATATACCCCTGTGTGGGCTGTGCTCTATATATCCCTGTGTGGGCTGTGCTGTATATACCCCTGTGTGGGCTGTGCTGTATATACCCCTGTGTGGGCTGTGCTGTATATACCACTGTGTGGGCTGTTCTGTATATACCCCTGTGTGGGCTGTGCTGTATATACCCCTGTGTGGGCTGTGCTGTATATACCCCTGTGTGGGCTGTGCTGTATATACCACTGTGTGGGCTGTGCTGTATATACCCCTGTGTGGGCTGTGCTGTATATACCCCTGTGTGGGCTGTGCTGTATATACTCCTGTTTGGGCTGTGCTGTATATACCACTGTGTGGGCTGTGCTGTATATAGCACTGTGTGGGCTGTGCTGTATATAGCATTGTGTGGGCTGTGCTGTATATACCACTGTGTGGGCTGTGCTGTATATACCCCTGTGTGGGCTGTGCTGTATATACCCCTGTGTGGGCTGTGCTGTATATACCCCTGTGTGGGCTGTGCTGTATATACCCCTGTGTGGGCTGTGCTGTATATAGCACTGTGTGGACTGTGCTGTATATACCACTGTGTGGACTGTGCTGTATATACCACTGTGTGGGCTGTGCTGTATATACCCCTGTGTGGGCTGTGCTGTATATACCACTGTGTGGGCTGTGCTGTATATACCCCTGTGTGGGCTGTGCTGTATATACCCCTGTGTGGGCTGTGCTGTATACTACTACGCGGGCTGGGCTGTATACTACTACGTGGGCTGTGCTATATTATGCAGGCTGTGCTATATACTATGCAAGTTGTGCTATATACTATGCGGGCTTTGCTATGTACTATAGGGGGTATATTATATTCTATGGGGGAGGCTGTGTTATATACTATGTGGCTGTGTTATATACTATTGGGGGGTATATTATATTCTGTAGGGGAGGCTGTGTTATATACTATGGGGGTATATTATATTCTATGGGGGAGGCTGTCTTATATACTATGGGGGGCTGCATTATATTCTATGGGGGGCTACATTATATATTATGGGGAGGTGGGCTGTATTATATTCTATGGGGGGCTGTATTAGATTTTATGAGGGATGATTGCATCATACTCTGATGGGGCTGCATTATATTCTATGGGGAGGTGGGCTGTATTCTATTCTATTCGGGGCTACATTAAATTCTATGGGGGGCTGTATTATATTTATATTCTATGAGGGGTGATTTCATCATACTCTATGGGGGGGCTGCATTATATTCTATGGGGGGTTACATTATACTCTGGGGTGGCTGCATTATACTCTGTAGGGTGGTGGCTGCATTATACTGTATGTGGGCTGCATTATACTGTATCGAGGACTATGGGGAATACTTTATACTATATGAAGAACTATGGGGTGCATTATACTATGGGAAGTGAATTGTACTACATGGATGACTATAGCGGTGCATTATACTATATGGAGCACTATGAGGAGTGTATTATGCTCTGTGGAGGACTGAGCAGTGTATTTTTATTTTTTTTTAAGAAGTTTTTTATTGAAGGGTATAATATTCATGTACACAAACTATGCAATACATAGATCAATGTATTAGTATGCAATACAACATCTCTTGGGCATCCTATAATGAAAACATGTAAAGTTGCAATCAGGGTCCATGAGATCAATAAAGTCAATAGCATTACATAAATGAAAAGGAAATAACCTTCATTTTTAACTTATTTTGTTTCTTTGTTTTTCTTTTCTTCTTTTTTTTTTTAACACCAAAATAAAAACAAAAGAACAAACAAATAACTTTACATTCTTGGAATCACATTAATCTCCTAGTAACAGTTATTAAGTGTATTGTCGCTTCAGTCACACCCTAACATGTCCTCCATTTCGAATCGGGGGATCTCCTACCAGTATCCTATTTATATACCATGGGGACTGTTCAAAACAAGCCATGAGATGAGTTCTCATCTCCTCAGAGAACATATCAATAAAACTCTCCCAAGTATCAAAAAAGCGAGACACCATGTGATCGTCACCCAACTGCGCCTCTATCCATTCCATCCGAAACACCTGTTTTAATTTATTTAAGAACATTGTCAACGTAGGAGGATCTGCCGTTATCCATTGTTGTAAGATACATTTTTTCCCCACCATGGACACTATAGATATCAGACGTTTGGCCCCTCTTGTGATTCTTGATCCCTCCCCCGGCCATATTCCCAATATCGCCCACTCTGGCGTACAAGGCATATAATTTAGGAGATGGTCCAGACAAAAGTTTTTCACCTCACTCCAAAATCCCATAATAACCGCACAATCCCAAAACTGGTGGTAAAGGTCAGCCCCAGGAACCTCACATTTCAAACAATTAGCAGATGGAGATAAGCCCATGAGAAACGAACGATGTGGGGATACATATGTGCCATGGTACACTCTAAGCAACATTTCCCTATAAGAAGAGGCCGGTAAAGCCTTCCAAGCATAAGACATTGCTTTAAGGATATGTTCTAAAGTTAAATCTGGAAAACGAGTAAGCCAACGTGGAAGGCCCGTTTTTCGTTTAGTGTAATCCAATTCCCCTCTCAACAAGCTATAAAATCTAGAAGTAGAGTGAAATAATAAAGACCCATTTCGTAACATGGTGTCTAATGGGTTCTCCCAATCAAGCTCCGATAACCGTTCTCCTACCCCCGTAGCATAAACCTCCAAAATTGCACAATTCGCAAGACAGCCCATTGTCAGAGGAAGATGTCTCCGAGAATGAGTCCAGGAGTGTGGTCTACGTGTCTCAAAATCCATTAAAGAACCCACTGTCACCGCCCGAAACCTAGTGCTCCAATTCTCCACCCCACGTCTCAACCCCACATCTCGATTTCCAAATATAGGCAGGAAAAGTGAGGAATGTGCATTAAGTAAAAATTTATGACGTAACCTATGCCAGATCATCCACATCACCATAATCAAAGGATTGTCCATCACTGAGGAGGGTAACAGTTCCTTGTGTGTATGTAGGAGATATAACAAATTGGTATGAGGTATCAAATTCTGGTCTAAATGAGTGTTAGTGTATATAGAAGTGTCTTGAATCCAGTCTTTAAGATAACGAAGCAACGCCGCTAAGTTATAGTTCTCCAAATTTGGAAAATTAATGCCTCCATTCAATATGCGCTGTTCCAATATAGCCATGCTAATAGCATGATGCTTCTTTCCCCAAATGAAAGTACGAAACATACCATTAATTAGCCGCAAGTCACTAGAGGAAAGCAATATTGGAAGAGACTGTATGAAATATAAAATCTGCGGGACAACCACCATTCTTAACAAATATGCCCGACCTAAGTATGTAAGCGTTAAATGCTGCCATCCTTCTAGTTCCCGTTTAATTTTTTGGATAAGAGGAGAGAGGTTACTTCTCTGGAGATCATGAGGGTTCCGCGTTATGAGCACCCCCAAATAAGGCAAAGCTTCCCTACACCATTCGAAGGTATACAATCCTGCCCATGGTGGCTTGCGCGCGGCACGTAAATTAAGTGCCTTAGATTTAGTTGGATTAATCGAATAACCAGACATAGTCCCCAATTTATTCATAAGGGCCATAATTTCAGGAAGGGCCTCCTCTGGGTTAGCAATGTATAGCAAGATGTCATCAGCAAATGCCGTGAGCTTAAGGCACAGTCTCCCTACCCGTATCCCTTTAAACAATGTCAAGGACTCCAAAGCACGTATAAGAGGATCAAGGGCGAGGTTGAATAAAATAGGGGAAAGTGGGCAACCCTGACGGGTGCCTCTAGTTAGTTCCACCCCCTCTGTTAGTTGTTGGTTAACTATAATTTTGGACGTAGGTGAATTATACAATAATCTGATCAGTGTCGCAAATCTCTCGCCAAATCCCTGCTTTTCTAACACCGCGTGTATCCAATGCCACTCAACACTATCAAATGCAGCCTCTGCGTCCAGACTCAGCAAAATGTTGGGAGAGTTCTTATTTCTAGCTGAAACTATGGTGGCAGCAATGGCCGTTCGAATCGCTATAGTCGAGTGTCTGTTACGAGTAAAACCATATTGGTTAGGCGACAAAATCTCAGTGAGAAACGTCTGAATTCTATTAGCCATAATCTTTGCCAACAATTTATAATCCAGATTTAACAAGGATATGGGCCTGTATGATGTTATCTGTGTTGGGCTCCTTCCTGGCTTTAAAATTAGGGAAGTCAATGCAGAATTAAAAGAAGTTGGGGATGTGCCCCCAAACAAATAATGATTGAATAGATCCTTGAGGAGAGGAACTATATCAGGAGAGAGCAATTTATAATATTCTGCAGGCAAACCATCCGGTCCTGGTGACTTACCATTTGCCAATGCTTTAATAGCAGAAGTTATTTCCATTAGTGTGATAGGCACCTCCAGAGAAGCACGCTGAGAGTCTGTCAACCTAGGTAATTGCAAAGAATTTAAAGAATGTGTTATAGAGGAGATGTCCCCTCCCCGTGTGGAGTAGAGAGCCGTATAATGAGCATGAACCGCCTGTAATATGTCTGAGCTATTAGTCAGGTGGGATCCTGATATGGGGTCCACTAAAAGCGGGATTTTCTGTCTGGGACCTTTTGGATTTGCCAACCTAGCCAGTAAGGTTCCTATTTTGTTACCCCATCTAAAGAAATGTTGTCTAGTAAAGTCTACTTTCTGTTGGGCTATCTTAGTCAAGTGTGCATTTAATAACGATAAAGCATCTTGCCATTGTGACCAATCCTCTGGAACATTAGATCCCAGATACCGTCTATAGGCCAATATGGCCAATCCCTGGAGGTCTCTCGTTTCCTGTCCCGCTTTACGCTTCTTCCCTGCCACATATGCAATAATTCTCCCCCTCATGACTGCCTTGCCCGTCTCCCACATGAGTACAGAGTCATCCCAGTGCTGTATATTATCATCCACAAAATTACCCCACTCTTGTTTGAGGAATGACTCAAACTCTCCACTTTTAGACAAGTAAGCTGGGAATCTCCATGAGCCCGGCGGACGCGGATCACGACCACAACGAAGGAGTAAAGTAATAGGAGTATGATCAGAAATCCCAGCATCCCCTATTGCTGCTTCCATCACCTCCGACACAAGAGACTCTCCTACCAGAAACATGTCAATACGTGAAAGGGATTTATGTGCCTTAGATATGCAAGTGTAATCTCTTTCCGTCGGGTGTAGCACTCGCCATATATCTACCACAGGAGTGTCACGCATGAGATTAGTCAAGCCAGGTCCCGGTCCAAAGTAAGGAGCAGGCAAGGTCGCAGACCTATCTAATTGCGGATCTAACACAGCGTTAAGGTCTCCCCCCACCACTAAGTTAGGCAAGTCCATTGTTAAAATCATCTGAGAGACAGATGCAAAAAAGGCGGCGTTATCGGCATTAGGAGCATATATGTTTAACAACGAGTAAGGGGTATCTTCAATAGTCACTTTCATAAGAAGGAACCTGCTCTGAGGGTCAGTCACCACGTCCCCCGCAGTCACCCGCAAATGCCTAGCAAAGACTATGGCCACTCCACGCTTTTTCGAAGAGTATGTGGTAGCATAGGTCTTACCCAACCAGTTATCCTTCAAATGTAATGTGTCCCTATGTGACCAATGGGTTTCTTGTAGAAACATAACATCGGGCTTAGCTCGTTTGAGTGCTTGTAGTACCCGACGCCGTTTTACCGGTGAGTTGAGGCCCGCTACGTTCCATGATAAGATTTTTAAAGGATTACCTGTCTCTTTTCGGCCATGCATATACGAAGTTGTCATCATGGAGGATAGAAATGACAGAGAGGCAAAGCCTTTTCAATGTATAAGAGCACATAGGGTCTCGGAGTCCCAGCTGCTCCGCAACCCTCTGAAGTAGATAGGTGTGTGACATCATTAGCAACAATACACTTATGCAAAATTACAACAACCAATTTCTTATTATCATACAAGATTAATTTTAACCATAGTATAGTCAATATCACTATATAACTCACATTTCTTGCCATTTTAACTTATTTAAAGAAGGAACTATCAGTTTCATATCTAGTTTCACCCTAGATGTTAAAATGTGCTTTCAAGTGTCTGGGGGAACAAGGTCTCGTCTTAGCTGATCTAAAGCAATCTTAGGGTCGTCAAACAACTTTGTCTCTGTACCCAATGTTACTCGGAGCCTAGCCGGGTAAGCCAGAGCAAAACGGACCCCTTGATCAATGAGGAACCGACAGACCGGGCCAAACTCTTTTCTCCTCCGAGAAACAGCTGCTGAGAAATCCTGAAACACCAAGATCTTTGACCCTTGGATAGTGACATCTCTAAGGTTTCTGGCTGCTGCCAGAACTCTCTCCTTGTCATGATAATGAAAATATTTAGTAATAACCGGGCGAGGTCTCGCACCAGACTCTCTCCTCTCTGGTCCCACCCGGTGTGCCCTCTCAATTTGTCTAGAAGAACCAGGTTCCAACCGGAGGGCCTCCATCAGATCCACCGTTAAGAACCGAATAAGATCCGCACCCTTGCAACTCTCAGGAATGCCAATAAACCTAAGGTTAGATCTCCTACTACGATTCTCCAGGTCCTCAACCTTATCTAACAAAGAACCAATGAGAATCTTTTGTGCCTCCACCGTGGTTTGGGTATTCACTACAGTGTCCTCCATATCACTAATCCGCTGCTCAGCTTCAGTAATCCGAGTTGTATTTGCCGACACAGCAGTCACTGTTGCCTCTAGGGCCTTATTCCAAGTTTCAAATTTTTTGTCAAAATATGGGAGAAGAATATTTGATACTGCTTGAGCCGTAGCAGTATGAGGTTCATGTGGGAGCTGTGAGTCAGATGTGTCCTGCGACCCCTCACCCGGCCACAACCGATCCAGAGACCCCCCAGCTGAAGATCCACCCTCCCTTCTACTCTTATTCTTATGTTTAGTGCGTCTGGATGTAGACTCTTTCTGTGAAGAAGCCTGTGTTTTTTCCAAGTATTTTTCCATGATGTTGTTGCACAAAGGCCTCCCCTCCACCCAAGGCCCCAGTAGTTGACTTTAGTTTTGGACCCACTATTCTCCGCCCTCACTATCACCCAGACTTGTGAGATTGAGGTCCAAAATCCGTGAAAGTGTAAGACCACAATAAGAATGAAGATTATGAATCTAATAAAATAGCATCTAAAAAGTCTCAGGAAATATGAACGGTCTATGACTATGGGCAGAATAGCAAATGTTATCAGGTATGCATATTATAACCAAAAGAAGAAGGAAAAATAAACATTAGGCGCAATAAATTTGTGCAATGTAATGACAAAGATCTGTAGCACCACTAGGTGGCGTTAAGTGGTAGCAATTCACAGAAGTGTGGCTCCAAGCATTGTCCATAGCAAGGAAAAGAAGGGAAAAGCAAAATTAATTATGAGCTAACAGTCAATAACCTCCTGCTTTTCCTCCTAATCTGCCATATTACGTGGTATTGAGGGGTTGTTCCTTCCTCTCCCTTCCCCTCAAAGCCCCACTCCAGAAAGTCCCCCAAAAAAGAAGTTGTGAGGGGAGGAAAATTAAAACCAAATAAGTTTGAAGAGAAAAAGAAAAGAAAAATAAAAATTAAAAGAAGAAGTACAATAATAATAAAATTAACTCTGCCTGCGCTTCCCAAAACTTAGGAAGTCCTTGTCCTCTCACCAGGGAAGTTCCAAAAAGAGTTCACTTCAGGCTGGGTCAGGGTCTCAGCAATAACAGTGGGGTCTGTGAGCCACACCACCAGCAGCCAGCAAGGGTCTCTGCCCTGACAGCCACCCGACCACCTTTGGTAACGACTGCCAAATGATAGGGCCAGAGATCCAACTACTCACTGAGGCCAGAGATGGCGGGAAGGCACCTCCACGTCCTCACCGCGATGTTCCGGCGTCTCCGGTCTGAGCCCCCGACTGCCGCCTCGCCCGTCAGATGCTCTGCTCTCGTGGACTCGTCTCAGGCTAGCCGGATCCTTCTGGTAAGTGCGGTAATCAGGCGCAGCACCCTCATGCCTTCCGACTCCTGTACTTCCCTCCGTGGGACCGCAGCCTCTCCGCGACTCCCTCCTTCACCCTCCAGCTGCCACCAGAACAGAGTCGCTCCAGCTTCTCAGATCCTATCTTCCGGTCCGGTATCACCGGACACCTTTAGTAAAGTGATCAGGGCGGCTGTTCTTTGCCCCAGCTCCTCGTGGACCACCTTCAGGGCACAGGTTAGGCCTCACCTGCCAGCGAGGACAACAAACGGCAGGGACTCCCGGGTAAGAAAATGCGCCGATCCCTGCAATCCTCTCCTCCCGGAGAATCGCCTCCAGCGTAATCAGCCAGCACACGAGGGCTATATGCAAGGATGGCTCCGGATAGATCTTGCACTGACAGGGAGCGCTGCTAAAACGCGGCCATCTTAGTTGGCTCCGCCCCCGGAAGTCGAGCAGTGTATTTTAATATATGGAGGACTATAGGGAGTGTATATTATATAGGGAGTATAGTATACTATATGGAGGACTGTGGTGCACATTATAATATATGGAGGACAATGGGGTGTATTTTACTAAACAAGTAAAATGCTGCATATTCAGATTGTTTTTGCCAGAACAAAAATCATTGTTCTCAGCAGCACATCGCCAGCGTAAACTGTAGATGTGCTGCTGATAACATGATACTGTATGGTGATCTGTTAGTGATCGTTCTGTCCCATCATTCTGTCTCAGACGGTGGAAAGAGGCCGGGAAACAAGCGTTGAACAACTTCAGTATGGTCGATCAAACTCATTTAGCGGCCTGAACTCAGCGCATGTAAATAGAACCGAAATGCTTTTGTGTGATGTGCAATATGTTAGTATTTCGGGCCCCATTTTAAACTTTGCCTAGGCGTAGGGCCCCACTTTGCCTAAAACTGGCCCTGCCTACAAGTGTACAAAGATATTATACAGTCACCATGTGACAAGTGGGCCTGTGTAACTTCAAATGCCAGGGCTGAATTTTAGTCCCAGTCCGGCCCTGGTGGCTTCTTTGTCAATTTTCACACTATCATAGGAACTTTTCTGTCACAAAAGAGAAGCATGCAAAAAAACGTCTCCTGGATTATCAATGATGCTTAGAAGACATACATGTGGAAAGAAAGCCCTAAGGAACTCAATGCTAGTGTGTATGAAGTCGATTATCTCTGACCAGAATGGGGTGAGCTTAGGACAGGACAAGATAGCCTGGAATCAGAGATCTGAGTCAGAGATTATTATTATTATTATTATTTATTTATATTAAACCATTAATTCCATGGTGCTGTACATGAGAAAGGGGTTATGTACAGAGTTATAGATATCGTTTTACAGTATACAAATTTACAATGACAGACTGGTACAGAGGGGAGAAGACCCTGTCCTTGCGGACTTACATTCTATGGATTGATGGGGAAGAGACAGAAGGTCGGGGGTGCAGCAGCTCTGGTCGTGGTGAGGCGGCACCTCTGGTGGTGATGAGGCGGCAGCTCGGGTGGTGGTGGAGTGGCAGAATGGTTATTGCAGGCTGTAGGCTTTCCTGAAGAGATGGGTTTTCAGGTTCTGTCTGAAGGATCCGAGGGTGGCGGATAATCGGACGTGTTGAGGTGTGGAATTCAGAGGATCGGGGATATTTGGGAGAAATCTTGGAGGCGGTTGTGTGAGGAACGAATAAGTGTGGAGGAGAGTAGGAGGTCTTGGGAGGATCGGAGATTACGTGAGGAAAGATATTGGGAGATTAGTTCAGGGATATAGGGAGGGGACAGGTTATGGATGGCTTTGTAAATCAGTGTTAGTAGTTTGAACTGGATTCTTTGGGGAATTGGGAGCCAGTGGAGGGATTTGCAGAGGGGAGAACCAGGGAAGTAGCGAGGAGAGAGGTGGATTAGCTGGGCAGCAGAGTTGAGGACAGACTGGAGTGGTGCAAGAGAGTTAGCGGGGAGGCCACAGAGGAGGGTGTTGCAGTAATCGAGGCGGGAGATGATGAGGGCACGCACAAGAGTTTCGGTAGATTGTGGGCTGAGGAAGGGACGGATTCTGGCAATATTTTTGAGTTGGAGGCGACAGGAGGTGGCAAGAGTTTGGACATGCGGTTTGAAGGACAGGGCAGAGTCGAGAATTATATCTCCAAAGTAATAACAATATCTAAATTTAGGGAATATTTTAACTGTGTGAACATGTAGTCCCTTAAAATGCTTTTATTAAATATATCTTAAAATTCAAAAAATCCCAGTGACATGTAGCAAAAAAACAGGATCAGAAAGTGCACCTATCCTAACAATATCACTACACTTCGCTCCTCTCCCTGCCTGGCAGTGGAGGTTGGCACCCTGATAGAATCGATTCTGGCGCCCCCACTCAACGGCGTCTATCCACTGCTCACCCTATAAACCACCTATGATCTACAGGTGGGAAAACAATGAGCTTGTAAAAAGAGATGAGGTATAGTGTGGAGAGAACAGCAACAAAAATTAGGTGCACAGAAAAAAGTCCCCAATATTGTCCAAAATATTTTGATACATATGGGACAATAATGACAAGGGGAATAGTAATACAATATACAATGGTTCAAGAAAAAAATGATAATATATAAACCAACACTGCACATGAACAGCCTATCTCAGCCAAAGGTAGAATAAGCCCAATATGAGCCTAAATAGCACAATTCGTGTAGTTTTTAACCCTATGGCATACGACTTAAAGGGAGGGTGCCGTGATTTTAGTTTTTGTATTAATAATTATTGATTATACAATCAATTATTTTTAATACAAAAGTAAATGTACCTCTTTCATACTTTTTTATTTATTCACTTTTACATTCACCACTGGAGGCCGCCATTTTCATTAGTGTAGGTGTGAGTGTCTGGGCACGACACTTGCACACCTCACTTACGGCAGCCATGTACATAGGAGCCAACGGTCGGGCCCCGACCCCATCTCCTGCCTCTCAGCTGTGACTTGGCCACGCCCACTGAGCTGGCACGTCACAGCTGTGAGAGGAGATCGCGGCCATTTTGTTTATTTCCCTCTGCCATCGCACACACAGCTCAGTGCGTGCGATGGCAGAAGCTGCCAGGGAGAAGCTGCTGCCGAGGGTCCAGGGTAAATATCTGCAGCGAGGAGCTGTGATTGCAGCCTGTACTTAGTATTACAGTACAGGCTGCAATCACTGCCGACCTGTTCAGAGCAGAGCAGGGAGATCGTCCCACTGCTCTGCCCTGAACATGACTCAGCACTTCCTGAGAGAGGATGGAAGGTAAGTACAGAGTTTTTATTTTCTTATGCATCTACCACTGCTGCCAGCCCCTATATACCACCTAGCACTGCCTGCCTGCCTCTGTATACCCCTGCCTGCCTCTGTATACCCCTGCCTGCCTCTGTATACCCCTGCCTGCCTCTGTATACCACTGCCTGCCTCTGTATACCACTGCCTGCCTGCCTCTGTATACCACTACCTGCCTGCCTCTGTATACCACTACCTGCCTCTGTATACCCCTGCCTGCCTCTGTATACCCCTGCCTGCCTCTGTATACCACTGCCTGCCTGCCTCTGTATACCACTGCCTGCCTGCCTCTGTATACCACTGCCTGCCTCTGTATACCACTGCCTGCCTCTGTATACCTCTGCCTGCCTCTGTATACCACTGCCTGCCTGCCTCTGTATACCACTGCCTGCCTCTGTATACCACTGCCTGCCTGCCTCTGTATACCACTGCCTGCCTGCCTCTGTATACCACTGCCTGCCTCTGTATACCACTACCTGCCTCTGTATACCACTACCTGCCTCTGTATACCCCTGCCTGCCTCTGTCTACCACTGCCTGCCTCTGTATACCCCTGCCTGCCTCTGTATACCCCTGCCTGCCTGCCTCTGTATACCACTGCCTGCCTCTGTATACCACTGCCTGCCTCTGTATACCACTGCCTGCCTGCCTCTGTATACCACTGCCTGCCTGCCTCTGTATACCACTGTCTGCCTGCCTCTGTATACCACTGTCTGCCTTCCTCTGTATACCCCTGCCTGCCTCTGTATACCCCTGCCTGCCTCTGTATACCACTGCCTGCCTCTATACCCCTGCCTGCCTCTGTATACCACTGCCTGCCTGCCTCTGTATACCACTGCCTGCCTGCCTCTGTATACCACTGCCTGCCTGCCTCTGTATACCACTGCCTGCCTGCCTCTGTGTACCACTGCCTGCCTGCCTCTGTGTACCACTGCCTGCCTGCCTGTGTGTACCACTGTCTGCCTGCCTCTGTGTACCACTGTCTGCCTGCCTCTGTGTACCACTGTCTGCCTGCCTCTGTATACCACTATCTGCCTCTATATACCACTGCTACCTGCCTCTATATACACCTACCACTGCTACCTCTGTCCTGTGTAGCTAATCTTGTCCTGGGTAGCTAATCCTGTCCCGTGTACTGTGTCCTCAGCAGTCAGTATCACACAGGACAGGATTAGATACACGGCTCAGCAGTCGGTATCACACAGGATAGGATTAGATACACGGCTCAGCAGTCAGTATCACACAGGATAGGATTAGATACACAGCTCAGCAGTCAGTATCACACAGGACAGGATTAGATACACGGCTCAGCAGTCGGTATCACACGGGACAGGATTAGATACACGGCTCAGCAGTCGGTATCACACAGGACAGGATTAGATACACGGCTCAGCAGTCGGTATCACACAGGACAGGATTAGATACACGGCTCAGCAGTCGGTATCACACAGGACAGGATTAGATACAAGGCTCAGCAGTCAGTATCTAATCCTCTCCTATGCACTCCTCTCCCCCCTGCGTGTCTTTCCCCATTGTGGTTTATTATTTTTGCTGTGGGAGATGAGGGAGTCGAGGATTACGCATTCGGTATGGTTTAAAAAAGATTAATAAAGGACTTTATTCTGGCCGAGTATTTACAATACAACTATAGGATTAGTAATGGATGGGTGCCTTATAGACGCCTCTCCATTACTAAGCCGTGGGCTTGATGTCACCGGACAATATGAATGTGACATTAACCCCACAAATATGAACCCCACTTGCTACCGCTACAGGGCAAGTGGAAATTGCCAGGCAAAGCACCAGAAAAGGCGCATGTAAAAGGCGGCTGAGAGCTGATGTTTTTAGCCTGGGGGGGGACAGTATCCATGGCCCCTTCCTAGGCTATTAATGTAAGCCCGCAGCTGTCTGCATAATATTTGATGGTTATTAATTATAGGGGGCCCCACGTCTTTTTTTTGGGGGGGTGTCCCCCATTTTAATAGCCAGTAAAGGCTATAAGTATACAGTTGGGAGCGTGTGAGTGTGAGCACACCCTCCCACCCATAGACCAGTACACTGCTCTCCTGAAATACTGTGCTCCTGTCACCCTGCTCCTTCCACCATACGTCTCTCACCTCCCTAGAGCAGCACAATACCATATGGATCACGTATAATGCCGCTATATATATATTTATCACATATTACTCCCATAAAGACCACACATTATGCCGGGATATTATAATATATATAATATCACACATTATGCCGCCAAGTATTGTGTGATCTATGTGATGGTATTATATGTGATCTATATGGCAATATTATGTTTGATCAGTGTTGTGGAATGATGTAAAAACTAAATGACGGTGGTATATGAGAACTATATTGTGGGATTATGTGTGATCTATGTGGCAGTATTAGGTGAGAATTATATGGCGGTATTATGTGTGATCTATATGGTGGTATGTGAGAACTGTATGACAGTATTGTGTGATCTATTTGATAGTATTGTGTGTGTGATCTATATGGCGGTATTATGTGAGATCTATATGGCGGTATTATGTGAGAACACTATGACCGTATTATCTTCAGAAAGCGGGCCCATTCTATGGTGGTTCTGGCTGAGCACCTGCCCGCGGGTCTGGGGTAATAGAGGGGCAGCATGACCTCCAGTTAGGTGCAGTCAGGGCTGGTGAGGCAGCTGAAGAGAGGGGTCTCATTTTTATCATTACTCTATGGCTACATTTCCCCCAGCGTCACCCCGGCCTGCGCCTGTCGTCTCACTTTCACACATCGCCAGGACAGGATGGAGAAGACAGGATCTGAGGAGGGGAATGGGGTCTTTGCATGCAGAGTCTGGATCAGAACAGGCCATCAATCCGCAGAAATGTTTCCTGGATTTCTGTGGAGCAGACGGTCCATCCATGTGTATAAAAGACAGCGCTCTATGTACAATCCCTGGCTGCTCCGCGCACTGAACAGGGTGCCCCCCATAGACCAGCACACTGCTCTCCTGAAATACTCTGTGCTGCTGTCACCCTGCTCCCTCCACCACATATCTCCCAGAATCCTTGCTGCCTGCCATCCTCGGTGACTGTCTACTTGTCAGTATAAGGCTGCGGTCACACTAGCAGTATTTGGTCAGTATTTTACCTCAGTATTTGTAAGCCAAAACCAGGACTGGGTGATAAATACAGAAGTGGTGCATATGTTTCTATTATACTTTTCCTCTATTTGTTCCACTCCTGGTTTTGGCTTACACATACTGAGGTAAAATACTGACCAAATACTGCTAGTGTGACGGCAGCCTTACTCTGCAGTCACCAACAAAATGGCTGCTCACTGTGTTCCTGAATCCTCTCATCCCCTAGCAAACACATAGAAGGGAAGGAGAGGAGACATCACACAGGTCAGCAGACTCCGCCCATAATTACTGCAGTGCTGTAATGGGAGCTAGTTGTACACTAGGTTTTTCTGAAATTTCAGCAGCTGCTCCCCCTAGTGTTTAAAAGTGGAAATTCCAAAACTTTTCAAATTATTTTTCATATTTTACTAAATTATAAACAAATGAAAATATTTTTTAAGAAAATTTAAACATTAATTCTTTACATTTTTACAATTGCTGTAAAAAAATTTTTTTTGATGGCACCTTCCCTTTAAGGCTGTTAACTTAAGACAATAGATAATTAGCAATAGCAGATAGCCAATAATGTACAGTCTGATATCAATGTGAAGCTATTACGGATAGCAAGCAGGGGGTCATATCCCCAGATTGAAAAACTTAGCTTCCCAGCTTCTAAGTAGTCGCCTCGACGCATTTCCCCGAACTACGGTTCATCAGGAGGCAGTCAGGATAGGAACCATTAATACAGAGATGCAGGTGCTGTGATGTTCAGCAGACCTGAAGATCCAAGGGGAGGGGAGGTCTTTATACCCATGGAAAGGCTTACACTGGTCAGTAATCACCTGCCAGTGAGGCAACCTCCCCCCTCATCTATTTCCGAAATAGCACCGGGTAATTCACCAGTCCAAAGATATGGACTAACTGATATAGATGTGTCTATAACCATATGTGGGTCCCTCCCCCACAGCTCAGAATAGATCGTTGATAACCATACAGATAATTCATAACGTACCGGAAGTGTATGCGCTAAGTAGCGTCCTTCAATTCATGCGCGCCATATGTTGTGAACGGCGCCATGTTCTCTGTTCCGTCTGAGCAGGCGCTGAAATGACGTAATAGCGCATGCGCACAATAATTAAAGGACAAGCTGCCCGGAGATGTACGGCACATGACACAAGTCGCCGATCATAATCTCCAGTGCGCAGGTGCGTATAGTACGATAGAAAAAACGCTATTTAGCGGTACAACATAGCCTTTCAAGCCGCCAGCAATAGTTCATAGTGCGCAGGCGCATATCATGCGATAAAAGGATGCGCTACTTAGCAATTCAATAAAATATGGCCTACCACGTACAGCGTCATACTAAATTTCATTTAATCAGACCTAACAGGGGAAGGGGGACAGTAATATCCTTTAGTGCCGCCCCTACGCCATACAAAAATGTGTCAACCACAGATAGTGGCAGAAGATACAGACACACGTAATGTTACTGTTTTAAAGGAGAAGTGTACAGATAACAATAATAATCCTCTATCTCTAGTAGAACAAGAGAGAACAACTTTGACAAAGCCCTTTTAAAACGCGAGGCAGACTGGATCTTTCGTATGCAATCTGTATCGCCGAGGGGACTTAATGAGTCTCTGACCTATACCTGCTTTTTATGAGATTTAGTTGTTCATCTATATAAATTTCGTTTGTGTTTTGTGCCACTGTATATATGAAAGGGACAAACTGTTTTAGGGACTGTCATAAAAACTGCATTTGATATATTGCAGTAGTCTATTGTCGTGACTAATATTTAAAGACATTTTTGTTTCCCTTATCTTCTGTAATGTACCGGTTTATTTTTGTTTTAATTTGGGACATGTTATATGACTATTGCCTCTCTTGTTCTACTAGAGATAGAGGATTATTATTGTTATCTGTACACTTCTCCTTTAAAACAGTAACATTACGTGTGTCTGTATCTTCTGCCACTATCTGTGGTTGACACATTTTTGTATGGCGTAGGGGCGGCACTAAAGGATATTACTGTCCCCCTTCCCCTGTTAGGTCTGATTAAATGAAATTTAGTATAACGCTGTACGTGGTAGGCCATATTTTATTGAATTGCTAAGTAGCGCATCCTTTTATCGCACGATATGCGCCTGCGCACTATGAACTATTGCTGGCGGCTTGAAAGGCTATGTTGTACCGCTAAATAGCGTTTTTTCTATCGTACTATACGCACCTGCGCACTGGAGATTATGATCGGCGACTTGTGTCATGTGCCGTACATCTCCGGGCAGCTTGTCCTTTAATTATTGTGCGCATGCGCTATTACGTCATTTCAGCGCCTGCTCAGACGGAACAGAGAACATGGCGCCGTTCACAACATATGGCGCGCATGAATTGAAGGACGCTACTTAGCGCATACACTTCCGGTACGTTATGAATTATCTGTATGGTTATCAACGATCTATTCTGAGCTGTGGGGGAGGGACCCACATATGGTTATAGACACATCTATATCAGTTAGTCCATATCTTTGGACTGGTGAATTACCCGGTGCTATTTCGGAAATAGATGAGGGGGGAGGTTGCCTCACTGGCAGGTGATTACTGACCAGTGTAAGCCTTTCCATGGGTATAAAGACCTCCCCTCCCCTTGGATCTTCAGGTCTGCTGAACATCACAGCACCTGCATCTCTGTATTAATGGTTCCTATCCTGACTGCCTCCTGATGAACCGTAGTTCGGGGAAATGCGTCGAGGCGACTACTTAGAAGCTGGGAAGCTAAGTTTTTCAATCTAGGGATATGACCCTCTGCTTGCTATCCGTAATAGCTTCACATTGATATCAGACTGTACATTATTGGCTATCTGCTATTGCTAATTATCTATTGTCTTAAGTTAACAGCCTTAAGTCGTATGCCATAGGGTTAAAAACTACACTAATTGTGCTATTTAGGCTCATATTGGGCTTATTCTACCTTTGGCTGAGATAGGCTGTTCATGTGCAGTGTTGGTTTATATATTATCATTTTTTTCTTGAACTATTGTATATTGTATTACTATTCCCCTTGTCATTATTGTCCCATATGTATCAAAATATTTTGGACAATATTGGGGACTTTTTTCTGTGCACCTAATTTTTGTTGCTGTTCTCTCCACACTATACCTCATCTCTTTTTACAAGCTCATTGTTTTCCCACCTGTAGATCATAGGTGGTTTATAGGGTGAGCAGTGGATAGCCGCCGTTGAGTGGGGGCGCCAGAATCGATTCTATCAGGGTGCCAACCTCCACTGCCAGGCAGGGAGAGCAGCGAAGTGTAGGGATATTGTTAGGATAGGTGCCCTTTCTGATCCTGTTTTTTTGCTACATGTCACTGGGATTTTTTGAATTTTAAGATATATTTAATAAAAGCATTTTAAGGGACTACATGTTCACACAGAGTCGAGAATTACCCCGAGGCAGCGGATTTCAGATGCAGGAGAGAGCGTGATGCTGTTTACCATAATAGATAGATCAGGTAGGGGGGATAAGCGAGATGGGGGAAAGATGATGAGTTTGGTTTTGTCTACATTAAGTTTTAGGAAGCAAGAGATGGAGAAGGAGGATATGGCTGACAGACACTCTAGGATTCTGGACAGCAGGGAGGTGGCATCTGGGCCAGAGAGGTAGATCTGAGTGTTTTCCTCATACAGTTGGTACTGGAAGCCATGGAATTTTATGAGTTGTCCTAGGCCAAGGGTATAGATGGAAAAAAGTAGGGGCCCTCGGACAGAGCCTTGAGGGACTCCAACAGAGAGAGGGCAGGATGAGGAGGTAGTGTGGGAGTGGGAAACGCTAAATATGCGGTCGGAAAGGTATGAGGCAATCCAGGACAGGGCAAGGTCTTAGATGCCAAGGGAAGAAAGAATCTGTAGCAGTAGGCAGTGGTCGACTGTGTCGAAGGCAGAGGACAGGTCGAGAAGGAGGAGGATGGAGAACTGTCTGTTAGCTTTGGCTGTGAGTAAGTCATTAGTAATTTTGGTCAGGGCACTTTCGGTGGAGTGGTGGAGGCGGAAGCCAGATTGGAGGTTGTCAAGGAGAGAGTTAGATGAGAGGTGGGAGGAAAGTTGACCATGGACATGCTGCTCAAGGAGTTTTGAAGCATACGGGAGCAGTGATATGGGGCGATAGCTGGGCATGGCAGTTTGGTCAAGGTTAGTTTTTTGAGGATGGGTGCGATGGTGGCATGTTTGAAGGCAGAGGGGAAGGTACCAGGAGATAGCGATAGGTTGAGTAAGCTCTCCTTCAGTGATGTTGGAGAGGGAGGTTATTAGGAAAGGGCAGAGGTCTGTTATATTGAGTGGTTGGGGTGGTGGAACAGTAAAGGTTTGCCTTGTTTGGTCGATCTTGTTTTTGAAGTAGGTGGCAAAGTCCTCGGAAGAGATGAGGGGAGTTGGAGGTGGCAGTGGTGGACGGAGGAGAGAGTTAAATGTGCTGAACAGTTGTTTTGGGTTGTAGGATAATGAAGATCCAAGGTTTGTGAAATAAGTCTGTTTAGCAGAGGTGAGGGTTATGGTGAGACATGAGAAACCCATTATTTTCAATGTACACTGTGTTCCAAATTATTATGCACAAAGAGTTTAGGAGTGATAAGGTTAGAATTTTTTTGTTTGTCATTTAAACTCATTGATGGTGATGTGTGTCAGAGCTCTTTATATCACTGAAAGCAATTGCAGATACCTGTGCAAATTAGTTTGGCAGATGTGTCCAAATAAAGGCAAGACTACTTAAGAAGGCTGTTCCACATTATTAAGCAGCCTACATTTTTTGCCAAAATGGGAAAGAAAAAGGATGTGTCGGCTGCTGAGAAGCAACAAATTGTGGAGTATTTAGGTCAAGACATGACTACAATCAACATTGCAAAGACCCTTCATCGTGATCATCGCACAATCAAGAAGTATGTAGCTGATTCCCAGCACACACGTATGTGTGCTGATAAGGAAAAATTGAGGACTCTTTCCAACAGGCAATTGCGTAAAGTTAAAATAGCAGCTGCAAAAATGCCTTGTCATAGCAGCAGACAAGTTTTTGAAGCTGCTGGTGCCTCCAGCGTCCCCAGAACAACAAGATGTGCGGCGCCCCCACTGCCGCAGGGCCGAGGGATACCCGGTACCGGGCCTCTGAGTCTCTGCTCTGGGGCTGTCACGGCGGCTAGGCCCCGGTCCGTGACCCTGCCGTGGGGCGCACAGTGAATAATAGGTGTGGATGATGGTGGGGATGCTGTGGTGGTGCGGTGCAGTAAATAACGAGGACACCAGGTTGCAGTCTCTTTACCTCTTTACTGAAGATCTCTGGGTCCTCAGTCCGGAACACGGTTCACCAGGCTGCGCAAGTCCGGCCGGTCCAATGGCACCTCCAGAGTTCTCTTCACAGGTGGAAATCGGTGCCTTCCTACTAGCGCTATGTGTTGTGGTCCTTCCCTGCTGTGCTTACGGAAAGTACCCCACAACTGTTGTGTATGTTTCTGATGTTCCCTCACAACTTGATTAGATGATGTTCTGCTAATCCTCCGTCCCTCCCTGATGTTCTGGTTGGGACGGCACCCGTTTGACGGGTAGGCTCGGAGCTCTTCCGGGACCCTAGAGTCGCCCCTCTCCACAAGTTGCCCCCCAAGACTGCATAGGTGATATGTGTTAGACAGCCCGCCTTAGACTGACTGTCCTGCCGCGGTTTGGAGTATTGCTTGAAGCTGAATATTATTCTACTCCCTCCCACCGGTAGTGCGCCTCAGTAGGATGTTGCTTCGGTCTTACAGCACGACTCCTACTGGTATTTCTCCTTTGCGTGATCTCGTTTCTCACTCAGCACAATCTATCTCGCTTCTAATCCTTTCTTGGGGACTGCCGCTACCCGGAGCAGGCACGGTCCCGTTACGTTCTTTCTTGTTGCCAAGCCTCTGTCAGGATCCCACCCCTGACAGAGACCCTACTGTATCTTCCCCCACAACACCCTCTGCCACAAGGTGTTGCCTGGTTCCAACCCAGTCAGCTTTCTGATCTAACTTCCTGCCTGACCCCCAGTTTACCCACTATGGTGGGGAGTGGCCTAATGAATAGCACCCTTAGCTCCCCCCGGAGGCCCAGCTGTGAAATGTATTGGTGTCTGTGATACCTGATCAGATGAACTCTTTCAGTGCCATCAGACGCACCATAGCTCCCCATAGTGGCGGAGCCACAGTACTGCAACGACCAGGACTCTGGGGCGCTGCACTCCCCCCTGGTTAAACACAGTACTCCGGGACTGGGAAGAAAACAACAATACAAGTTAGCAAAAAGACATACAGTTTTGTTGAGTGCAATAACAATAAGTATACTTGAACAGGCTTCCCTTTATGGGAGGTAAGGACACTTGAACGTTACAAACATGGTTAACGTTATAAATTACAGGCTATAAATAACTCCTGTTACCCAACCGGGTATTCTACTAAGTGCAAAATTGTTGAACAATAATTTAACATTGCCTTTAAGGATATACACTCTGAACCCACTAAAGACCTTCCTATAATCACATTATAAGGTAGTTTAACTTTTTCATTCCCCTTCTTTAGATCTGCAGGACCGCCTGTCCTATCGGCACCAGACCTTCTGCCTCTCCTTTCAATTACAGGACCGCCCCGTTCAGCCAGGGCCTACTGCCTTTTCACTACTATACACAGTATAGAACATAACATTACTTTCAGTTTAAGAGCACTGAGCCATCTCTACATGACTCCTATGAGGACGCAGGGTTTACCTTCTATCCTAACTATCTATCAACATTATCAAAACATTTCCTATTGAACATTAAGCCTTCTCATTATCTTTCTTTCTATCATGCATGCTGGACACCATGTCTATTCCTACGGGCCCACTGCATCCTTCTGCTATCTTTCACTTTTTCTTTTTAAAGAACATCATCAGTATTTCTTCACAATTAACTAATTAAATACATATAACTTTCTCATGTAAACATTATCATCTCTTTCTTTGGTCAAGACATTATTGCTTCCTATCTTAAGCAATATCACAGTTTAAGCGCAACAAATGAACATCCCCTTTAAGAGGGGACCAAGTCTCTACGAGGTAGCACGCCTTCTCAAGCTACCAGTCCATACTCAGCAAAGGTTCCAGTGTGGTATCTTCACAAAGAGTCCTTCTTTAAGTAAAACCAGTAGGGAGCGCCTTTAATAAGGTGCAAACTATATACAAGAAGTTCGGATCATGCACTGTTCATGATTTCAGCAGTTCTGTAAACTTTGTGCAAAAACTTGGAAAACAAACAAGAAAACAAAACAATAGGGATCCCAGGTCCACAGAAGGATCCCTTTAAGAGTTAACCCTGGACGGGTTCAACAGCAAAAAATCGGGAGACAAACAATTAAAAACTATGTACATCTTTAAAGCATTATGCTTACTCGTTTTTCGGGGAGGAAGATGGTTTCCTCCCGGGCATCACCAGACCAACGGGTCGTCCTGCTGGTTCAAGGATCGGGTCCCGCCCCAACAACGACAGGATCCCTCGCCGGGAGGTTCTTTTTACCGAGGATCCAGCACGCCCCCACGGTGCACGGTAGGTTCGGGTCCCTCGCCGCTCCACCGGATCAGGTTCCGTTGTCTCTTTGGCGGGAGGTTTATCTTCGGGAGTTACAGCGGCGGCCTGGAGGGCAACGCACCGCTGGACGCCCCGCGCCATCCAGCCTGCTTCGCCGGTTGCTCTCCTCCACCTGGTGTAAGTGACGGCATCACCCGGCTCCAGGTCGCGATCAAACCTTCCACTGCAAGGTTCCACCTCCTCTCGGTCCACGTGGACTTGTAGCGGCTCCCCGATCTCCTGGATAACCCCGCGCCCATGTCGGGGGTTGAAGGAGACCACTACACCCCAGTGGGACAAGGGGGGCTCCTCAACAGTGGTTAAGTCAACCTGGGTTACCGGTTGTGGTCGGGCTCGCCATGCAGCCATCAAGCGCCGCAGGTGCTCGGCCTCAGGCATGAGCTTCAGGCCCGGTGTCTGCGGCACACTTTCAGCCGCGACCGGGTTGAGAGGAGCAGGGGACATCGGAGACAAGCAGACATCCGTGGGCTGGCCCAGCCGAGCAGTCACACGGGCATCGGCCTCCAGGCGGGCAGCGATCCGCCGGGCCTCGGCTGCGGCCATACACTCTTCCGACGGCGGCCGGGGGGGTCGGCCCATCGTTGGCTCCGTCAGGGTCAGCTCCCGCAGTGACGGCGTATCCTGAGCCACCTCGGGCTGTCCAGTCTCTCTCCGGGTTCGACCATTCCCGCGCGGTGCCTTCGGCGTCGCCATCTTTATCTCCTCTCCAATGTCTTCTTCCCGCGGTCTCTTTCGTGGGCGGCCCCGTCTCCATGGTCTCCACCCTCCAAACAGGATCAGGAGGCGGACCTCAGCTGTTGATGGACACGTCCTCAGGACACAGAAATATTTGGACTGGGCGGCCATTGCTGTTCGCGCTCTCCAGCTTGCCTACGCCCACTTCACGCCCCTCTTCTCTTCCTGCGCTCTCCTCAGCGCTGCAATGGCGGTGGATTTTGGCGCAAATGGCGCAGCACAGTCCTTGCAATAAAGTACAGTCCAAGCACCATAAATCACAGTTCCAAGGCACACATGACCTGATTCTTCAGGCTTAAGTAGATCCTGTTCGTGACGCCAAGTTGCGGCGCCCCCACTGCCGCAGGGCCGAGGGATACCCGGTACCGGGCCTCTGAGTCTCTGCTCTGGGGCTGTCACGGCGGCTAGGCCCCGGTCCGTGACCCTGCCGTGGGGCGCACAGTGAATAATAGGTGTGGATGATGGTGGGGATGCTGTGGTGGTGCGGTGCAGTAAATAACGAGGACACCAGGTTGCAGTCTCTTTACCTCTTTACTGAAGATCTCTGGGTCCTCAGTCCGGAACACGGTTCACCAGGCTGCGCAAGTCCGGCCGGTCCAATGGCACCTCCAGAGTTCTCTTCACAGGTGGAAATCGGTGCCTTCCTACTAGCGCTATGTGTTGTGGTCCTTCCCTGCTGTGCTTACCGAAAGTACCCCACAACTGTTGTGTCTGTTTCTGATGTTCCCTCACAACTCGATTAGATGATGTTCTGCTAATCCTCCGTCCCTCCCTGATGTTCTGGTTGGGACGGCACCCGTTTGACAGGTAGGCTCGGAGCTCTTCCGGGACCCTAGAGTCGCCCCTCTCCACAAGTTGCCCCCCAAGACTGCATAGGTGATATGTGTTAGACAGCCCGCCTTAGACTGACTGTCCTGCCGCGGTTTGGAGTATTGCTTGAAGCTGAATATTATTCTACTCCCTCGGCGTTCCGGCCACCGGTAGTGCGCCTCAGTAGGATGTTGCTTCGGTCTTACAGCACGACTCCTACTGGTATTTCTCCTTTGCGTGATCTCGTTTCTCACTCAGCACAATCTATCTCGCTTCTAATCCTTTCTTGGGGACTGCCGCTACCCGGAGCAGGCACGGTCCCGTTACGTTCTTTCTTGTTGCCAAGCCTCTGTCAGGATCCCACCCCTGACAGAGACCCTACTGTATCTTCCCCCACAACACCCTCTGCCACAAGGTGTTGCCTGGTTCCAACCCAGTCAGCTTTCTGATCTAACTTCCTGCCTGACCCCCAGTTTACCCACTATGGTGGGGAGTGGCCTAATGAATAGCACCCTTAGCTCCCCCCGGAGGCCCAGCTGTGAAATGTATTGGTGTCTGTGATACCTGATCAGATGAACTCCTTCAGTGCCATCAGACGCACCATAGCTCCCCATAGTGGCGGAGCCACAGTACTGCAACGACCAGGACTCTGGGGCGCTGCAGATGCAGGGTCCTTCAGAGGTGCGTAAGCCATCCTATCGACCACCTCTATCCACTGCACACAAGCAGAAACAGCTCCAGTGGGCCAAACGATACATGAAGACTGACTTCTAAACTGTTTTGTTCACCGATGAGTGCCGTGCAACGCTCGATGGTCCAGATGGATGTAGTGGAGGATGGCTGGTTGATGGACACCCCATGAAAACACGGCTAAGGCGCCAACAAGGAGGAGGTGGAGTAATGTTTTGGGCTGGAATCATGGGGAGAGAGATTGTCGGCCCCTTTATGATCGCTGAAGGGGTAAAGATGAACTCCATAATCTATGTGGAGTTTCTAAAACAACAATTACTGCCATGGTTCAATAGGAAGAACCGTGCTTTCCGCAGCAAGATCATTTTCATGCATGATAATGCACCGTCTCATGCTGCAAAAAACACATCTGCATCTCTGGCTGCTATGGGCATAAAAGAGGACAAACTTATGGTGTGGCCACCATCTTCCCCTGACCTCAACCCCATTGAGAACCTCTGGAGCATCATCAAAAGGAGTGTCTATGATGGCGGGAGGCAGTTCACATCTAAGCAACAGCTCTGGGAGGGTAGTATGTCCACATGCAAAACAATTGAAGCAGAAACCATTCAAAAACTGACAAATTCAATGGACGAGAGAGTTCAGAAGCTTCTTTCGAACAAGGGGTCCTATGTGCAAATGTAACATCACCTAGAATAAAGTTTTCACTTGAAAACTGTTTGATTTCATTTTGTAATAAGCTGATAATGCTTATAACTTCACAATTGACCTTTTTTTTTCAAAATAAAAAAAAAAAAGGTTGAAAACTCTGCTGTGTATGATAATTTGGAACATGCATTTTGAGTGTTTATTTTTTTTTAAAAGATACTGTTTTCATAGGCAGTTTGTTCCAAAACATTGCGATTATACTAGAATAGTAGATGACTGGAAAATAACAATGACTGCAATTCAGATACGTAATTTAGAGAAAATATGAGGAAATATTATTTGCATAATAATTTGGAACACAGTGTAGTGGGAGTATAGTATACTCTATCAGTGTTTCCCAAACTCCAGTCCTCATGGACCCCAACAGGTCATGTTTTCAGGATTTCCTTAGTATTGCACAGGTGATGGAAGTATCAGGAGTTCTCTCACTTGTGCAGCACTATGGAAATTCTGAAAACATGACCTGTTGGGGTCCATGAGGACTGGAGTTTGGGAAACACTGCTCTATATAATAATGTCTTGTATTAGAACACCTATAGAGCTTACCACCAAGGACAGGAAGGACTCCATTACCTCTCCTCAATCATTGTCTTCAATATCCGGTAGATCCAACCTCCATTTAACCATGGCACTAGTCAAAATCAATTGTACCACCAATCAGTTAGAAAGTGCAGTATAGCAAGGTAGGACTGTAGTTAAATAATAAAAAATAACTTTTAATTAAACCTATTAAAAGAGCCCTCGGGCCCAAAGAACACACATAAATACCCAAAGCAAAACACATAATATACAAATACTAATAAAGACGCTCCATCTGAGCGCTGTAAAAATTCTAACACGGTGAACAAGAAACACCTTTTCTCTTCAACACTATTCACCATAGAAACTAAATACCCTTAGGCCTTTTCACTGCTACAATCCGCATACATTACTCGATTAAAGCAGATCTAATGGAAGCAGGTAAAGATTAATGCCTAGGTACAAACAAACAGGAACAATCTCACCCAAGATGCCCCTTCGTTCCTTTACAGCGTGGAGTGGGATGGTCCAATACGCCCATGCTTAATGAGGAAGGCGCCCTGCGTGCCTGTTCAAAGCCTCATTCCTCTGGACTGCATCCGAACTCTAGTCGCATCCACCCTCAATAGAGATTCTCCCAACCTTCCCCTGACGAAGCCGTCCTTGTAACGGCGATACGCGTTGGGTTCTTTCCCACGCTGATCCCTGCCTCTCTGCCTTTCTCACCCAGCTGCAGCACTTTTTACCCTCGCTGTGCCACATATGGACGCTGCATAATATTGCCTACTCAAGGGCTGTGGTAACCTTTTTTGATACTATGCGCATTTAGGTTTCTGTGTACCATTCTTTTGGTGGCCGCAGACTTAGGCACAATATCTGTTTAAGCCTTACACCAGAGGTTTATTACTACTGTATTGGCATACAGGTACATATTATATTTAAGCCTGTATATGCTCAGACAAGGTTGTCAATGTATTCTATATACTTTTTGTTACCTATTTGATGTTGCCTCTAGCTGTGACGTATATAGTGACTGCTTACTTTTCTAGCTCCGGGTGATGTTATATTTTATTTATTGTGCAATTTTCTAAGCACTATATGCATGTGCTTTTGACCTTTATTATCCTGGCGGGATCACCCTTGGGATTTGTGTTCCATATATAATCTTTTTTAAATGTTTTTACTATTGTTGTATCAATAAAAGTTTGCCTTTTATATATTTATCCAGTGGTGTGCATTCCTAAAGAGAGGTCCTCTCTTTCTTCTTTTGTTTGCCATGTTGTGTTTCCACTCTTTTGCACCCCTTTGCTCTAGATTTATGTGATAGTCGTGTGCCAGTGTCCCATATACATATCAACCTTGTGAAGACTTACAGAAAATGTATGACCACTGTCATTGCCAACAAAGGATATATAAAAAATATTGAGATGAACTTTTGTTAACCCCTTTCTGACATTGGACGTACTATCCCGTCGAGGTGCGGTGGGCCCGTATGACCACCGATGGGATAGTACGTCCAGCGCGATCGGCCACGTTCACGGGGGGAGCGCGGTCGATCGCGGCCGGGTGTCAGCTGACTATCGCAGCTGACATCCGGCACTATGTGCCAGGAGCGGTCACGGACCGCCCCCGGCACATTAACCCCCTTAACCCCCGGCACACTGCGATCAAACATGATCGCAGTGTTCCGGCGGTATAGGGAAGCATCGCGCAGGGAGGGGGCTCCCTGCGGGCTTCCCTGAGACCCCCGGAGCAACGCGATGTAATCGCGTTGCTCCGAGGGTCTCTTACCTCCTCCTCCCTGCAGCAGGCCCAGATCCAAGATGGCCGCGGCATCCGGGTCCTGCAGGGAGGTGGCTTCACTTAGCCTGCTCAGAGCAGGCGCCGGGAAGCCTCCAGGAGCTGTGCACGTCAGATCGGCGATCTGACACAGTGCACAGCAAAGTGTCAGATCGGCGATCTTACACTATAACCACTATAACATCATGCCCCCCCTGGGGCAATGTTATAGTGTAAAAAAAAAAAAAAATTCACATGTGTTAAAAAAAAAAAAAATCCCCCCAAAAATGCAAAAAAAATATATATATATTGTTCCTATAAATACATTTCATTATCTAAATAAAAAAAAAACAATAAAAGTACACATATTTAGTATCGCCGCGTCCGTAGCGACCCTACCTATAAAATTGTCCCACTAGTTAACCCCTTCAGTGAACACCGTAAAAAAAAAAAAAAACGAGACAAAAAACAACGCTTTATTATCATACCGCCAAATAAAAAGTGGAATAACACGCGATCAAAAAGACGGATATAAATAACCATGGTACCACTGAAAACATCATCTTGTCCCGCAAAAAACGAGCTGCCATACAGCGTCATCAAAGAAAAAATAAAAAAGTTATAGTCCTCAGAATAAAGCGATGCAAAAATAATTATTTTTTCTATAAAATAGTTTTTATCGTATAAAAGCACCAAAACATAAAAAAAAGATATAAATGAGGTATCGCTGTAATCGTACTGACCCGAAGAATAAAACTAGTTTATCCATTTTACCAAACGCGGAATGGTATAAACGCCTCCCCCAAAAGAAATTCATGAATAGCTGATTTTTGGTCATTCTGCCTCACAAAAATCGGAATAAAAAGCGATCAAAAAATGTCACGTGCCCGAAAATGTTACAAATAAAAATGTCAACTCATCCCGCAAAAAAACAAGAACTCACATGACTCTGTGGACCAAAATATGAAAAAATTATAGCTCTCAAAATGTGGTAACGCAAAAAATATTTTTTGCAATAAAAAGCGTCTTTCAGTGTGTGACGGCTGCCAATCATAAAAATCCGCTAAAAAACCCACTATAAAAGTAAATCAAACCCCCCTTCATCACCCCCTTAGTTAGCGAAAAATTAAAAAATTTAAAAAATGTATTTATTTCTATTTTCCCATTAGGGCTAGGGTTAGGGCTAGGGTTAGGGTTAGGGCTAGGGTTAGGGCTAGGGCTAAGGCTACAGTTAAGGTTGGGGCTAAAGTTAGGGTTAGGGTTTGGATTACATTTACGGTTGGGATTAGGGTTGGGATTAGTGTTAGGGGTGTGTCAGGGTTAGGGGTGTGGTTAGGGTTACATTTGGGATTAGGGTTAGGGATGTGTTTGGATTAGGGTTTCAGTTATAATTGGGGGGTTTTCACTGTTTAGGCACATCAGGGGTTCTCCAAACGCGACATGGCGTCCGATCTCAATTCCAGCCAATTCTGCGTTGAAAAAGTAAAACAGTGCTCCTTCCCTTCCGAGCTCTCCCGTGCGCCCAAACAGGGGTTTACATATTGGGTATCAGCGTACTCAGGACACATTGGACAACAACTTTTCGGGTCCAATTTCTCCTGTTACCCTTGGGAAAATACAAAACTGGGGGCTAAAAAATAATTTTTGTGGAAAAAAAATTATTTTTATTTTCACGGCTTTGCGTTATGAACTGTACTGAAACACTTGGGGGTTCAAAGCTCTCACAACACATCTAGATGAGTTCCTTAGGGGGTCTACTTTCCAAAATGGTGTCACTTGTGGGGGGTTTCAATGTTTAGGCACATCAGTGTCATGAATCCCAATGGCTAGGGATAGCAAGGGACAAGCAAAGTAATACAAAATATCGGACGAGCTCTAGGGTGATGGAACCTGGGCTGACCGCTGCCCTACGCCTGACAAACGCAACTAGAGATAGCCAGGGAGCGTGCCTACGTTGGTTCTAGACGCCACGCACCAGCCTAAGAGCTAACTAGTACTGCAGAGAAAATAAAGACCTCACTTGCCTCCAGAGGAATGAACCCCAAAAGGTATAGTTGCCCCCCACATGTATTGACGGTGAAATGAGAGGAAGGCACACACATAGAGATGATATATATAGGTTCAGCAAATTGAGGCCCGCTGTAAACTAGAAAGCAGAACGATACAAAAGGGGTCTGAGCGGTCAGCAAAAAACCCTAATCAAAAAACCATCCTGAGATTACAAGAACCCATGTGCCAACTCATGGCACATGGGGAGAACCTCAGTCCACTAGAGCTACCAGCTAGCATAGAGACATAATAAGCAAGCTGGACAAAAAAAACAACAACTGAAAATCAGCACTTAGCTTATCCTGAAAGATCTGGGAGCAGGTAGGCAGGAACCAAACAGAGCACATCTGAATACATTGATAGCCGGCAAGGGAATGACAGAAAGGCCAGGTAAAATAGGAAACACCCAGCCTCTGATGGACAGGTGGAAACCAAAGGCCGCAACCCACCAAAGTCACCCAGTACCAGCAGTAACCACCAGAGGGAGCCCACAAACAGAATCCACAACAGTACCCCCCCCTTGAGGAGGGGTCACCGAACCCTCACGAGAACCCCCAGGGCGATCAGGGTGAGCTCTATGGAAGGCGCGGACCAAATCAGTCGCATGAACATCGGAGGCGACCACCCAGGAATTATCCTCCTGACCATAACCCTTCCACTTAACCAAATACTGGAGTTTGCGTCTGGAAACACGAGAATCCAAGATCTTCTCAACAACATACTCCAATTCTCCCTCCACCAGCACCGGAGCAGGAGGCTCAACCGAAGGAACAACGGGCACCTCATACCTCCGCAACAACGACCGATGGAACACATTATGAATAGCAAACGATGCTGGGAGATCCAAACGAAAAGATACAGGGTTAAGAATCTCCGAGATCCTATAAGGACCGATGAACCGAGGCTTGAACTTAGGAGAAGAGACCTTCATAGGGACAAAACGAGAAGACAACCACACCAAATCCCCAACAAGAAGTCGGGGACCCACGCGGCGACGGCGATTAGCAAACTGCTGAGTCTTCTCCTGAGATAACTTCAAATTGTCCACCACCTGGTTCCAAATCTGATGCAGCCTGTCCACCACCACGTCCACTCCAGGACAATCCGAAGACTCCACCTGACCAGAGGAAAAACGAGGATGAAACCCCAAATTACAAAAAAAAGGAGAGACCAACGTGGCAGAACTAGCCCGATTATTAAGAGCAAATTCGGCCAGTGGCAAAAAAGCAACCCAGTCATCTTGATCAGCAGAAACAAAACACCTCAAATAAGTTTCCAAGGTCTGATTAGTTCGCTCCGTCTGGCCATTCGTCTGAGGATGGAATGCAGACGAGAAAGACAAATCAATGCCCATCTTGGCACAAAACGTCCGTCAAAATCTAGACACAAACTGGGATCCCCTGTCAGAAACGATATTCTCCGGAATCCCATGCAAACGAACCACGTTCTGAAAAAATAAAGGGACCAACTCAGAGGAGGAAGGCAACTTAGGCAAGGGCACCAAATGAACCATCTTAGAAAAGCGGTCACACACAACCCAGATAACGGACATTTTCTGTGAAACCGGGAGATCAGAAATAAAATCCATGGAAATGTGCGTCCAAGGCCTCTTCGGGATGGGCAAGGATAACAACAACCCACTGGCCCGAGAACAGCAAGGCTTAGCTCGAGCACACACTTCACAAGACTGCACAAAGGTACGCACATCCCTAGACAAGGAAGGCCACCAAAAAGACCTGGCCACCAAGTCTCTAGTACCAAATATTCCAGGATGACCAGCCAACACAGAAGAATGGACCTCGGAGATGACTCTACTGGTCCAATCATCGGGAACAAACAGTCTTTCTGGTGGACAACGATCCGGTTTATCCACCTGAAACTCCTGCAATGCACGTCGCAAGTCTGGGGATACGGCGGACAATATTACCCCATCCCTAAGGATACCAGTAGGCCCAGAGTCTCCAGGAGAGTCAGGCACAAAACTCCTGGAAAGAGCATCTGCCTTCACATTCTTTGAACCTGGCAGGTATGAAACCACGAAATTGAAACGAGAAAAAAACAACGACCAACGAGCCTGTCTAGGATTCAAACGCCTGGCAGACTCAAGGTAAATGAGATTCTTGTGATCAGTCAAGACCACCACACGATGTTTAGCACCCTCAAGCCAATGACGCCACTCCTCAAATGCCCACTTCATGGCCAAAAGCTCCCGATTACCCACATCATAATTGCGCTCGGCGGGCGAGAATTTTCTAGAGAAGAATGCACATGGCTTCATCACCGAGCCATTAGAAATTCTCTGTGACAAAACCGCCCCCGCTCCAATCTTGGAAGCATCAACCTCAACCTGAAAAGGAAGTGAAACATCTGGTTGACACAACACAGGAGCAGAAGAAAACCGGCGCTTAAGTTCCCGAAAGGCCTCCACGGCCGCAGGAGACCAATCAGCAACATCAGCACCCTTCTTAGTCAAATCAGTCAAAGGTTTAACAATACTGGAAAAATTAGCAATGAACCGACGATAAAAATTAGCAAACCCCAAGAACTTCTGAAGGCTCTTAACAGATGTAGGTTGTGTCCAGTCACAAATCGCCTGAACCTTGACGGGATCCATCTCAATAGTAGAAGGAGAAAAAATGTACCCCAAAAAAGAAATCTTCTGGACTCCGAAGAGACACTTTGAGCCCTTCACAAACAGAGAATTGGCCCGCAGAACCTGAAACACCTTCCTGACCTGTAGAACATGAGACTCCCAGTCATCAGAAAACACCAAAATATCATCCAAATACACAATCATAAACTTATCCAGATATTCACGGAAAATATTGTGCATAAAGGACTGAAAGACTGACGGAGCATTGGAGAGTCCAAAAGGCATTACCAAATACTCAAAATGGCCCTCAGGCGTATTAAATGCGGTTTTCCACTCATCACCCTGTTTTATCCGCACCAGATTATACGCACCGCGAAGATCTATCTTAGTGAACCACCTAGCCCCCTTAATGCGAGCAAACAAATCAGTCAATAATGGCAATGGATACTGATACTTGACTGTAATCTTATTCAGAAGGCGATAATCAATACAAGGCCTCAGGGAACCATCTTTTTTTGCCACGAAAAAAAAACCTGCTCCCAGAGGGGACGAAGATGGACGAATATGTCCCTTTTCCAAGGACTCCTTAATATAATTCCGCATAGCAGTATGCTCTGGCAGTGACAGATTAAATAAACGACCCTTAGGGAACTTACTGCCAGGAATCAATTCTATAGCACAGTCACAATCTCTATGCGGAGGGAGCGAATTGAGCTTAGGCTCCTCAAAAACATCCCTATAGTCAGACAAAAACGCAGGGATCTCAGAAGGAGTAGATGAAGCGATTGAAATCGGAGGTGCATAATCATGAACCCCCTGACATCCCCAGCTTAACACAGACATTGTTTTCCAGTCCAGGACAGGATTATGAGTTTGTAACCATGGCAGACCAAGCACTAGTACATCATGTAAATTATACAGTACAAGGAAGCGAATCACCTCCTGATGAACGGGAGTCATGCGCATGGTCACTTGTGTCCAATACTGCGGTTTATTCATAGCCAATGGTGTAGAGTCAATTCCCTTCAGAGGAATAGGAACTTCCAGAGGTTCCAGACTAAAACCGCAGCGTTTAGCAAATGACCAATCCATAAGACTCAGGGCAGCGCCCGAATCCACATAGGCATCGACGGAAATGGAAGACAGTGAAAAAATCAGAGTCACAGACAAAATGAACTTAGGCTGCAGAGTACCAATGGCAAAAGATTTATCAACCCTTTTTGTGCGTTTAGAGCATGCTGATATAACATGAGCTGAATCACCACAATAAAAACACAATCCATTTTTCCGCCTATAATTTTGCCGTTCACTTCTGGACTGAATTCTATCACATTGCATAGTCTCAGGTGCCTGTTCAAAAGACACCGCCAACTGGTGCACGGGTTTGCGCTCCCGTAAACGCCGATCAATCTGAATGGCCATAGCCATCGACTCATTCAGACCTGTAGGCGTAGGGAACCCCACCATAATATCCTTAATGGCCTCGGAAAGACCATTTCTGAAGTTTGCAGCCAGGGCGCACTCATTCCACTGAGTAAGCACCGACCATTTCCGAAATTTTTGACAATATATTTCCGCTTCATCATACCCCTGAGAGAGGGCTAATAAAGCCTTTTCAGCCTGAATCTCCAGGTTGGGTTCCTCATAGAGCAATCCCAATGCCAGAAAAAATGCATCCACATTGAGCAATGCAAGATCCCCTGGTGCCAATGCAAATGCCCAATTCTGAGGGTCGCCTCGCAGGAAAGATATTACAATCTTGACCTGTTGAGCAGGGTCTCCAGAGGAGCGAGATTTTAAAGAAAGAAACAATTTACAATTGTTCCTGAAATTCAGGAAGGTAGATCTATCTCCAGAAAAGAACTCTGGAATAGGAATTCTAGGTTCAGACATGGGAGTGTGAACAACAAAATCCTGTATGTTTTGAACTTTTGCCGCGAGATTACTCAGGCTGGAAGCCAAACTCTGGACATCCATGTTAAACAGCTAATATCAGAGCCATTCAAGGGTTAAGAGGAGGTAAGAAGCAGCTAGACAGCAATTAAGGGCTAGGCAGCAAAACTCTGAAGGAAAAAAAAAAAAATTTCCCTTAAACACTTCTTTTTCTCCTGCTTCAGCCCAAACAATTAACACTTTGTGGGCCGGCTATACTGTCATGAATCCCAATGGCTAGGGATAGCAAGGGACAAGCAAAGTAATACAAAATATCGGACGAGCTCTAGGGTGATGGAACCTGGGCTGACCGCTGCCCTACGCCTGACAAACGCAACTAGAGATAGCCAGGGAGCGTGCCTACGTTGGTTCTAGACGCCACGCACCAGCCTAAGAGCTAACTAGTACTGCAGAGAAAATAAAGACCTCACTTGCCTCCAGAGGAATGAACCCCAAAAGGTATAGTTGCCCCCCACATGTATTGACGGTGAAATGAGAGGAAGGCACACACATAGAGATGATATATATAGGTTCAGCAAATTGAGGCCCGCTGTAAACTAGAAAGCAGAACGATACAAAAGGGGTCTGAGCGGTCAGCAAAAAACCCTAATCAAAAAACCATCCTGAGATTACAAGAACCCATGTGCCAACTCATGGCACATGGGGAGAACCTCAGTCCACTAGAGCTACCAGCTAGCATAGAGACATAATAAGCAAGCTGGACAAAAAAACCAACAACTGAAAATCAGCACTTAGCTTATCCTGAAAAATCTGGGAGCAGGTAGGCAGGAACCAAACAGAGCACATCTGAATACATTGATAGCCGGCAAGGGAATGACAGAAAGGCCAGGTAAAATAGGAAACACCCAGCCTCTGATGGACAGGTGGAAACCAAAGGCCGCAACCCACCAAAGTCACCCAGTACCAGCAGTAACCACCAGAGGGAGCCCACAAACAGAATCCACAACACATCAGTGGCTCTCCAAACGCAACATGGCGTCCCATCTCAATTCCTGTCAATTTTGCATTGAAACGTCAAACAGCGCTCCTTCCCTTCCGAGCTCTCCCATGCGCCCAAACAGTGGTTTACCCCCACATATGGTATATCAGCGTACTCAGGACAAATTGTAAAACAACTTCTGGGGTCCAATTTCTTTTCTTACCCTTGGGAAAATAAAAAATTGGGGGCGAAAAGATAATTTTTGTGAAAAAATATGATTTTTTATTTTTACGGCTCTGCATTATAAACTTCTGTGAATCACTTAATGGGTCAAAGTGCTCACCACACATCTAGATAAGTTCCTTAGGGGGTCTACTTTCCAAAATGGTGTCACTTGTGGGGGGTTTCAATGTTTAGGCACATCAGGGGCTCTCCAAACGCAACATGGCGTCCCATCTCAATTCCAGTCAATTTTGATTTGAAAAGTCAAATGGCGCTCCTTCGCTTCCGAGCTCTGCCATGCGCCCAAACAGTGGTTTACTCCAACATATGGGGTATCGGCGTACTCAGGACAAATTGTACAACAACTTTTGGGGTCCATTTTCTCCTGTTACCCTTGGTAAAATAAAACAAATTGGAGCTGAAGTAAATATTTTGTGAAAAAAAGCTAAATGTTCATTTTTATTTAAACATTCCAAAAATTCCTGTGAAACACCTGAAGGGTTAATAAACTTGTTGAATGTGGTTTTGAGCACCTTGAGGGGTGCAGTTTTTAGAATGGTGTCACACTTGGTTATTTTTTATCATATAGACCCCTCAAAATGACTTCAAATGAGATGTGGTCCCTAAAAAAAAATGGTGTTGGAAAAATGAGAAATTGCTGGTCAACTTTTAACCCTTATAACTCCCTAATGAAAAAAAAATTTTGGTTCCAAAATTGTGCTGATGTAAAGTAGACATGTGGGAAATGTTACTTATTAAGTATTTTGTGTGACATATCTCTGTGATTTTAGTGCATAAAAATTCAAAATTGGAAAATTGCGAAATGTTCAAAATTTTTGCCAAATTTCCGTTTTTTTCACAAATAAACGCAGGTAATATCAAAGAAATTTTATCACTATCATGAAGTACAATATGTCACGAGAAAACAGTGTCAGAATCACCGGGATCCGTTAAAGCGTTCCAGAGTTATAACCTCATAAAGGGACAGTGGTCAGAATTGTAAAAATTGGCCCGGTCATTAACGTGCAAACCACCCTTGGGGGTAAAGGGGTTAATGACCAAATACTTATTTTCCTCCATAATTTGTTAAACAAATCTTGCCTAATCAGACAAGGTGATTTTCTGGATTTGTTTTCTCATTTTGACTCTCATAGTTGTGGTCTACTTATTTTGTCTATTACAGGGCTCTCTCCTCTTTTTATGTGGGACAAATTGCACAATTGGTGGCTGACTAAATACTTTTTTCCCCACTGCATATTAGCATCAAAGTCATGGAATACTTACTTAATCATAAATGGATCACAGCAAGGCTGGCCTGCTGAATTCAACAAAGACAGGATAGAAGAGATTTCCTAGTCCTCTCCTTGCTTAGTATTAACATTTCTCTTTGGGCTTGTACCTACTGACTTCTATTACATATGTCCGCTCAGTGGATTACATTTGCTTAGTCAGACCCATTTGCTTAGATTCAGTTACTTCTTCTTCAATAAAGGTACACCTTGCAGTTACCGACAATGACCGATATGGTGGCCACACATGTTAGTACCACTGCATTCACACAGAGGACTTAGGGGAGTCAGACCCCCCCAGTGACCATATCCTATGGATAGTGATACAAAAGTCCATTCAATCTCCTTTATATATTGGCCAGAATATCAGAAAATCCTGTGCAATAGTCTTTTAAACCACAGCAGTGTGCACCTATACATAAGTCGGGCTGTTATAGAAATGCTCTCTGACTTTGTGACTTTCCTTTATTGCTGTATACAAACAACAGTACTAGTTTCGGTATACAGTATCTCATGTGCATATATCCAATTTTGTGTCTGACATGCCAGCAACTAAATCTAATATAACTTGTCCCCAAAGAAAGTCTGCATAACACTGATACATGACAATTCATTCGGTACTTAGATCTGCAGCAGACAAATAGATAATGGTTATTTACCTGCTAATTGCCAAACCAGATTATAATTATGAAATTATAAAATATTGCATGTGTCTCCAGTGTTTGCAATATCCTATTTAAAAGATGAAATCAACAATTACACCAATACATCAGGCTAGAGAAATAAATTTCTTTAAAAGGAATCTGTCTCCAGGTTTATGCCACTTAAGGCCCCGTCTCACTAAGCGATTTACCAACGATCACGACCAGCGATATGACCTGGCCGTGATCGTTGGTAAGTCGCTGTGTGGTCGCTGGGGAGCTGTCACACAGACCGCTCTCCCCAGCGACCAACGATCAGGGGAACGACTTCGGCATCGTTGAAACTGTCTTCAACGATGCCGAAGTCCCCCTGCAGCACCCGGGTAACCAGGGTAAACATCGGGTTACTAAGCGCAGGGCCGCGCTTAGTAACCCGATGTTTACCCTGGTTACCAAAAAAAACAAACACTACATACTCGCCTTTCGGTGTCCAGGTCCCTTGCCGTCTGCTTCCTGCTCTGACTGAGCCGCCGTACACTGAGAGCAGAGCGCAGCGGTGACGTCACTGCTGTGCTCTCACTTCTCACTGTACGGCCGGCAGTCAGTGAGAGCAGGAAGCAGACGGCAAGGGACCTGACGGACATCAGAAGGCGAGTATGTATTGTTTTGTTTTTTTTACATTTACGCTGGTAACCAGGGTAAACATCGGGTTACTAAGCGCGGCCCTGCGCTTAGTAACCCGATGTTTACCCTGGTTACCAGTGAAGACATCGCTGGATCGGTGTCACACACACCGATTCAGCGATGTCAGCGGGGCCTCAACGACCAAAAAAAGGTCCAGGCCATTCCGACACGACCAGCGATCTCGCAGCAGGGGCCTGATCGCTGGTACGTGTCACACATAGCGAGATCGCTACTGAGATCGCTGTTGCGTCACAAAACTTGTGACTCAGCAGCGATCTCGCTAGCGATCTCGCTATGTGAGACGGGGCCTTTAGTCTGAGATCAAACACAGTCAGGTTCAGGTCCTGCTCTGCCCTTATCTGTTTTGAGGCCTGCTGGCACATAGCAACAGTGCCAGCTCCAGGTTTTTGTGAGTCCCGGGCAAAAGAGTCTCAGTAGGCCCCTTTAACACATGCCGTGATTCAGCACAGTGGCTCAGTGGTTAGCACTGAATGGTGGCTCAGTGGATAGCACTGCAGCCTTGCAGCGCTGGAGTCCTGCGTTCAAATCCCACCAAGGACAACATCTGCAAGGAGTTTGTATGTCCCCCCCTGTTTGCATGGATTTCCTCTGGGTTCTCCGGTTTCCTCCCACACTCCAAAGACATACTGATAGGGAATGTAGATTGTGAGCCCCAATGGGGACAGTGATGATAATGTGTGCAAAACTGTAAAGCGCTGCGGAATATGTTAGCGCTATATAAAAATAAAGATTATTATTATGATGCACAGATACGGCAGAGAAATATAGGTATAGTACAATGCCAAAGATTTCACTTCTCACATTACATGAGTGATATCTATTGTAAATTCTACAATAGCTCAGAAACTGGTGAATTCTCGCAGCACACAGTGCGTGACCTGGGGGGGATTAAAAAGTTTTAATTTTAGACCTGACAGTATAGTCCTCCAAATGGTATTATAGGGACCACATAGTCCTCCACCTTATGGGCACCACATAGTCCATATATTGCCCCATACAGAATAATGGGCCCCATATAGCACTCAGTACAGAATAATGGGCTCCATATAATGCTGTGAACAAAATAATAGGCCCTATATAATGTTCCATGCAGAATAATGGGCCCATATAATGCTGCATACAGCCCCATATAATATTTTATACAGAATGTGCCCCATATAATGCTCCATACAGAATGTGCTCCATATAATGCCCCATACAGAATGGGCCCCATATAATTCTCCATAGAGAATGGGCTCCATATAATGTTCCATATAATGCTCCATACCAAATGGGCCCCATATAATGCCCCATACAGAATGGACCCCATATAATTCTCCATAGAGAATGGGCTCCATATAATGCTCCATATAATGCTCCATACAAAATGGGCCCCATATAATGCTTCATACAAAATAGGATGCATATAATGCTCCATAGAGAATGAGCTCCATATAATGCTCCATATAATGCACCATGCAAAATGGGCCCAACATAATGCTTTATACAGAATGAGCCCCATATAATGCCCTATACAGAATGAGCCCCATATAATGCTCCATAGAGAATGGGCTCCATATAATGCTTTTTATAGAATGGGCCCCATATAATATTTCATACAGAACAGGCCCCATATAATGCTCCATAGAGAATGGGCCCCATATAATACTCCATACAGAATGGGCCCCATGTAATGCTCCATACAGAATGGGCCCCATATAATGCTCTATACAGAATGGGCCCAATGTATATGCTATATATACAAGTGTACATAAAGCATTTGAAAAACAACAATGAGTAAGCGATATGACATAAAACCAAATATACTGTTAAACATGCTTATTTCGCACATTTTTTTAATCAGGACTCTTTACCAGATGCGATACTTAAAGAAAAATGTCATGATATTTTCATATAAAATGTAGTGGTTTATTGGATTGTCCACAGAAAAAAAACACATTGCAGGAAAACATAAAATAATTAAAATAGTTACAAATAGATTGTCCATTTGTCCATATCAGCATTTGTTCCACATCTTTCCCAAAGTTCTGAATGGTAAATGGTGTCTGTCCCTGGTAGAAGTCATCCTTGTTAACTCACATACCAGCTGTTCATTTCTTCTGTGTGTAGTCTGTCTGGAGTCTGTAGAGAATGAAGGAGAGAAGAGGCCCAAGGTGACAGCCCCACGTGACAATCCCCTCCACCTCCTAAGAGACGTGATTATATATGTCCCACAGAGCACATGTTCTCCCTATATGGTGTTAACTTATACTCTGAGCTATATATACAGTAATAGCTTTTGTAATGTCAGCGAGAGACAATGTGCTCAGTACAGAAATGAGAATAAGAATAATTCAATTAGTAATTAATATTTAACAATTCCCCCTTTTGAGGGTGACAGACATTGATTGGAACCCTCAAAGTAAATATATTGATAATAAGATCTTTTTTTTTCTTTTCTTCTTCTTTAGCAAAATCATTTAATGTTCATAATAATAATAATAATAATAATAATAATATTGTTATACGCACTCAATAACATAATGATATGTAAATTCATGTTATGGTAAGCCATGACTAATATTCATAGAAAATATATAATTATACTTCCCTATACATAATTGAAGCATTTCAGGTCCGATCATCATCTGATGTTATCTGGTCTTCATCTTGATGTCTTCTTCTTGGTTCTTTTAAAACAATCTTTATTATAATTCTTTTGAAATAGATGATAGCATGTAGATATTGTAGAAACCATGTGTCATGTGTCAATCAAAGTCCATAAATTCAAGTGTTGATAGGAAAACAAAGTCCATAAAAGAAATGTAGCTTTAATATCTGTGCAGTGTCACCTGGACACACCTGGACTTACATTGGCTCGCATTGGAAATCATCTGGAATCCTTCCATATCATCCGCACTGGTCTTGGAACAGGCGTGACGTCTTTGGTCTGCACAGCAAGGGTTAAAATGACTCTTTCTTCCTTAGTGCACAGGACACATGTCAAGATTGTAGTGTCCTGACAATTACCTTATTGTTCACCTGCTTTCATGGAAGTATTATAGGTGATAGGAAACCACTGGAACATGAGAAAACATAATAACACAATTCATCTTAGCGTCATAGGATCATCATCCTCTCCAGTTATGGTTGTCAGTTTAGATACTGTACTCATAGTTGTCAGTGATGGATACTGCAGTTGTGGTTGTCAGTGATGGATGCTGCAGTCGTGATTGTCAGTGGTGACATGATTTGTATTTGACACAGTCTATTATTACTCAGAAATCATATAGCATTGTTACCTTGTGGAACTTCTGGATAGTGGCTTTTGTCTTCTTGCAACTGTTAAGCTCAATTGAATTTTGAAATATGAAAAGTATTTATTAACGTAACTTCAGTATCTTGATTGAAGTCTTCATTCCCTATTCTATATCAAATCTGGTAATTTTCCTAACCTGTAATATCACAGCGTACCATAGCAATCAGTAATATCCATATAATTATTATCAGAATATTAATATGGAATTTATATTTAGAAAAATAAAATAATACATTATTAACCATATTCTTCATGTGATAGAACATTTTTATGTTATAGGTGTAATTTCTTTTTGAACCCATAGATGTCAGTGTGTCTTTTATGTAACAAATGTTTCCATCTTTATTACTAAAACTTTATTAATAAACTATATTTATTAGACCAATAATATGTAAGAATGTATAGCCATGAACCAAAACAAGAATATATATGAGTGAGTGAAAGAATTGTTGTATTTAACTCAGAATTTAAACATTTCTCTTATAATGAAACCATATGATCACTATATTTAATGAAGCAATATTCTTGTACTGGACATTACTTTATTAAATATTGATTTTTTTCTTCTTGTGATAAAAAATAAAAATTAAGAATGAAGTAAGACTGTCATGATCTCTGCAAGCAGAGATCATAGCAAGCCTATATAATGACGGTGAGTTCAGATGAAACAACAAACGCAGCAGGAAAATAGTCTTAGCAAATTTGAGGTCCGCTTACTAGATAGCAGAAGACAGATAGTATACTTTCATGGTCAGCAGAAAAACACTAACAAAACACCATCCAGAGATTACCTTAAACTCTGGCATTAACTCATAACACCAGAGTAGCAATCCCTGATCAACGAGAGCTTTCCAGACACAGTAACAAAACTTCAGCTGTGAACTGGAACAAATAGGCAAACGAAACATGGACAAAAGTCCAACTTATCTAGTAGTTGTCAGAAGCAGGAACAAGCACTGAGAGGCATCAGATAACATTGTTGACCGGCAAGAAACCACCAGAGAAATGAGCTTAAATAGCGACACCCACTACTGATGGAACCAGGTGAAACAGGAAAGAGGATGACAAGTCCAATTCCACAAGCGGCCACCGGGGGAGCCCAGAATCCAAATTCACAACAGTACCCCCCCCTCAAGGAGGGGGCACCGAACCCTCACCAGATCCACCAGGGCGACCAGGATGAGCCCTATGGAAGGCACGAACAAGATCAGAAGCATGAACATCAGATGCATTGACCCAAGAATTATCCTCCTGGCCGTAACCCTTCCAGTTGACCAGATACTGGAGTCTCCGTCTGGAAACACGAGAGTCCAAAATTTTCTCCACAACGTACTCCAACTCACCCTCAACCAACACCGGAGCAGGAGGCTCAACTGAAGGTACAACAGGCACCTCATACCTGCGCAATAACGACCGATGAAAAACGTTATGAATGGAAAAGGACGCAGGGAGGTCCAAACGGAAAGAAACAGGATTAAGAATCTCCAATATTCTATAAGGGCCGATGAACCGAGGTTTAAACTTAGGAGAAGAGACCCTCATAGGGACAAAACGAGAAGACAACCAGACCAAATCTCCAACACAAAGCCGAGAACCAACACGACGATGACGGTTGGCAAAACGCTGAGTCTTCTCCTGGGACAACTTCAAATTGTCCATAACCTGCCCCCAGATGTGATGCAATCTCTCCACCACCGCATCCACTCCAGGACAATCCGAGGATTCCACCTGACCGGAGGAAAATCGAGGGTGAAACCCCGAATTACAGAAAAACGGGGACACCAAGGTGGAAGAGCTGGCCCGATTATTGAGGGCGAACTCTGCCAATGGCAAAAAAGCAACCCAATCATCCTGGTCAGCAGAGACAAAACACCTCAGATATGTCTCCAGGGTCTGATTAGTCCGCTCGGTCTGGCCATTAGTCTGAGAGTGAAAAGCAGACGAAAAAGACAAATCTATGCCCATCCTAGCACAGAATGCCCGCCAAAATCTAGACACAAATTGGGTACCTCTGTCAGAAACAATATTCTCAGGAATACCGTGCAATCGGACAACATTCTGAAAAAACAGAGGAACCAACTCAGAAGAAGAAGGCAACTTGGGCAGAGGAACCAAATGGACCATTTTAGAGAAACGGTCACAGACCACCCAGATGACAGACATCTTCTGGGAAACAGGCAGATCTGAAATAAAATCCATCGAGATGTGTGTCCAAGGCCTCTTAGGAATAGGCAAGGGCAACAGCAGTCCGCTAGCCCGAGAACTACAAGACTTGGCCCGAGCACAAATGTCACATGACTGCACAAAGACTCGCACATCTCGTGACAGGGAAGGCCACCAGAAGGATCTTGCCACCAAATCCCTGGTACCAAAAATTCCGGGATGACCTGCCAATGCAGAAGAATGTACCTCAGAGATGACTCTACTGGTCCAATCATCCGGAACAAACAGTCTATCAGGCGGACAACGATCCGGTCTATCCGCCTGAAACTCTTGCAAGGACCGCCGCAGATCAGGAGAAACGGCCGACAAAATTACTCCCTCCCTAAGGATACCTGTGGGTTCAGTATTACCAGGAGAGTCCGGGTCAAAACTCCTAGAAAGGGCATCTGCCTTAACATTCTTAGAACCCGGTAGGTATGACACCACAAAATTAAAGCGAGAAAAAAATAAAGACCAGCGCGCCTGTCTAGGATTCAGGCGCCTGGCAGTCTCAAGATAAATCAAATTTTTGTGGTCAGTCAATACCACCACCTGATGCTTAGCCCCCTCTAGCCAATGGCGCCACTCCTCAAACGCCCACTTCATGGCCAAAAGCTCCCTATTCCCAACATCATAATTTCGCTCTGCGGGCGAAAATTTGCGAGAAAAGAAGGCACAAGGCCTAATGACGGAGCAGTCGGAACCTTTCTGCGACAACACTGCCCCAGCTCCGATCTCCGAAGCGTCAACCTCAACCTGAAAAGGCAGATTCACATCAGGCTGACGTAACACAGGGGCAGAGGCAAAACGGTGCTTAAGCTCCTGAAAGGCCTCTACAGCATGAGGGGACCAATTAGCAACATCAGCGCCATGTCTGGTCAAATCAGTCAGTGGTTTAACGACATCCGAAAAACCAGCAATAAATCGGCGGTAAAAGTTGGCAAAGCCCAAAAATCTCTGAAGACCCTTAAGAGAGGAGGGCTGAGTCCAGTCACAAATAGCTTGCACCTTGACGGGATCCATCTCAATGGAAGAGGGAGAAAAAATATACCCCAAAAAGGAAATTTTCTGGACCCCAAAAACGCACTTAGACCCCTTCACACATAAAGAATTAGACCGCAGAACCTGAAAAACTCTCCTGACCTGCTGGACATGAGAGTCCCAGTCATCAGAAAAAATCAGAATATCATCCAGATATATTATCATAAATTTATCCAGAAAATCGCGGAAAATATCATGCATAAAAGACTGGAAAACTGAAGGGGCATTAGAAAGACCAAAAGGCATGACCAAATACTCAAAGTGGCCCTCGGGCGTATTAAATGCGGTCTTCCACTCATCCCCCTGCCTGATCCGCACCAAATTATACGCCCCACGAAGATCAATTTTAGAGAACCACTTAGCACCCTCTATACGAGCAAACAAATCAGTAAGCAATGGCAATGGGTATTGGTACTTAACAGTGATCTTATTCAGAAGCCGATAATCAATACATGGTCTCAAAGAGCCGTCCTTTTTTGAGACAAAGAAAAACCCAGCTCCCAAGGGAGAAGAAGATGGACGAATATGTCCCTTTTCCAAAGACTCCTTTATATATTCCCGCATAGCAGCATGTTCCGGCACGGACAGATTAAACAAACGACCCTTTGGATATTTGCAACCCGGTATCAAATCTATGGCACAATCGCACTCACGGTGCGGAGGTAACGACCCAAGCTTGGGTTCGTCAAAGACGTCTTGATAATCTGAGAGGAACTCAGGGACTTCAGAGGGAATGGACGACGAAATAGAAACCAAAGGTAAGTCCCCATGAATACCCTTACATCCCCAGCTCAACACAGACATTGCTCTCCAGTCCAAGACTGGATTGTGAGACTGCAACCATGGCAATCCCAGTACCAAATCGTCATGTAAATTATACAGCACCAGGAAACGAATAATCTCCTGGTGATCCGGATTGATACGCATGGTTACTTGTGTCCAGTATTGTGGTTTATTATTAGCCAATGGGGTGGAGTCAATCCCCTTCAGAGGAATAAGAGTCTCCAAAGGCTCTAAATCAAAACCACAACGATTGGCAAAGGACCAATCCATAAGACTCAGAGCGGCGCCAGAGTCAACATAGGCGTCCGTGGCAATGGATGACAAAGAGCAAATCAGGGTCACAGACAAAATAAACTTAGACTGAATGGTGCCAATGGAAACAGACTTATCAAGCTTCTTTGTACGCCTAGAGCATGCTGATATAACATGAGTAGAATCCCCACAATAGAAGCACAATCCATTCTTCCGTCTAAAATTCTGTCGCTCGCTCCTGGACAGAATTCTATCACACTGCATACTTTCTGGCGTCTTTTCCATAGACACCGCCAGATGGTGCACCGGTTTGCGCTCCCGCACACGCCTATCAATCTGAATAGCCATTGTCATGGACTCATTCAGACCTGCAGGCACAGGGAACCCCACCATAACATCCTTAACGGCATCAGAGAGACCTTCTCTGAAAGTTGCCGCCAAGGCGCACTCATTCCACTGAGTAAGCACAGACCATTTACGGAATTTTTGGCAGTAAACCTCAGCTTCGTCTTGCCCCTGAGATAGTGCCATCAAAGTTTTTTCTGCCTGAAGTTCCAAATGAGGTTCCTCATAAAGCAAGCCCAAGGCCAGAAAAAACGCATCCACATCGCGCAACGCAGGATCCCCTGCTGGCAATGAGAAGGCCCAATCTTGAGGGTCACCCCTGAGCAAGGAAATCACAATCCTAACCTGCTGAGCAGGGTCTCCAGCTGAACGAGACTTCAGGGACAAATAAAGCTTACAATTATTTCGGAAATTCTGGAAGCTAGCTCTATTCCCTGTGAAGAACTCCGGCAAAGGAATTCTCGGCTCAGATACTGGAGCATGTACCACAAAATCTTGTAAATTTTGTACTTTCGTGATGAGATTATTCAAACCCGCAGTTACACTCTGAAGATCCATTATTGTCAGGTGCACACAGAGCCATACAGAGATGAGGAGGAGAGAGAGAAAAAAGACTGCAGCAAGGCAAACTGGAGGGAAAAAAAAAAAAAAAAAATTCCAGCAGACTTCTTATAACTCTCCTTTCTCAACCTGGGTCTTTAACACTTTAAAGGCCGGTCAAACTGTCATGATCTCTGCAAGCAGAGATCATAGCAAGCCTATATAATGACGGTGAGTTCAGATGAAACAACAAACGCAGCAGGAAAATAGTCTTAGCAAATTTGAGGTCCGCTTACTAGATAGCAGAAGACAGATAGTATACTTTCATGGTCAGCAGAAAAACACTAACAAAACACCATCCAGAGATTACCTTAAACTCTGGCATTAACTCATAACACCAGAGTAGCAATCCCTGATCAACGAGAGCTTTCCAGACACAGTAACAAAACTTCAGCTGTGAACTGGAACAAATAGGCAAACGAAACATGGACAAAAGTCCAACTTATCTAGTAGTTGTCAGAAGCAGGAACAAGCACTGAGAGGCATCAGATAACATTGTTGACCGGCAAGAAACCACCAGAGAAATGAGCTTAAATAGCGACACCCACTACTGATGGAACCAGGTGAAACAGGAAAGAGGATGACAAGTCCAATTCCACAAGCGGCCACCGGGGGAGCCCAGAATCCAAATTCACAACATAAGACTAAAAATGAAAAATAAAAATTAGAATTAGAATAAAAATAAGGCCTTTATATGTTGATGATAAATGCAGATTATGTCTCAGTAACACATTCCCTTAATATTTTCATTGTCTAGATGTTTTTGTATTTGTCATAACCTTGTATGACTAAAATATTGAAATTATGCAACTTTGCATATAATACCCTTCATTAGAGTAAAAAAATGACTTTTATAATGCTTAATGTTATTATACCCAATAATACCTTATTAATATTTCTTATTTATTAAAATGTGTTAAGAAGGGGCATTGATGAAATGTGATGATGTAATCAGGATCAAAAACACATTTCCCCTTAATATAAAAAAAATTATTTTATGAAAAAAATTCATTTGTAAAAACCAAAATTAAAATAATTAATTATTTTATAATTGTCATATCAGCCTTATGCCATATATTTGTCTGAAGATGTGTACTCATCTATGTAACAATTAAAAAAAACATTGAATACCATAAAATTATCATTTAGAAAAAATGTTTTAAATGTAGATTTTCTTGATAAACCATATTGATGTCTGATTGCACTTATTCACTATTAACTAAATCAAGAAATAATAATTACTACAGAAATATAGAAATATATGTTGAGTAGATAATATTTAAATATACTGTATCTTAATAATCTAATAATTTAACTGAATCACATTATTTCCCATAAACACAAGTTTTTTTTGCTTTTTCCATCATACCATGAATCATGAGGCATCCCATACATACACATACCACGTTATTCTTACGTTAAATTCACTCTTAACAGCTGCTCATACTCTCATCTGTCATCTGTCACTCAGACTGTGACACACATATAACACTTTGCAAACCATTCTATAGATCGAAAGACTCATCCATAAGAAACTTGAGCCTTAGTTCTAACTATATATTTGGTGCAGGGCCTGCAACTGAATCCATTTGCCTTGCAAAGGCTGAGGGCTACTCAAAAGTTCTTCTTACTGAGATTACCAGCTTTAAACTGAAACGGGTGTATGGTATCCTTATTATTAGCCCACAGTTCAGATGTCACCTGTTGTGACATATCAAGCCATGCAGTAAATTTATATTATATATATTATTACCATGCAAAGAAAACAAATTCTAGATTATTAGTTATGTATTATTTCTTTTAAGTGTTAAATATATAAAATCATGCAATTATTATAACTTCCTGTGTAAATAAAGACATAAATCCATGTAAGAGGTTTTTTTTTTGTTCAATTCCTGCTTTGAAATGAAAATTCTAAGGAGAAATAAAAGATAAAATTTAAATATCAAATTCATACAGAAACAAAACAATTTAAATGTTATACATATGTATATATTTAATATACCATATATACTCGAGTATAAGCCGAGATTTTCAGCCTACTTTTTGGGGCTGAAAGTAACCCTCTTGGCTTATACTGGAGTCATACCCAGGGGTTGGCAGGGGAGGGGGAACGGAGCTGTGTAATAATATTCACCTGCTCCTGGCGCGGTCCCTGCATATCTTTTCCCCGGCACCGGCAGCTTCTTCCTGTAGTGAGCAGTCACATGGTACCGCTCATTACAGTAATGAATATGGACCCCACTCCCATAGGGGTGGAACCGCATATTCATTACTGTAATGAGCGATACCATGTGACTGCTCACTACAGGAAGAAGCTGCCAGTGCCGGGGAACAGATGCGCAGGGACCGCGCCAGGAGCAGATGAGTATAACTTAGTGCGCGATATTCACCTGCTCCCCGTTCCACCGTCGGCGCCGCTGCGTCTTCCGCATCCTCTGCAGTGACGCTCAGGTCAGAGGACACAATGACGCGATTAGTGCGCGCCGCCCACTGCCTAAACGTCAGTGCAGAGGACGGGAAGACACAGCGGCGGTTGGTGGTGGAACAGGGAGCAGGTGAATATAGCAAGTGCCGGGGGCCTGAGAGGTGAGTATGTGATTTTTTTAATCGCAGCAACAGCATATGGGGCAAATATCTGTATGGAGCATCTTATGGGGCCATGTGCAGCATTATATGGGGCAATTATCTGTATGGAGCATCTTATGGGGCCATGTGCAGCATTGTATAGGGCAATTATCTGTATGGAGCATCTTATGGGGCCATGTGCAGCATTATGTGGGGCAATTATCTGTATGGAGCATCTTATGGGGCCATGTGCAGCATTATATGGGACAAATATCTGTATGGGGCCATGTGCAGCATTATATGGGGCAAATATCTGTATGGAGCATGTTATGGGGCCATGTGCAGCATTATATGGGGCAAATATCTGTATGGAGCATCTTATGGGGTTATGTGCAGCATTATATGGGGCAAATATAGGTATGGAGCATCTTATGGGGTTATGTGCAGCATTATATGGGGCAAATATCTGTATGGAGCACCTTATTGGGCCATGTGCAGTGTTATATGGGGCAAATATCTGTATGGAGCATCTTATGGGGCTATGTGCAGCATTATATGGGGCAAATATCTGTATGGTGCCATGTGCAGCATTATATGGGGCAAATATCTCTATGGAGCATCTTATGGGGCCATAATCCACGTTTGTGAAACATTATACGGGGCAAATGTGTCTATTGAGCATCTTATGGGGCCATAATTAGCATTTGTGCAGCATTGTATGGGGCAAATGTCTGTATGGAGCATCTTATGGTGTCATAATCAACATTTGTGCAGCATTATATGGGGCCTATTTTAATATGCAGCATCTTATGGGGCCCATCATAAACTGTATGGAGCATTATATGGGGCATATTTTGTATGGAGCATCTTATGGGGCCATCATGAACTGTATGGAGCATTTTATGTGGCTCCTGATTTAATATGGATATTCAAAAACACTTAAACTACTGATGTCTCAATTAATTTTACTTTTATTGGTATCTATTTTTATTTTTGAAATTTACCAGTAGCTGCTGCATTTTCCACCCCAGGCTTATATTCGAGTCATTAAGTTCTCCCAGTTTTTTGTGGTAAAATTAGGGGGGTCGGCTTATACTAGGGTCGGCTTATACTCGAGTATATACGGTATGTATTTAATGTTATTCTAAGTATTATTACTGGAGTAAATTTTAATTATTTCACTATACATATAAAAATACAGTTATACAATCTCTATTTATACAAATATGCTATGTACTGTATACTGTATGAATATGTATCTACAAAACTATAGAACTATATAATTATACTGTTTAAAATAATTACCAATTACTAAATAATACATTGTATAACACATTTCCACAAATCTAATATAATTACATTTTTAACCAATTTCTAAACCAAATTTTATCTCCCTGTCAATAATGTCTTGAAAAGCTTTATTTAAAATTGTCATTTTTAGACTTATGGATTTTTTGAAAAGCTCTGATAATGGAGTCTTCAGCTTACCTCCCATGATGTGGCTCTCTGAAGACACCTGTTTGTATCTGTCAATTTCCACCATTTTTACAGAGAGATCTGAACCTTCAGCTTTTAACTGTTTTAGTGCAACTTCAGTGGAGTCTTGAATCTTTTGGTAGGGCTTATAAGAAATATGTAATTTTCTTCGTACTTCATAGATTTTATTTTGGGGATAACTCAGTTTTGGAGGTTTTGATTTTGGCTTCTGATTAGATTTTACTCTGTTTTCAAAAACTTAGTACGATTTATTTTCTTTTCAAGATTCTCATGTTTTCTAGAAAAAAATCAAGGGATTGCGCACATTCAAATAAAAAATCTTTTTGTGATGCAATATCATGAGATATAGAATTTAGGAATCTAAATTTGTTTACAAAACATTTTATCATGGATTATGTATTGAAATTTGTAATGACCGTTTTGTACAATCTTTCAAATATGGACATGAATGTAAAAGTACATTCTTTCCGGCCAATCCTTAATTTTAGAAGAATATCAATATCTGGATAATTTTCTTTTAATCCACAGAATATCAGAATTTTTAATCTTTCTATATCGGTTATTTCTTTGTGGAACTCATCATTCTGCATTTTCAATGAGAACCGCCTGGAAAAAGTTACTGGAAGCCACATTTTAAACAACTGATTTTTCTCCTCATTAGTCAAATCAAACTTATCAGTAAAACTCTCAAATATCTCTGAATTTCTGCACACATGGATTTTGTGATCATATGCAGAAATGATTTTGCATAATTTTAACAAGTTTTTCCTAACTTTAATTTGGAGGAGTTGGGCCTCTGAGTTGTCTTCTATTTTTAGTGGTCTTTGTACATCTGTTCCTTGTACGTCATCTTCGTCAGTTCTCATGTCTCCTTCTACATTTCCTCCATCTTGTTTTACATCATGAGACACAAGGTCACCTTGAGTGGCCATTACAGACACGTGTCTTACATCTTGTTCACTCTCCACATTACAGTCAATCTTGGGAACATCACTAGTATCATCTGATACTACTTTTACAGTCTTTTTTGGATTTCTCTGACACAAACTTGTGAAATACGTCAACCAAATGTAAAATATTTTTCAATTTCTCTTTTTCTCTGGATATTAGCTTAGAATCTATGTTTAGATTTGCTATCTTGCATTCTTCATATAAGGAAAGCCAAACTTCTAAACTTCTAAATTAGACTTGTCATTTAAACTTAAAAATTTCAGCTGACTTGACTTGGAATATGAATTAATTAAATCCATTTTTCTTACCTTGAAATCTCTCAACTTGTAGTTCCTTTGTTGGACAACGCTGGGCTTTTGTCATCAGCACGTCTGGCACTTGTAGTACTTCCAGTACTTGTCAATCCATCTGGCACCTGTTAGTCCTTACTCATAGATTCTATGTGATCCTTGTGACTTGAATTTTTGTAGTGGAATTCCTGAAAACTTGCACAATTGACCTTTAGCGAAGCTCTTCTCTTCCCCTGTGTGCAAGGAGAAGGAAATCCGCGCACAAATAGCACAAAAAATCAGATGTGGCTGGCTCTCCAATGTTAAATATGCTTATTTCGCACATTTATTTAACCAGGACTCTTTACCAGATGCGATACTCTTAAAGAAAAATGTCATGATATTTTCATAAAAAATGTAGTGGTTTATTGGATTGTCCACAGAAAAAACCACATTGCAGCAAAACATAAAATAATTAAAATAGTTACAAATAGATTGTCCATTTGTCCATATCAGCATTTGTTCCACATCTTTCTCAAAGTTCTAAATGGTAAATGGTGTCTGTCCCTGGTAGCAGTCATCCTTGTTAATTCACATACCAGCTGCTCATTTCTTCTGTGTGTAGTCTGTCTGGAGTCTGTAGAGGGTGAAGGAGAGAAGAGGTCCAAAGGTGACAGCCCCACGTGACAACCCCCTCCACTTCCTAAGAGACGTGATTATATATGTCCCACAGAACACATGTTCTCTCTATATGGTGTTAACTTATACTCTGAGCTATATATACAGGAATAGCTTTTGTAATGTCAGCTCCCAATTTCCCAGCATATCCTGTTTAAATTACTAACACTGACCTACAAAGCCATCGATAATCTTTCTCCTCCGTATATTTCCACACTAATCTCTCAATATCTTCCCTCACGTAATCCCTGGTCCTCACCCAATCGCCTCCAATATTTCGCCCGAATATCACCCATCCTCTGGAATTCTGTGCCCCAACACATCCGGTTATCCACTACTTTTGGATCCTTCAAAAGAAACCTGAAAACCCACCTCTTCAAAGAAGCTTACAGCCTGTAAAGACCACACGGCCACCACAACACCATTGGAGCTAGCGCAACCCTCGACCTACTGTCTCCTTCCCCATAATCCTGTAGAATGTAAGCCCGCAAGGGCAGGGTCCTCTTCCCTCTGTACCAGTCTGTCATTGTTAGTTTTGTTTACTGTAAGTGATATTTGTATTTTGATGTAACCCCTTCTCATGTACAGCACCATGGAATTAATGGTGCTATATAAATAAATAATAATAATAATAATAATAATAATAATGTGCTCAGTACAGAATTCAGAATAAGAATAATTCAATTGATAATTAATATTTAACATATACAAATTCCAGTATAACACCAATATGTTCAGTATATAAAAAATAAAGTACAAGATGCATGAAAATGGCGGTTCTCGTGCTCATATCTGAATACTTGAAGTTCAGTCACTAATCTAGTATAATAGAAATAAGAGAAACAAATTAAAACCATATAAAACCATTAAAAACACAACAAGTATTAAAAATAGATAAAATATCTAGCTGGCAGCAGAATAAAATCCCCACCACGCATATGAAAGCCAGGAATCTATCAGAATGTTCTATGTTCTACTTCTCTAGAACGGATAGCAATGCTTCTGCAGGTGAGCTGGTTGAAAATAGTGACATCCACTTTAGGCCCAGGAATGGGGGTAAAAAAAAGTACCCTGGTATTTTATTCAAAGCGAGCAGGAGCAAAAGAGATCAACCTAAGGTAGTGAACCTTTCCTCACATTCCTTGAGCAATGAACAACTTGAGTTATTGGAGAAGGGACTAGTTTTCATCAATCCAGTTTAGATCCATTCACAGCTGTGAAATATATTCATCTTTTTGCAAGAAGGTTTAAAAAAAATAAATAAATAAAACTACATTGTAAACCCCATTCTGATTAACTGTTTCCAAGGGAAACACATATTTGTTAGACGCCTTGCTACACTCATCAAGAGAGCTTTAAACTAGAGAAATATGGGATGGTAAATATACAGCCAGGAAGAAATATTCAGCTAATGAATGCTTTCGAGAACCTCGCTATTAGAAGTGAAAATAATGAGCAAAAACAACAAATTCTCAAGGAAAATAGAGGAGCAAGAGAAAGCGACTACAAACTAAAATGTGTCTATACAAATGCACAGAGCATGGGAAACAAACAAGGAGATCTTGTGAGGATCGGAGGTTGCGAGCAGGTAAGTACCGGGAAACTAGCAGACGTATGGAGGAGAAAGGTTGTGGATGGCTTTGTGTGCCAAGGTTAGGAGTTTGATCTGGAGTCTTTGGCCAATGGGGAGCCAGTGAAGGGATTGATTGAGGAGAGGCGAGAGATAGATGGATTAATCGGGCAGCAGAGAATAGGATAGATTGGGGGGGGTGAGAGTGTTAGAAGGGAGGCCACAAAGCAGGAGGTTGCAGTAGTCAAGGTGGGAGATGATGAGGGCATGCACTAGTGTTTCTGCAGGTTCTTGGTTGAGGAATGTGCAGAGATATTTTTGAGTTGGAGTAGGCAGAAAGTGGACAGGGCATGGATATGGGGTTTGAAATAGAAATCAGAGTCAAGGTTTACCCGAAGACAGCGAGCTTGCGGGACTGGGGAGAGTGGGCAGCCATTGAATTTGATGGATAGGTCTGCTGGGGCTGGTTGAGTGAGATGGTGTAAAGATGATGAATTCTGTTTTATCCATGTTAAGTTTTAGAGATCTAGCAGAGAAAAAGATTTAGCACTATAAAGTAAAGCCATGTATAACACTAATGCTGGCGCCCCTGCATGGTGTCCCCTTCTCCCTCCATGCAGGAACGTCGGCTTACTCACCGCCCTGGTCCGGTGGTGTAGTTCCCTGGCATGCTCCTGCTTCCTGTTGTGCGTGCTGCAGCTCCCAGCAGCGCGCCTAGTGTGTGTTTGCACTCCCTTGCTCTTAAAGGGTAGCATGCGCATATTTATGAATGCCCTTAGCCTGTTGCTAAGAGGCATTTAGTCTAATTAGTACATCTGCTGTATGACTCCCAGTCAGTTGCTGGGAGTCATCCTGTATAAAAGATTCCCTCTCCATTAGAAGAGTTGCCAAGCAGTTGCAAGAGTTTTGTCATTAGGTAGTGTAGTGTTCTAGGTCCCCTGGTCCTGGTGTGGCTAGTGTCCTGAATCAGAATCCCTGGTCCCAGTCTGGCCAGTGTCTGAACATTGTCACCCGGTCTAATCCCTGACCCAGTATCCTAGACCGGTGTGTCCTAACCTAGCCCTAGTCCATGTCAGTGAACTTGACCCCTGGGTCAGCAGCTACAATACTGGGTTTTGCCTAGGAGTGGTACCTCACGGCTATCTGCAGCCCAGTCTGTCCTCATCATCAAGAGCTCCAGTGAACACCAGGTAGCTGCTTAGATATGCCCCTTCCTTGGCTTGCCCCACCCTGTGGCATGGTGGGTTCAGAAAGCCACGTGTGCCACCATAGGGTGTATCACCAAGGCCATAATGGCACCATGATGCTGATTAGTTTGTTACCTGCTGTGACGGAATCCAGTCTGTGGTTTTTGAATAATCATCTAAAGCTTTCATATGACATTTTCTGTGCATCGGGGCAGGCCTAGGGGGTAGGGCCTTTTTCTTCTTCTCCGCCCCTCCAGTAGCCTCCTCTGTATCTTTTACAGGTCACAGAGACCAGCCTCCTTTTTAAAATTCTGTGCCGCTGCCATGATTGAGGTGGGTGGCATATGCACAGAGTGATTCTATGTCTAGTGTTCAGGTCTTCAATAACATGGCATGCGCAGATCATGATTTTGGTTTAATGAAGAAGTCATTGACCTGATATCTTGAACTGCGCATGTGCCGCCACTGGCTCTATTTTCTTGAAGATTGGCCGTAGACCTGTAAAAAAAAATAGAGGAGGCTGGTGGAAGGGCAGAGAAGCAGTATACCCTAGACTTGCCCCAATGCATAGAAGAAGACATTAGATAAAAATTTTGGAGGATAATTATTCAACAGCCACAGATCGGATTCCTTCATAGCAGATATTAAATTAATTAGCATCACAGTGTCATTATGGGCATGGCTTTAGCTTGGCTGATTATCAAAAATGAGGGGACCCCATGTTTTTTCTTAATTATTTATTTAAATAATAAAAAAAACTGCGTTGGGATCCCTCTATTTTAGATAACCAGCCAAGATAAAGCTGACAGCTGGGGGCTGCAGCCTGCAGCTTGAGCTTTACCTGTTCTGGTTATCAAAAATAGAGGGACCGCACATCTTTTTTTTTTTTTTTAATTTCCACAGTGTGGCAGCCTATCACAGCCATGCCAATACTTGTTATGGCTGTGATTGAGCCGAAAGTGCTCACACCGGATAAGCTTGCAGCACATGGTCCCAAGTGAAGATTATGGGTAAGACCTTTGTATAACAGTATTTTCCCTGCTGATCATGCTCTATTAACCCCTTAACGTCCGCCGATACGCCTTTTAACGGCGGCCGCTGAGGGTACTTAAACCACAGCGCCGTTAATTAACGGCGCTGTGGAAAAAGTGAATAGCGCCCCCCAGAGTCGGATTTTCTCTGGGGTCTTGGTTACCGGAGGTAGCCGAGACCCCAGAGAACATGATTCGGGGTTTTTTTACCGACCCCCGTGTTGTGATCGCCGGTAATTAACCGTTTACCGGCGGTCGAAAAAAAAACAAAAACGTGATTTCCCATTTAATTTCTCTGTCCTCCGATGTGATCGCACATCGGAGGACAGAGAAATGGGGTCCCCGATCGCCCCCGATGGCCCCCCGATACTCACCTGTCTCCCCCGGTGCTCCTCGTGGCTCCCGATGGGCGCTGCCATCTTCTTCCAGCAAAAAAAATGGCGTGCGCATGCGCAGTGCGCCCGCCGGCCGGCACCTGGGAGATCTTTGGGGCCTCGGCTGCCGGGGGTAGCCGAGACCCCAAAGAACATGATCGGGGTCGGTTTTTACCGACCCCTGTTTTGCGATCGCCGGTAATTAACTGTTTACCGGCGACCGCAAAAAAAAAAAAAAAGCTTTGTGTAATTCTCTGTCCTCTGATGTGACTGATCGCACATCAGAGGACAGAGAAATAGGGGGATTCGGGGACCCTATCATACTTACCGGTGTCCTTGGGTCCTCCTGTGTCCCATCCTGCCCGCCGGCTTCTTTCTATGGAAAGAAAATGGCGGGCGCATGCGCAGTGCGCCTGCTCTCTGCTGCCATCTGCCGGCCGGCAGGAGAGAGGAGTTGGGGCTAAAATTAGGGTTAGGGTTAGGGTTAGGTCTAGGGTTAGGGCTAGGGTTAGGGCTAGGGTTAGGGCTAGGGTTAGGGCTAAATTTAGGGTTAGGGTTGGGGCTAAATTTAGGGTTAGAGTTGGGGCTAAATTTAGGGTTAGGGCTGGGGCTAAATTTAGGGTTAGGACTAGGGTTAGGGTTGGGGCTAAAGTTAGGGCTAGAGTTAGAGTTGGGGCTAAAGTTAGGACTAGGGCTGTGGCTAAAGTTAGGGTTAGGGTTGGGATTAGGGTTTGGATTAGGGTTGGCATTAGGGTTACGTTTGGGATTAGGGTTAGGTTTGGGATTAGGGTTAAGGTTAGGGTTGGGATTAGGGGTGTATTGGGATTAGGGTTAGGTTTGAGGTTAGGGTTGAGATTAGGATTAGGGGTGTGTTGGATTTAGGGTTCTGATTAGGGTTATGGTTGTTTTGGGGTTAGGGTTGCGATTATCCTTAGGGTTGTGATTAGGATTATGGATCGGGTTGGCATTAGGGTTAGGCCTCTTTCACACGTCAGTCTTTTGGCGTTAGTTCGAAACCGCCATTTTCGTCAAATAGCGGATCCGCCATTTTTTTGGGCGGTTCCGCTATTTTCCAATAGACATGCATTAGCGACGGATTGTGGCGGATGGTCGTCCGTTCCATCCACCATGCGACGGATCCGTCGAGATTTGGTGGACGTCATCTAGACATTGACGGCCATTGTAACGTTTTTTGTCTGCGCCGAAATGGCGGTTCGCGACGGATCCGTCACGTTCGTCATTCCATAGAATGGCCGCCTATGGGCGACGGATCCGTCGTTACCGTCATTTCGGTGGATCCGTCGCCCCAATCCGCTTTTTCAATTGCGCATGCTCCAAAAAGTAGATACTTTTCCCAGACAACCCCCAAGTAACAGATCCGTCAAAAAAACGGATCCGTTAGAACCGTTTTCTCAACAATTGTGACGGATCCGTCGATCCGTCACTATGTCGGAGCTGACTGATGCCAAACAACTGAAGTGTGAAAGAAGCCTTAGGGGTGTGTTGGGGTTAGGGTTGGAGTTAGATTTTGGGGGTTTCCACTGTTTAGGTACATCAGGGGGTCTCTAAACTCCACAGCCAATTTTGCACTCAAAAAGTCAAATGGTGCTCCCTCCCTTCCGAGCTCTGCCGTGCACCGAAACAGTGGTTTACCCCCACATATGGGGCATCAGCGTACTCGGGATAAATTGGACAACAACTTTTGGGGTCCAATTTCTCCTGTTACCCTTGTGAAAATAAAAACTTGGGGGCTAAAAAATCTTTTTTTGTGGAAATAAAATTAAATTTTTATTTTCACAACTCTGCATTATAAACGTCTGTGAAGCACTTGGGCATTCAAAGTTCTCACCACACATCTAGATAAGTTCCTTGGGGGCTATAGTTTCCAAACTGGGGTCACTTGTGGGGGGTTTCTACTGTTTAGGTACATCAGGGTCTCTGCAAACGCAACATAATGCCCGCAGACAATTCTATCAGAGTCTGCATTCCAAAATGGCATTCCTTCCCTTCCGAGCTCTGCCATGCGCTCAAACAGTGGTCCCCCCAACACATGGGGTATCAGTGTACTCAGGACAAATTGGACAACAACTTTTGGGGTCCAATTTCTCTTGTTACCCTTGTCAAAATAAAAATTTGGGGGCTTAAAAATCTTTTTTGTGGATAAAAATGTTTATTTTTATTTTCACGACTCTACATTATAAACTTCTGTGAAGCACTTGGGCATTCAAAGTTCTCACCACACATCTAGATAAGTTCCTTGGGGGGTCTAGTTTCCAAAATGGGGTCACTTGTGGGGGGTTTCTACTGTTTAGGTACATCGGGGGCTCTGCAAACGCAACATAACGTGTTGTGAATTTGCTTTTTGCTCCCTCTAGTGGTTACTAGTTTTTTGACTCTGGTTTTTCTGTCATTCCTTTTATCCGCACCTGGGTCGTTAGTTAGGGGTGTCGCTATATAAGCTCCCTGGACCTTCAGTTCAATGCCTGGCAACGTAGTTATCAGAGCTAGTCTGCTGTGCTCTTGTCTACTGATCCTGGTTCCAGTTATATCAGCTAAGTCTGCCTTTTGCTTTTTGCTATTTGTTTTGGTTTTGTATTTTTGTCCAGCTTGTTCCAAATCTATATCCTGACCTTTGCTGGAAGCTCTAGGGGGGCTGGTGTTCTCCCCCCGGACCGTTAGACGATCGGGGGTTCTTGAATTTCCAGTGTGGATTTTGATAGGGTTTTTGTTGACCATATAAGTTACCTTTCTTTATTCTGCTATCAGTAAGCGGGCCTCTCTGTGCTAAACCTGGTTCATTTCTGTGTTTGTCATTTCCTCTTACCTCACCGTCATTATTTGTGGGGGGCTTCTATCCAGCTTTGGGGTCCCCTTCTCTGGAGGCAAGAAAGGTCTTTGTTTTCCTCTACTAGGGGTAGCTAGATTCTCCGGCTGGCGCGTGTCATCTAGAATCAACGTAGGAATGATCCCCGGCTACTTCTAGTGTTGGCGTTAGGAGTAGATATATGGTCAACCCAGTTACCACTGCCCTATGAGCTGGATTTTTGTATTCTGCAGACTTCCACGTTCCTCTGAGACCCTCGCCATTGGGGTCATAACAGTTTGCCAGGCCAGTATTAAATGTTTAATGCATTGCAGAAGAGGGATTATAAGAAAGAAGATTCTGAGTTTTTTTTTTTTTCTTCTTCCCCTTTACCTCAGAGTGGCTATGCTTGCTGCAGACATGAATGTCCAGACCTTGATTACAAGTGTGGACCAGCTGGCTACTCGTGTGCAGGGCATACAAGACTATGTTATCAGAAATCCTAGGTCAGAACCTAAAATACCGATTCCTGAACTGTTTTCCGGAGACAGGTTTAAGTTTAGGAATTTCGTGAATAATTGTAAATTGTTTTTGTCCCTGAGACCCTGTTCATCTGGAGATTCTGCTCAGCAAGTAAAAATTGTTATTTCGTTCTTACGGGGCGACCCTCAGGATTGGGCTTTTTCGCTGGCGCCAGGAGATCCGGCATTGGCTGATCTTGATGCGTTTTTTCTGGCGCTCGGTTTACTTTATGAGGAACCCAATCTTGAGATTCAGGCAGAAAAGGCCTTGCTGGCTATGTCTCAGGGGCAGGACGAGGCTGAAGGGTATTGCCAAAAATTTCGGAAATGGTCCGTGCTGACACATTGGAACGAGTGTGCACTGGCCGCTAATTTTAGAAATGGCCTTTCTGAAGCCATTAAGAATGTTATGGTGGGTTTTCCCATTCCCACAGGTCTGAATGATACTATGGCACTGGCTATTCAAATTGACCGGCGGTTGCGGGAGCGCAAAACCGCAAATTCCCTCATGGTGTTGTCTGAACAGACACCTAATTCGGTGCAATGTGATAGAAAAACCGCAAATTCCCTCATGGTGTTGTCTGAACAGACACCTGATTTAATGCAATGTGATAGAATCCTGACTAGAAATGAGCGGAAAATTCATAGACGCCGGAATGGCTTGTGCTACTACTGTGGTGATTCTACACATGTTATCTCAGCATGCTCTAAACGTATAGCTAAGGTTGTTAGTCCTGTCACCGTTGGTAATTTGCAACCTAAATTTATTCTGTCTGTAACTTTGATTTGCTCACTGTCATTTTATCCTGTCATGGCGTTTGTAGATTCAGGTGCTGCCCTGAGTCTCATGGATCTCTCATTTGCTAAGCGCTGTGGTTTTACTCTTGAACCATTAGAAAATCCTATTCCTCTTAGGGGTATTGATGCTACACCATTGGCAGCAAATAAACCGCAGTATTGGACACAGGTTACCATGTGCATGACTCCTGAACACCGCGAGGAGATACGTTTCCTGGTTTTACATAAAATGCATGATTTGGTTGTTTTAGGGCTGCCATGGTTACAGACCCATAATCCAGTCCTGGACTGGAAGGCTATGTCAGTCTCAAGTTGGGGCTGTCGTGGTATTCATGGGGATTCCCTGCCTGTGTCTATTGCTTCTTCTACGCCTTCGGAAGTTCCGGAGTATTTGTCTGATTATCAGGATGTCTTCAGTGAGTCTGAGTCCAGTGCACTGCCTCCTCATAGGGACTGTGACTGTGCTATAGATTTGATCCCAGGCAGTAAATTTCCTAAGGGAAGACTGTTTAATCTGTCGGTACCTGAACATACCGCTATGCGTTCATATATCAAGGAGTCTCTGGAGAAAGGACATATTTGTCCGTCTTCTTCCCCTCTTGGTGCGGGATTCTTTTTTGTGGCAAAAAAGGACGGATCTTTGAGACCTTGTATTGATTATCGGCTTTTAAATAAGATCACTGTCAAATTTCAGTATCCTTTACCGCTGTTGTCTGACTTGTTTGCCCGGATTAAGGGTGCCAAGTGGTTCACCAAGATAGACCTTCGTGGTGCGTACAACCTTGTGCGCATTAAGCAAGGTGATGAATGGAAAACCGCATTCAATACGCCCGAAGGTCATTTTGAGTACTTGGTGATGCCTTTTGGGCTCTCCAATGCGCCTTCAGTTTTTCAGTCCTTTATGCATGACATTTTCCGGAAGTATCTGGATAAATTTTTGATTGTTTATCTGGATGATATTTTGGTTTTTTCTGATAATTGGGATTCGCATGTGGAGCAGGTCAGGTTGGTCTTTAAAATTCTGCGTGAAAATTCTTTGTTTGTCAAGGGCTCAAAGTGTCTCTTTGGTGTACAGAAGGTTCCCTTTTTGGGGTTCATTTTTTCCCCTTCTGCTGTGGAGATGGACCCAGTCAAGGTCCGAGCTATTCTTGATTGGACTCAGCCCTCGTCAGTTAAGAGTCTTCAGAAGTTCTTGGGCTTCGCTAACTTCTACCGTCGTTTTATCGCTAATTTTTCTAGCATTGTGAAACCTTTGACGGATATGACCAAGAAGGGCTCCGATGTAGCTAACTGGGCTCCTGCTGCCGTGGAGGCTTTCCAGGAGTTGAAACACCGGTTTACTTCGGCGCCTGTTTTGTGCCAGCCTGACGTCTCACTTCCCTTTCAGGTTGAGGTGGATGCTTCGGAGATTGGGGCAGGGGCCGTTTTGTCGCAGAGAGGCCCTGGTTGCTCTGTTATGAAACCTTGTGCCTTTTTCTCTAGGAAGTTTTCGCCTGCCGAGCGAAATTATGATGTGGGCAATCGGGAGTTGTTGGCCATGAAATGGGCATTTGAGGAGTGGCGTCATTGGCTCGAGGGTGCTAAGCATCGTGTGGTGGTCTTGACTGATCACAAAAATCTGATGTATCTCGAGTCTGCTAAACGCCTTAATCCGAGACAGGCCCGCTGGTCATTGTTTTTCTCCCGCTTTGATTTTGTTGTCTCGTATTTACCTGGTTCAAAGAATGTGAAGGCCGATGCTCTTTCTAGGAGCTTTGTGCCTGATGCTCCTGGAGTCGCTGATCCTGTTGGTATTCTTAAAGATGGAGTTATCTTGTCAGCTATTTCTCCGGATCTGCGACGTGTGTTGCAGAGATTTCAGGCTGATAGGCCTGAGTCTTGTCCACCTGACAGACTGTTTGTCCCGGATAAGTGGACCAGCAGAGTCATTTCCGAGGTTCATTCCTCGGTGTTGGCAGGTCACCCGGGAATTTTTGGCACCAGAGATCTGGTGGCCAGGTCCTTTTGGTGGCCTTCCTTGTCAAGGGATGTGCGGTCATTTGTGCAGTCCTGTGGGACTTGTGCTCGAGCTAAGCCTTGCTGTTCTCGTGCCAGCGGTTTGCTCTTGCCCTTGCCTGTCCCGAAGAGACCTTGGACACATATCTCCATGGATTTCATTTCTGATCTTCCGCTATCTCAGGGCATGTCCGTTATCTGGGTGATATGTGATCGCTTCTCCAAGATGGTCCATTTGGTTCCTTTGCCTAAGCTGCCTTCCTCTTCCGATCTGGTTCCTGTGTTTTTCCAGAACGTGGTTCGTTTGCACGGCATCCCTGAGAATATTGTGTCAGACAGAGGATCCCAGTTCGTTTCCAGGTTCTGGCGATCCTTTTGTAGTAGGATGGGCATTGATTTGTCGTTTTCGTCTGCTTTCCATCCTCAGACTAATGGACAGACGGAGCGAACCAATCAGACTTTGGAGGCTTATTTGAGGTGTTTTGTCTCTGCTGATCAGGACGATTGGGTGACATTCTTGCCGTTGGCTGAGTTTGCCCTTAATAATCGGGCTAGTTCCGCCACCTTGGTTTCACCTTTTTTCTGCAACTCTGGTTTCCATCCTCGCTTTTCTTCGGGTCATGTGGAGCCTTCTGACTGTCCTGGGGTGGATTCTGTGGTGGATAGGTTGCAGCAGATCTGGAATCATGTGGTGGACAACTTGAAGTTGTCACAGGAGAAGGCTCAGCGCTTTGCCAACCGCCGCCGCGGTGTGGGTCCCCGACTACGCGTTGGGGATTTGGTATGGCTTTCTTCCCGCTTTGTTCCTATGAAGGTCTCCTCTCCCAAATTTAAACCTCGTTTTATTGGGCCTTACAAGATATTGGAAATCCTTAATCCTGTATCTTTTCGTCTGGATCTTCCTGTGTCGTTTGCTATTCACAATGTATTTCATAGGTCCTTGTTGCGGCGGTACATTGTGCCTGTAGTTCCTTCTGCTGAGCCTCCTGCTCCGGTGTTGGTTGAGGGCGAGTTGGAGTACGTGGTGGAGAAGATCTTGGATTCTCGCCTCTCCAGGCGGAGGCTTCAGTACCTGGTCAAGTGGAAGGGCTATGGTCAGGAGGATAATTCCTGGGTGGTCGCCTCTGATGTTCATGCGGCCGATTTAGTTCGTGCCTTTCATGCCGCTCATCCTGATCGCCCTGGTGGTCGTGGTGAGGGTTCGGTGACCCCTCACTAAGGGGGGGGTACTGTTGTGAATTTGCTTTTTGCTCCCTCTAGTGGTTACTAGTTTTTTGACTCTGGTTTTTCTGTCATTCCTTTTATCCGCACCTGGGTCGTTAGTTAGGGGTGTCGCTATATAAGCTCCCTGGACCTTCAGTTCAATGCCTGGCAACGTAGTTATCAGAGCTAGTCTGCTGTGCTCTTGTCTACTGATCCTGGTTCCAGTTATATCAGCTAAGTCTGCCTTTTGCTTTTTGCTATTTGTTTTGGTTTTGTATTTTTGTCCAGCTTGTTCCAAATCTATATCCTGACCTTTGCTGGAAGCTCTAGGGGGGCTGGTGTTCTCCCCCCGGACCGTTAGACGATCGGGGGTTCTTGAATTTCCAGTGTGGATTTTGATAGGGTTTTTGTTGACCATATAAGTTACCTTTCTTTATTCTGCTATCAGTAAGCGGGCCTCTCTGTGCTAAACCTGGTTCATTTCTGTGTTTGTCATTTCCTCTTACCTCACCGTCATTATTTGTGGGGGGCTTCTATCCAGCTTTGGGGTCCCCTTCTCTGGAGGCAAGAAAGGTCTTTGTTTTCCTCTACTAGGGGTAGCTAGATTCTCCGGCTGGCGCGTGTCATCTAGAATCAACGTAGGAATGATCCCCGGCTACTTCTAGTGTTGGCGTTAGGAGTAGATATATGGTCAACCCAGTTACCACTGCCCTATGAGCTGGATTTTTGTATTCTGCAGACTTCCACGTTCCTCTGAGACCCTCGCCATTGGGGTCATAACAATAACGCCCGCAGACCATTCTATCAAAGTCTGCATTCCAAAACGGCGCTCCTTCTCTTCCGAGCTCTGCCGTGCACCCAAACAGTGGTCCCCCCCACACATGGGGTATCAGTGTACTCAGGACAAATTGGACAACAACTATTGGGGTCCAATTTCTCTTATACCCTTGTGAAAATAAAAACTTGGGGGCTAAAAAATCTTTTTTGTGGAAAAAAAAATATTTTTTATTTTCACGACTCTGCATTATAAACTTCTGTGAAGCAGTTGGGCATTCAAAGTTCTCACCACACATCTAGATAAGTTCCTTGGGGGGTCTAGTTTCCAAAATGGGGTCACTTGTGGGGGCTTTCTACTGTTTAGGTACATCAAGGGCTCTGCAAACGCAACATAACGCCCGCAGACCATTCTATCAAAGTCTGCATTCCAAAACGGCGCTCCTTCCCTTCCGAGCTCTGCCATGCGCCCAAACAGTGGTTTACCCCAACATATGGGGTATCAGCCTACTCAGCATAAATGGCACAATAAATTTTGGGGTCCAATTTCTCCTGTTACCCTTGAGAAAATATAAAATTGCAGGCTAAAAAATCATTTTTGAGGAAAAAAAAAGGATTTTTTATTTTCACGGCTCTACTTTATAAATTTCTGTGAAGCACTTGGGGGTTTAAAGTGATCACCACACATCTAGAGAAGTTCCTTAAGTGGTCTAGTTTCCAAAATGGGGTCACTTGTGGGGGTTTCTACTGTTTAGGCACATCAGGGGCTCTCCAAACGCTACATGGTGTCCGATCTCAATTCCAGCCAATTCTACATTGAAAAAGTAAAACGGCACTCCTTCTCTTCCAAGCTCTGCGGTGCGCCCAAACAGTAGTTTACCCCCACATATGGGATATTGACGTACTCAGGAGAAATTGCACAACAACTTTTGTGGTCTAATTTCTCCTGTTACCCTTGTCAAAATAAAAATTTGGGGGCAAAAAGATCATTTTTGTAGAAAAAATGCGACTTTTTATTTTCACGGCTCTACGCTATAAACTTCCGTGAAGCACCTGGGGGTTTAAAGTGCTCATCACACATCTAGTTAAGTTCCTTAAGGGGTCTAGTTTCCAAAATGGGGTCACTTGTGGGGAGTTTCTACTGTTTAGGCACATCAGGGGCTCTCCAAACGCGATATGGCGTCCAATCTCAATTCCAGCCAATTCTGCATTGAAAAAGTAAAACGGCACTCCTTCTCTTCCAAGCTCTGCGGTACGCCCAAACAGTGGTTTACCCCCACATATGGGGTATCAACGTATTCAGGAGAAATTGCACAACAACATTTATGGTTAAATTTCTGTTTTTACACTTGTAAAAATTAAAAAAAATGGTTCTGAAGTAAAATGTTTGCAAAAAAAAGTTAAATGTTCATTTTTGCCTTCCACATTGTTTCAGTTCCTGTGAAGCACGTAAAGGGTTAATAAACTTCTTGAATGCGGTTTTGAGCACCTTGAGGGGTGCAGTTTTTAGAATGGTGGCACACTTGGTTATTTTCTATCATATTGACCCAGGGCCGGACTGGGACTAAAATTCAGCCCTGGCATTTGAAGTCACACAGGCCCACTTGTCGCATGGTGACTGTATAATATCTTTGTACACTTGTAGGCTACAAGAAGTGAGGGGAGTGTAACACGACTATATAACATATAATTACAGCTGTATCCAACATTACAGCTCAGCCCCCATAGACTATAATACAGCTCAGCCCCCATAGAATATAATGCAGCACAGCTCCCATAGAATGGAATGCAGCCAGCCCCATAAAATATAATGCAGCACAGGCCCATAGAATGGAATGCAGCCAGCCCCATAGAATGTAATGCAGCACAGGCCCATGGAATGCAGCCAGCCCCATAGAATATAATGCAGCACAGGCCCATGGAATGGAATGCAGCCAGCCCCATAGAATATAATGCAGCACAGCCCCATAGAATTTAATGCAGCACAGCCCCCATAGAATATAATGCAGCACAGCCCCATAGAATATAATGCAGCACAGCTCCCATAGAATGGAATGCAGCCAGCCCCCTAGAATATAATGCAGCACATGCCCATGGAATGGAATGCAGCCAGCCCCATAGAATATAATGCAGGCAGCTACCATACAATATAATGCAGCACAGCCCCATAGAATGTAATGCAGCACAGCCCCATAGAATGCAATGCAGCACAGCCCCATAGAATATAATGCAGCACAGCCCCATAGAATATAATGCAGCACAGCTCCAATAGAATGGAATGCAGCCAACCCCATAGAATATAATGCAGCACAGGCCCATAGAATGGAATGCAGCCAGACCCATAGAATATAATGCAGCACAGGCCCATGGAATGCAGCCAGCCCCATAGAATATAATGCAGCACAGGCCCATAGAATGGAATGCAGCCAGCCCCATAGAATATAATGCAGCACATGCCCATGGAATGGAATGCAGCCAGCCCCATAGAATGTAATGCAGGCAGCCACCATACAATATAATGCAGCACAGCCCCCATAGAATGTAATGCAGGCAGCCCCCACAGAATGTACTGCAGGCAGGCAGCCCCCATAGAATGTACTGCAGGCAGGCAGCCCCCATAGCATGTACTGCAGGCAGGCAGCCCCCATAGAATGGAATGCAGGCAGGCAGCCCCCATAGAATGGAATGCAGGCAGGCAGCCCCCATAGAATGGAATGCAGGCAGGCAGCCCCCATAGAATGGAATGCAGGCAGGCAGCCCCCATAGAATGGAATGCAGGCAGGCAGCCCCCATAGAATGGAATGCAGGCAGGCAGCCCCCATAGAATGGAATGCAGGCAGGCAGCCCCCATAGAATGGAATGCAGGCAGGCAGCCCCCATAGAATGGAATGCAGGCAGGCAGACCCCATAGAATGGAATGCAGGCAGGCAGCCCCCATAGAATGGAATGCAGGCAGCCACCATACAATATAATGCAGCACAGCCCCCATAGAATGTAATGCAGGCAGCCCCCACAGAATGTACTGCAGGCAGGCAGCCCCCATAGAATGTACTGCAGGCAGGCAGCCCCCATAGAATGTACTGCAGGCAGGCAGCCCCCATAGAATGGAATGCAGGCAGGCAGCCCCCATAGAATGTACTGCAGGCAGGCAGCCCCCATAGAATGTACTGCAGGCAGGCAGCCCCCATAGAATGGAATGCAGGCAGGCAGCCCCCATAGAATGGAATGCAGGCAGGCAGCCCCCATAGAATGGAATGCAGGCAGGCAGCCCCCATAGAATGGAATGCAGGCAGGCAGCCCCCATAGAATGGAATGCAGGCAGGCAGCCCCCATAGAATGGAATGCAGGCAGGCAGCCCCCATAGAATGGAATGCAGGCAGGCAGCCCCCATAGAATAGAATGCAGGCAGGCAGCCCCCATAGAATGGAATGCAGGCAGGCAGCCCCCATAGAATGGAATGCAGGCAGGCAGGCAGTCCCCCCCCCCCCCAATAGCTCCACAATCCACTCATCACTCTTTGTTAAAAAAAAACCAAACACTCTACTCACCTCTCTCCTCGTGCCCCACGCTGCTCTCCTCTGGCTCCGGTCTCAGCAGCTGCAGTCTGCCCGGCGCCCGGTCACACTGCAGGTGCGCGATGATATGACGTCATCGCGCACCCGCAGTGTCAGCGGCAGGCAGAGCGGGGAATGATGGGAGAGGGGGCGTCAGCGGACGCTCTCTCCTCCATCATTGCATTCAACTGTACCGGCGTCTATGACGCCGGTATAGTTGAATGCGGGGCCGGGAGTGTGCCGCAACAGCGGGGGGAAGAGTGCCGACAGCGGCACACTCAAGCGGCCCACTACTGCCATCGGCCCTTCTGGCATTTGCCAGAACTGCCCTATGGCCAGTCCGGCCCTGTATTGACCCCTCAAAATGACTTCAAATGTGATCCCTAAAAAAAAATGGTGTTGTAAAAATGAGAAATTGCTGGTCAACTTTTAACCCTTATAACTCCCTAACAAAAAAAAATGTTGTTTCCAAAATTGTGCTGATGTAAAGTAGACATGTGGGAAATGTTATTTATTAACTATTTTTTGTGACATATCGCTCTGATTTAAGGGCATAAAAATACAAATTTTGAAAATTGCAAATTTTTAAATTTTTTTGCCATATTTCCATTTTTTTCATAAATAATCGCAAGTAGTATCGAAGAAATGTTACCACTAACATGAAGTACAATATGTCACGAAAAAACAATCTCAGAATCAGCAGGATCCGTTGAAGCGTTCCAGAGTTATAACCTCATAAAGTGACAGTGGTCAGAATTGTAAAAATTGGCCTGGTCATTAAGTACCAAATTGGTTCTGTCACTAAGGGGTTAAAGCGACATACAGTATATACTTTTATTTTCCTTAGTGATATACACCTCTCCATTGTTGATTCCTCACTTGCATGTGACAATACCAGGTGACTATGTAGCACTACCATATATACAGGTGTATATGAGGCACTCAGTGGTTATATTTTCATGGGAGATATGTACCAGTGGCGCATTAACTGTATAGCATCTGTGTTCAATTCAGATGTTAAGATATTCACAAAGATTTTAGCAATACGTCTGAATCAGTGGTTGCCTTATATGATCCACAAAGATCAAGTGGGATTTGTCCCTTTTAGACAAGGCGGTGACAACACCACAAGGGCAGTTGATCTCATAGAAATAGTTAAAAAATCTGGGGAACCTACTCTTCTCCTGAGTTTGGACATTGAGAAGGCGTTTGATCTCTTTATGCTTAAGGCCCTTGGGCCATATGGCATAGAAAGCCCTTTTTTAAAAGCTGTAGAGGAATTATATTGTAGTCCCTCAGCTATGATACCGCTCTGGCAAAAAGTAAGAGACCACCACATCAAAACCCTGTTATGGGCAGCCCAATCTCCAGACCTGAACCCCATTGAAAATCTCTGGAATTTAATCAAGAGGATGATGAATAGTCACAAGCCATCTAACAAAGAAGAACTGCTTAAATTTTTGCGCCAGAAGCAGTGTAAAGACTGGTGGAAAGCATGCCAAGACTAGAGATGAGCCACCTCCCTAGTGTTCGGGTTCGGTTCGTCGAACAGGGAGGTGTTCGACGAACTGTTCGTCCAACGTTCGACGAACACCGTCGAACCCCATTGAAACCAATGGCAGGCAAACACAAACACATACAAACACATGGAAAACACATAGAAAACACCTTAAAAGGTGTCCAAAAGCTGACAAACTGCTCAGTAGTGTTGAGCAATACCTTCCGATATTCAAAAGTATCGGTATCGGATTGGATCGGCCGATATTCGAAAAATATCGGATATCTCCGATACCGATACCCGATACCAATGCAAGTCAATGGGACCAAAATATCGGAATTAAAATAAACCCTTTCTATCCTTGTAGGTTCATTCTACATGAAGGAAAACAACTAAGAATAATGTAGGATGTATTGGGGGAGGTGGAGGAGACAGGCATAAAAGCATAGAGGTTTAGCCCAATCAAATGGAATAGCAGGAATTATATTTTTTTTTTAAGACGTTCGGAGTTACAAAGATATTGACTATGTTAAGCTTCTTTATATTTTGTCAGATATTGATGTTTCACTCATTCCATGCTCTTCACCTTTTTTACTTCTCCGACACTTTCTTCTTCATCATCCTCAGCAGCAGCATCTTTTACATCTACTTCTTCTTCACCTTATTCATCTTCTTCTTCACCTTCTTCCTATTATTCTTTTTTGTTACATTCTTCATATTCTTTTTATTAAACTATTCTTCTTCTTCATATTCTACTTCTTCATCATATTCTTATTTGTGACAGGCATACCTGTAGTTGTTATCTATAAAAGTTTGAAGATTACACCTTCCGGTCAGCCTGTCACAAAAGAGTTACAACAGGATTTGTCCGTGTTCAGTTTGGCCTGCAGCAGCAGGCTTTTTCCAGGGGCACCACGAGGAGGAACAGACTCACCCCCATACACTGCTTAGTCTTCTTCTGCTTATAATTTAGATAATATCTTTTGCTCTGATGTTTAGTCTTATGCTTAATGTTCTTCTGCTCTTTGTTCTGCAGCTTCTTGTTCTTCTGCTTCTCGGTCTTCAGGGTCGTCGTCTCCAGGGTCGTCGTCCCCAAGGTCGTCGTCTCCGGGGTCATCGTCGTCGTCTTCGGGATGGTCTTCAGGGTCATTGTCTCAGGGGTTGTCGTCTCTGGGGTCGTCATTTTAGGGATGGTCTTCAGGGTCGTCGTCTTCAGGGTCTTGAATTTGGAAATGTAGCAGAAGGTACAAGAAGGCTGAGGAAATGCCGAGAACCAGCTGACGGTACTGGAACCCGGATGGCTACCCGAAGGTCCAAAAGCCAATGGAACTACCGAGGACCAGCTGACGTTACTGGAACCCGGTTACTAAGCAGGAGGTACCCGTGCCAGAATGCACTACCAAGGACCACCTGACGTTGGTGGAACTCGAATACCCAGAAGGAGGCACTGCGGAACCAGCCTTGATTGCCAGTTTCCGCAGCCCACATAGGAAGCACCAAAACTGCAGGCACCATAGAGTTGGCTAACCCGACTGCAACATGACAGGACAACGTATTGGAGGCAAAGTGACCTTGACAATACCTGGAAACAGCTGGCGTGCTGGAACCAGGCTGGGCAGGAGGGAGTACCCGTGCCAAAGACACTTCAGAGCAGCAACTGGCGGTGTTGGAGCCCAGGGATTACATGACAAACAGAGTGTAGGCTGAGGCCTAATTGGAGCAAGTTGAAAGGGTACCTTTAACCCCCCAGGCGTTAGCAACTAGAAGAGCCACCTTGTGCAGCAGTAATGCTGCACAAAGAAGAGGTGGCTCTTTTAATTATGCTCCTTGCACACGCTGAACGAAACACATAACATTTTGCCCCTCATACCGTGAAACCATCACGGAGGCGGGACTTTCCTTCTTAATGAGACGCAGCACAGCTGTCATTCATACCCCCTTGGCGCTGGGCACAGCCTCCTGAGCATTGCTTGTTTGTGTACCGGAGTCTATGCTGTTATGTTATCCCTTGGCCATGCGCAGTTAGCGCTGCCCGTCTTCTGACATAATTTGATGTCAGCCTGTGTGGTCACGCTGCCCGAAATCACGCCCCGCAGTGTCTTCTGATTTATTCACACTGCGGGGCTGGGTGTTGTGAATTCTGCTCTTGGGTTCCCTCCGGTGGTTGTTGGTAGTAATGCAGTTGTCCCTGGGTTGCAATCCTGGGCAGGTGTCCCTGCTGATTGCAGCTCTGACTGGGATATTTAGGTGTGCAGGATTCATTAGCCCTTGCCAGTTGTCCATTGTTCTTGGAGGTTTTGCATCTCTGTCTGGTTCCTCCTGCCCTGCTGCCAAATCAGCTAAGATAAGTGTCTGGTTTTGTTTCTCAGCACACATGCTGTGTGCTTTACAATTCAGTACTATTCATGGTTTTTTCTTGCCCAGCTTAGACTGTGTTTGGATATTTCAGTCTAGTTGGATTCTCAGGAGATGCAGATATACATTCCATGTCTTTAGTTAGATGGTGGAATTTTTGTATTATCTGCTGTGGATATTTTTAGGGTTTTAATACTGACCGCTTAGTATTCTGTCCTATCCTTTCCTATTCACTGACTTCAGATTTATTCACACTGCGGGGCTGGGATTCATGGCCTTGCGCAGTAAATATCTTCTCCTCTCACTCATGTCCTTACGCCTTCTTCAGACTGTGCGGCGTCAGCTGATCCCTAATCACATGCCACGGCCATGATGCCGCATAGTCTAAAGAAGGCGGAAGGAGATGAGTGAGAGGCGAAGATATGCACTGCGCATGCCCATGAATCCCAGCCCCGCAGTGTCTTCTGATTTATTCACACTGCGGGGCTGGAATTCATGGCCTTGCGTAGTAGATATCTTCGCCTCTCACTCATGTCCTTATGCCTTCTTCAGACTGTGCGGCGTCATGGCCGTGGCATGTGATTAGGGATCAGCTGACGCCGCACAGTCTGAAGAAGCACTGCACATGCCCATGAATCCCAGCTCCGCAGTGAGAATAAATAAGACACTGCGGGGCGTGATCTCAGGCAGGGCGGCCTCACAGGCGCAGCCAGCCTGACAACAAATGATGTCAGAAGATGGGCAGCACTATCTGCGCATGGCCAAGGGATAACATAACAGCGCAGGCTATGGGACAGATTCAAACAATGCTGAGGAGGCGGCGCCCGGCGCCAAGGGGGTAGGAATGACGGATGAGGGAGATGAGTGAGGGGCGAAGGTATGCACTGTGCAAGGCCATGAATCCCAGGCCCGCAGTGTGATTAAATCAGAAGACACTGCGAGGCCAGATCTCTGGCAGCGAGGCCGAACAGGCGCAGTCATCCCGACACCAAAATGATGTCAGAAGACGGGCAGCGCGAACTGCGCATGGCCAAGGTTGAACATAGCAGTGAAGACAAAAGAAAAAATCCAGCTCACCATAGTTGTAGTCCCTGGAGGCTCGGAGCATGGAAACACTGTGTCAAGGCGTGAGGAATGCAGGAAATTAAAAAAAAAAAAAAAAAAAATGACTTCATGACTAAGGGTGCTATGTCACCAGAAACGCGTAGATAGTGTTTTTAATTATATTGTGCTGTTGTTTTATCCTCTATTTTTTGATATGAAGTGAATAAAGTACCAAGACTTTGCTTTTTCACCACCTCGTTGAGCTGGATTTTTTTTTTATTTTGAACATAGCAGTGCAGGCTCCGGGACAGATTCAAACAACGCTGAGGAGGCGGCGCCCGGCGCCAAGGGGTAGGAATGACGGATGTGTTGCGTCTCATTACGAAGGAAAGTCCCACCTCCAGGACGGTTTCACTGTATGAGGGGACACATTTTATAAGTGTTAAGTTCAGCATGTGCAAGGAGCATAACTAAAAGAGACACCTTTTCCTTGGGCAGCATTACTGCTGCACAAGGTGGCTCTTTCAGATACAATCGCCTGGGGGGAGGGGACAGGTTCTCTTTAATATCTGTTGTAGTATCAGCGTGGCGGTCGCAGGACACATTGCCGGATACACAGCAGGGGAGCAGCTGGCGTTACTGAACCCCACTAACACAGGAGTGAGTGTTTGTCTCTGTGCAGACGGCACTTCCGAGCAGCAACTGACGGTGTTGGAGCCCAGGGTCAATCAAGGTGTAGGCCGAGGCCTAATTGGAGTAAGTTTAATATCTGATGTAATTTGACTGTGGAGGAAGCAGGACACATTGCCGGATACACAGCATGGGAGCAGCTGGCGTTACTGAACCCCACTAACACAGGAGTGAGTGTTTGTCTCTGTGCAGACGGCACTTCCGAGCAGCAACTGGCGGTGTTGGAGCCCAGGGTCAATCAGGGTGTAGGCAGAGGCCTATTTGGAGTAAGTTTAATATCTGATGTAATTTGACTGTGGAGGTAGCAGGACACATTGCCGGATACACAGCAGGGGAGCAGTTGGCGTTACTGAACCCCACTAACACAGGAGTGAGTGTTTGTCTCTGTGCAGACGGCACTTCCGAGCAGCAACTGGCGGTGTTGGAGCCCAAGGTCAATCAGGGTGTAGGCCAAGGCCTAATTGGAGTAAGTTTAATATCTGATGTAATTTGACTGTGGAGGTAGCAGGACACATTGCTGGATACACAGCAGGGGAGCAGCTGGCGTTACTGAACCCCACTAACACAGGAGTGAGTGTTTGTCTCTGTGCAGACGGCACTTCCGAGCAGCAACTGGCGGTGATGGAGCCCAGGGTCAATCAGGGTGTAGGCAGAGGCCTATTTGGAGTAAGTTTAATATCTGATGTAATTTGACTGTGGAGGTAGCAGGACACATTGCCGGATACACAGCAGGGGGGCAGTTGGCGTTACTGAACCCCACTAACACAGGAGTGAGTGTTTGTCTCTGTGCAGACGGCACTTCCGAGCAGCAACTGGCGGTGTTGGAGCCCAAGGTCAATCAGGGTGTAGGCCAAGGCCTAATTGGAGTAAGTTTAATATCTGATGTAATTTGACTGTGGAGGTAGCAGGACACATTGCTGGATACACAGCAGGGGAGCAGCTGGCGTTACTGAACCCCACTAACACAGGAGTGAGTGTTTGTCTCTGTGAAGACGGCACTTCCGAGCAGCAACTGGCGGTGTTGGAGCCCAGGGAATGCAGGAGAAGCAGAGTGTAGGCCGAGGCCTGCACTCGAGTCAGTTTAATATCTGTTGTAGTGTAAGCGTGGAGGTAGCAGGCCACTTTGCCATATACACAGCTGAGGATCAGCTCACGTTACTGAAACCCAATAACACGGCAGCAAGTGTTGACTGTGCAAATGGCACTTCCGGGCAGCAACTGGCGGTGTTGGAGCCCAGGGAATGCAGGAGAAGCCGAGTGTAGGCTGAGGCCTAATTGGAGAAAGTTGAAAGGGATCCTTTAATCCGCCCAGGCGTTTGTAACTGAAAGAGCCACCTTGTGCAGCACTAATGCTGCACAAGGAAAAGGTGGCTCTTTTAATTATGCTCCTTGCAAACGCAGAACTAAACACTTATAAAATGTGTCCCCTGATACCGTGAAACCGTCCCGGAGATGGGACTTTCCTTCGTAATGAGACGCAACACAGACGTCATTTCTACCCCCTTGGCGCCGGGCGCCGCCTCCTCATCGTTGTTTGAATCTGTCCCGTAGCCTGCACTGTTATGTTAAACCCTTGCCATGCGCAGTTAGGGCTGCCTGTCTTCTGACATCACTTGGTGTCAGGCTGACTGCGCCTGTGCGGCCGCGCTGCTCGAGATCCCGCCTCGCAGTGTCTTCTGATTTAATCACAC